>NW_020664931.1:8662677-8710546 GCF_002925995.2 Terrapene triunguis
GGCAGGGCCTGAACTAGACTAAAAAACACAGTTTTCTGCCAAACTCGGTCAAGTGTCATGTCCAGAGGAGGGGGGAGGGGGGAAAGAGTGAAAAGCCCCAACAGCAGCACTGGTGAAATATGTTCATGGCTAATGAAATATAATAACCGCTTGTGTGAAGCAATAGGTAACTTTAGCTAAATGCAAACTGACTCATGCAGCTTCTCCTTTGCATGATCTGTGACCTACTCTGTGATTCCAGCTATCTGCAAAAATAGCCAATCATAGATCCTCTTTAGGCGTCCCATGGAACCCCCCCCCCAATCTTTAACCAAAAGACCCCGGAAAATAACGTGTCTTGAGAAATGTACTCAAACTGGTGCCAAGTACCACCCCTGGGGAAAACCACTTCTCAGAAAATTAATAAGGAAGGTACGGGGGGCAGGGAGGAGACTGACCCCGACCCTACTTTCTTAACTTGCGGTTTGGGGGAGGGACTAACCCCAACCCTAATTTCTTAACTCATGACTATTGTTTGTACTTTGCTTGCGGTTTGATGAAATAAAGCAGCCTGCGAGCTGCTGCTCGGGGTGTCAGTCTTCCGGACTGTACCCCAGTGCACTGGTATGTATGTCAATAAACTGGCCTCAGGCTTGAGTCTTTGAACTAAAATGACTGCGTGGGGGTCTTTGACCACAACAGTAGTTAACACCATTTCAAGGCACCATTGAAGGTGAAGCAGCCCATTAACACCCACCAGTCATAGGAGTAAAAGAAGGCAACTAGGACAGGGTGTTTGGGGGTTATAGAATATTGTAATAACCCATAAATCCCGTGATTCTATTCAGTTCATGATTTTTAATGTCGAGCAAAGTTATGGATTTAAGCTCCCAGGCTCATCTTTTGAAAGTGTTGTGCAGGTTTCCTTTGAGGATGAGGACTGATAGGTCAGCGATAGAGTGATCGCTTTGTGAAAAGTGTTCATCTATAGGTGATATGGTGTTTTTGTCATTTATCATTTTCCTGTGTGCGTTCATATAGTGATTATTTGATTTCACCCACGCAATTGTTAACAGGCTACTTCACCTTGAATGATCCCTTGAAATATGTGCTATACAATCTGTTCCACCTTGTATTTGGCTGTGACTCTCTGAGTATGTTTCCCAGGCTTGAAGAAGAGCTCTGTGTAAGCTTGAAAGCCTGTCTCTCTCACCAAACAGAAGTTAGTCCAATAACATATTACCTCACTCACCCTGTCTCTCTAAATTATTTTGAGATATTTATTATAGACTTTTCTTCAGTGTATTATCTGAGCCCCTCACAAGTACTAATTAGTTTGTCCTCATTGCTCTTTCTGGGAGGGAGAGCAAGTCTATCATCATTTAAAGAGCTGAAAGCACAGATAGGTTAAATGAATTGCCCAGGGTCACAGAGGAAGTCTGAGGCATAATCAGGGATAAAATCCATTTTTTTTCCAAATACCCATTCAGGGCCTTAACCAAAAAGACCTTTTTGTTTACTTTTGTTGCCATGGGTATATCTGTTTTTTGATCTGCTGACCATTGCAAGAGGCTAAATCTCAGAGTTTCTAGATATTGCTAAAGGCTATTTGCAAAGAGCTTCTGTTCACTGGTGCAGGAAGAGCTCCTGATATCATCTTTCATCTACAGAGAACTTCAAATTCCAGATCAGGGGCAGAGTGAGAACTGCATTGGAGTTTTGTACACTTCCAGTACAGGAATTCAAATACCACAAATCAGTATGTAGAATAACTCCTCCCTGCCTTAAAATATGTCAGTCTGGAGCCTCCAGTGTTGCCACATCTTTCCCCAGTATTCCTCACCCTTACTTGCTTTTCAAACTGCTCAGATATATGCAAACAGACTTTCTTCCTTCAGTACTGTAGTGCTGACAGACCCCAGTTTGCAGCAATCAAACCAGACAGCTTTTGAACTTAATGCATGAGCCTCTACTGCCTGAGCTAAAAGACATGTCTCAGCCAACACCGTAGCAGGCTCATCATCTCTAGCAGTCTAGCCATGACTAGAGGGGGCCAGAGTGCCATACAAAGCAGGCATGGGTTACAATACTTTTGCTAGCGGCTGGGTAGCTTCTGAGGCCAAATCCTGCAAAGACTTCAGGATTTGGCTCTAGTTTGATTGTTTGGGTTTTTTTATAATGTATCTCAGGAATAGTGAAAGGTATATTTCAGCATAACTGAGTACTATGCTCCTAATTTCTTGAGTGTTGACAAAATTTGCCGTTGAGGAACTAAAACGTTAGGAAACACCTACTCCAAATATTTCACAGAGAGCATGCCTGTGTGTTATGATTCTTTTTTTGTTTTTTTGAGTGGGAGAGGCATGTTTTACAGCATATGCACAGAGAAGTTAGATAAAAACATCAAATATTTTTGCAGGAAGGTTGCAACCTAACATTACTTCCATTCTTAGAATTCAGAATTATAAAACACAAGAACTCCAAACCAGAGACAGACTAAGAAGGCTGCTCCCTAAAACAAACAGGCACAACTCACACCACCTTACTGTAGGCTGGCTCACTGCAGACTGACTGCTGTAACACCCAGATTGCACACTGAATATGATTCTATTATTATGCTATTTGTATACATGTATCATTTTTCTATCTGAAGCTATGAGTATTAACTATGTACCTGTAGTTCAAATGTTTGCTCATTTGGTAACACCCACAAGGTATTTAGCCTGCACATCACGAAGGGACTGTTCATGTTAAACGGCCCATCAAGGAACACTTAACTCACAATGGCCCATGGGAGATACCCATGTACACGTAATGGACTTTCCTGTGAACGTTCTAAATAGAGTATGGGTAATGGCCTCCACTATGACTAAGCAAAGCATGCATGGACATGTGACTTGCCCATGTGACTCCAAACACCATCTTGGTACCTGCAATTTTCACAGTGAGAACAATAGGTTTCCCTCCACACAGCAGAAGCTGTGGAAGGCCCTGGAAAAGTATCCATTTTGCCTCTTTCCTGCTCAAACCTCTAGACTATGAACTTCTACTAATGGGAGCATTCTAACCAAGGGACTGAGGATCTTTCAATGATTTGGAAGCAACAAGAGACTTAACAAGCCAGCAGTTTATTTCATCACTGCTACAAGCCTGAGCCAAGAACTTTGCAATTATTGTATGTATTGGATTCCTTTAACCAATTTTAACTCTCATCTTTTTTCTTTCTTTCTTTCTTTCTATCTATAAATAAACCTTTAGATATTGGATAATAAAGGATTGGCAAAAGCGTGATTATTGGGTAAGATCTGAGTTATATATTGACCTGGGTATGTGCCTGGTCCTTTGGGATCAGAAGAACCCTTTTGTTTGATTAAATTGGTTTTAAATAACCACTCATCATTAATTCTAGTGTCTGGGTGTTGAATCCAGGACTGGAATACCTAAGGAGGCTGCATTTCTAATTTCTTGTTAACCACTGTAGTAAGACAGAAATTTACTTTTGTTGCTGGTTTGGAATATCTCATGGAAGAATAACCACCAGTTTTGGAGTGTGTCTGCCCTTTTTCCCAGAAGCTTGTCCTGAATTTGGTATTCTCAGTCGTGACCCATGGAGGCATGGTGACAGTAGTGTAGTCTGGCTAGGATGCGTAGAACGAGGTCAATTAAGCTTTGGATCAGAACCCATGCTATTAAAATTTGAAATTTGATATTGAGAGTTTTGAAGGTTAAAGATCAGTGACCATGAGCCAGATGGCATCAGCAGAAGCAATCAAACTGCAAGCCCTGAGAGAGCCTGTGTCTTGAACATGAACAAAGACTGGCAGAACTTAGAATGCAAGAGAAGCAAGTCTTGGCCCAGCTGGAAAAAGAAGCTGCAGAGAGAGCCAAGCAAGCTGAAGAGAGAGCCAAAGAAGCTTACTGGAGGCAAATGGAATGGCTGGCTGCTGAGGAGAGGGCTCACCAGATGCAACAAGAATCTCCCAGATTTAACCTCCAAATCAAAAAAAGAAATGGAAGAACAGCAGACACTGTATCATCTTGTAAGTCCAGTTTATAACAATGTTGGTATGTTGTTTGATTATGACATGACAGATGTGTTTAATCAGGCTGATGTCATAACTGAATCCCAAGGCAAGTGTGAATGTGACTCTTCTGTGTTATCCTTAACTAACTTTTTCCCATTGGCACTTGCACCATTTTACACAGCCAGCATATCATGCAGACTGCCCCCAGTGGGTAGCCCTCCCACTCCAAAAATCCATGGAGTTTCAATTGTAAGGTATTCATACAGATGGGCTTTCATGGGTTCCCAGAGAGGAAGATCATTTCACAGTGTCATCATTCTTTTCCTTCTTTCCTTTTCCATTCATTTCCAGTTTCTTTCTCATTTGCTTCTTCCAACATCACCCATCAGATTAGACCATATCACTCCATGCAATATCAATATCCATGCATATAACGCCACTTACTTCAAGAAGAAATAATTATTTGATCAACTTTTTTTTCTTTAATACTTTGTTTCAGCTTAACAAAAAGCCTCCCATGGATAAAAAATGTCTCAGTGGGACCATAGGGCTTTCAGGACTTCATGACAAAGCCATTTACTTTTATAAATGTGAAGTTTAGGGACCCTATTCTGCCACTGAAGAAGATATAGCAAAGCTCCCATTGAGTTCAATGGGAGCAGCACTGGGTCCTAAATGAGAAGTAAATAATGTAGGAATCAAGAGTGCAGGAGTAAATTCATTTCTGACTCAAATCTGTTGGCTTCAGTGGAGAGGTGACAGAGATGAATTTGGCCCACAATATTTTTTTCTGACCAAAATCTGTAATCTTTAGTTATACATTTTTTTATTTAAAAAATAATATAAATGGAGGAACTAATTGCATTATTTGGCTCTAAGAGGCATTACACTTCACAAGGCATTTGCAGTACATATTGCTTTGATTCCCTGCCATTTCTACAATGAACTCAGCGTTTGGAAGAGCACTAATAAATATTGCAGTTTGTCAGATCTCATTTACCAAATATAAATGATTAAATAAGAAAATCCACAGCATGAGTAGTTTTGGCCCCCAAGCAGTCTCTAACAAGTCAGCAAAGGTGGAGAAAGGTGTGCAGCACAAGGATTCCCTGTTATGCAGTTAGCACAGTATAGTATGTCATTAAATACCACTGGTATTAGCAAACCTAGAGCCATCTACTGCTCTTATAACTGTTCCTCTTCCTGTTGAAATCAATGGCCAAAATCCCACACACTTCAGTGAGATGTGAATTGGGTCCCTAAAGAGATTTGAGAACAAGGACATTTTTCACTTACAGTTCTTTCAGAAAAGACATAATGATTGCTATAAAAGTTTAAGAATGATTTTAAAAGCTCAATAATATATTACCCATTTTAAGTATAAGGTTGTAGAATTGGGCACTATATTTCAGAATGTTAGTTTGAGAGCCAACCTTGATTCCATTGCAATCAAGGTTGCCATAATATCAATGGGAGCAAGAGCAGGCCCTTCATCCGTTCTGACTCATTTTCCTCAAGTAATCAGATTCATGACCAAGTCCAGATTCAACAAAGCTATTAAACACAGATGTAAGTGCCTTGTTGAATCAAAGCCTAACCGTACTGGAGTAAGAGGGTACAAAAAATAAAACAAAAAATAATATAAAATATCTCAGTTATGATAAATGGTCAAATATATTATTGTGCTATCAGCAATATTTAGAAAAAGTGGGTTTAATTAAATTTTTCAAATGACAGTTTTATTACAATGTTGAATACTGTGGTAGTTTCAGAAGTGCTTCTTTTACAGATAATCACATTTTACTGCAGACACAACCCAAAGGTATATTTTACAATCCTTTCATATGGTACGTGAAACGTATGAAAAGAAGTCAGCATTGGTCATCTGCTTTGGTTTTATCTTTATCAGTCATTCCAAATGAAATGCTTTCAGACCAAAACATTTTACACATAAAAGAGCCAAATCCTGTTTGCCTTACTCAGGCGAATAATCCAATTTACTTCAGTGGGGTTACTTACATAAAGCCCAAAATGTCATTTATTATTGTGATGTTCTTGAACTAGTGAGTCTAGTATTTGGTATCATAACTTATTCTTTCCTGATTTTTATATTTATATTTTCTTGAGACTATATTACTTGGTCTCTCTCTATATATACATATATCCAACTATAGCATACATCTATTTTTAACATATATCAATATTCATAGTAAATCTTAAATATACAGTGTCACATTACACCCCATATTCTTCATAGAAATATGCTTTTGATATGAATATGGCATAACTGAGATGTATTTTATGCAAGAGAGATCATGGGAGGTATCACTGGAAAGGTTATGATTTACTGAATGTGATTATCCTATTTGTATGCATGTATAATTGCTGTTTCTGAATTTAGGACTATAAACTCTGTATCAATTGCAAAAGTGTTTGCATCTGGGAAACGCCCACCGGACAGTAGGCAATCAGCCTGAATGGGTCATTAGGAAGAAGAATAAGACTTTGAAGATACTAATCTCCACCTTCCTGAGAAGCTTCTTGGGTTGCTGCTTTGACACTTCAGGATGATGTAATCATGTCACCTGGTACTAGACCCCCGTCTTGGTCTTCCAGTGTTTTTCCATTAAAAGAGGGAATGGGAGGTCAGACTGGGAACCAAAAGATTCGCGCCATATGTAAATCCTATTTAAGGCTGGGGAGTGAATTAATTGTGGCTCTTCTCCACTGCCTCCCCAGCCAAGAAGGAAGACTTCTGAAAACACCTGAAGAAACAAAGGAACTAAGCTGGGGGGAGGCCAGGGGGCTGTGTGCAGGTGAGACAAATCAGCCTGTAAAAGGAATCCCTGGAGATTTAAGCTACATTAGTGCAGTTTACCTTCAAGAAACTCTGCAACCTGCTTGATACAACATTTAGGGTGAGAAATAATTATTTGTAGCCAGTATTCTTTTGTGTATTAAGCTTAGTTTGTGTGTTTTCTTTTATTTGCTCAGTAATCAGCTTTGTTCTGTTTGCTATCCCATATAATCACTTAAAATTTACCTTTTGTATTTAATAAACCTGTTTTGTTTTCTAAAACCCAGTTTGTGCAATTCACAACCGGGGGGGAGGGGGCACAAAGAGCTGTGCATATCTTCCTCCACTTTGAGGGAGGGGGCAAATTTATGAGTTTACACTATATAGATCTCTATACAGCGCAAGACAATATAATTTTGGGTTTGCATCACAAAGGAGGTGTGCAGTTGAGTGTTGGGCAATCCCCAAGCTGATTCTTCCCACACCGAGCTGATCTCAGTGTCTCTGTGTCCATTTTCAGCTGGGTGTGTCCCTACCTGTGTGTGTGTGCTGGAGAAGGTTTGAGCGCCTGGCACAGCAGAACAGGGTGAGGGAGCCCACGCCGGTGGAACAGGCAGGCTCAGTGGGACCCCAGCACATCAGGTGGCACCCCGGAAGGGGGGGGGGGGTCCAACCTGTCACATACAGTGTGTGCAAAAATACAGTATATTGTAGTAAAGGGAGAAGTTGTTGGAATTGAAGAGTTAAGAGAAAGGTTAAACAAACAATCTCTGCTTAAAGACTCAAAGGTAATATTATCATTTTATCAATATTTGTGAAATATATTTGTTCCATAAGGTATTTTAAAGGACACTTTTTTGGAGAGCAGCATTCTTGCTATGGTGCCTATCAGAAGTCATTGGAGTCTCGTGGTATACACTTTTTTGCTTGAGTACAATTCTTTTGGAAATAAAACAAAATGTTGAGTATCCACTTTACCTAACATGTAAGTAGATTAAATTGCTTTCTCTGCAAATGATACACGACATCTGTATTTGATGATGTGTTTAAAAGCTCTCAGTTTAATGTACTAAGTGATTTGCAGATTCTGGAGACTTGAATTATTGCAAAGCAAAAAAGAGATAATGGTAAAAAAGACAAAGAAAATGAAAACAGTGCACTAACTAAAGAATCCCAGGACATTTTCACTTGGATTTAAAGGCTGGATCCTCCAAACAAAATTCCCATTGACATTAATGGGAGTTTTGCCAGTGTAAGGACTGCAAGATTATAGTACACAACTTTTGTGAATAGTTAGAACTTATTCAAATATTGGACCATCTGATGCTAGGGCTAAATGTTTAACAAATATTAATGATATTCTGCACTTCTCTAGTACATTCACCCAGACAGCGACACATGGAAATCAAGCCATTTATAGCAACTAAGTCATTTAAAGACTATAGAGGTCTTAAAGACTTTATAGTCTTAAAGACTATAGAGGTCACTGCCAATGCCCTTGCCCAGTATAAGAAAAACAACAAAGGAGGGATTTTTCCAGAACAGTCAGTGTGGGCCTAACTGCTCCACTGAAGTGAAGGGCCATTTTATCTAACTTTAATGGTAGCAGTTAGGCCAGTGCCATGTGCTTTTGAAAACCCCATCCTAAAACTACCTCTCCTAAATCAACCCCTAAAAGGTGGCCATTGTACTAGAGTGACACTCCCAAATTGTCTGAATCCATTGGAAACATTTCAATCCTATAATAGATACATTGTTGAATCAAAAATATATTGTGATATACCTCATTTACTGGAACTTTTAGAAGCCCATGCTGCTTCAAGAACAGCCCCAAGATATGTTGGGAGAGGAGAAGAACAACTCTGAATAACTGGAGAAAGAAAGACACTATGTCCTTGCTTCCTCAAAGCTGATAAGGTTTCTATTTTTCACCATAGGGATACAAGTCCTGTTTATTATGAACAAAAAATATGGATATTGTGTGTATGTGGCATTTTAGAATATGATTGCTATGATTAAGAGTACAGTTCACGCTGTGGTTGTTGTATCTGCCTGGATCTATGAATGTATTGTGCTGACTTCTCAGGCCCTCATGGAAGTAAAAACCTCTAATAAGTTTGGTGACCACCAATGTAGTAAATAAAATATTGCATTTTCAAACCTGTCTAGAGCTGGAAGTCAATTGCCATCAGGAGTAAAGAAAATCAGCTTTATAAAGTTTATGATAGGGCTACATGGAATAATTAGGCAAGGAGTTCCTCTACATTAGCTGAGTTCAATATTGAAAAAGTCTCTACTTCACTTGAGGCTTTACTCAAGATCCCAAAATACTTATCTCCATGCTTCGTTGGATGAAATCGGTCACATTCTAGGGTTAGTAATAACAACTGAAAGTATTAATTTTTTTTTAAAGAATCTATTTGAAAGGGCTGAAGGAAGCTGGTATTTTGGGTCTTTTCTTCAACTTGAAGATGAATCTATTTTTTCTTCAAAAACATCTTTGTATCCACTGATTGGTAGAGCAAAGAGCTAAAAGAAATATATTAAAGTGAAATTACTGAAAGGCGCCTCTTTTTACTTTGGTTTAACAAAAAAAGGTGCCTGTCAGTGCCCAGAAATCACTTATCCACTCCATGAAAAGCCCTTTTTTCAATCAAATGCTTTGGGCACCATGATTACTGCATCCAGACTGGTGGAGGAGTGAGTGAGTTAAAAATCAATTAATTTCATTCCTCATGAAATGAAGAGAGAGACTGTGGCAAGGAATGGAAACAAGACACATATTAGGAAGAAAAAATAGATTACAAATTAGTTAAAATCAAGTTGCCTTTGTCCTATCCCATTTATCTTATGTATGCTGTAATACAGAAAATTAGCTGTTTAACAGTTGCAGAAGAGGAATGCAGGATGGGCTGCACAGGGGTATTTTTCAATGCTGATGCATACAAAAGGAGAGAAGGTAGAGAGAAAAATAAAGATTAGGGGCTCCTCTCCAGGGGATAGTGGTTGGAAGAATCCTAATATACTGTTTGCTTTTATTTTATTTTTTTTTATTTACTATAATGGTTAGACATGTGCACAGTAGGATCAGATATTATCAGGTCTCCTTCACTTTCCCAAACCAATATTAGTGGTCAGCTTCTTCTTTGACCTGGATGGGACATTGAGAGATATTTTATAGTAAAGTGGGGTTAACTGGATTATTTAGAATATTATGGGTTGAGCCATCTTCCATACCTCCTTCACTTCCTGTTTAATTAGTGGGTGTTTTCACTCTCTTTGTTGTTATGTAGTTGAATAAAACAGCATGTTCCCAACCTTCAGTACTGTAAGCAGAGAGATCTTCTTGTGCCTTGACTGGAAATGAGGAAAGACATAAGAATGGCAACTTATGGGGAAATTGAGCTTTTTATTGCAGAAAAAGAGGACTGGCGGCCATATTTTGAAAGATTGGGCCACTATTTTCTGTTATAGCTAAGGATAGTCAGAAATCAAGTATCAGGGGGTAGCCGTGTTAGTCTGTATCTGCATCTGAAGAAGTGAGGTTTTTACCCACAAAAGCTTATGCCCAAATAAATCTGTTAGTCTTTAAGGTGCCACCAGACTCCTTGTTGTTTTTGATAGTCAGAAAGTAATTTTCCTCAGTGTTTGTGGCAGTTAAACCTATTCTTAAAGAGTTTGTTGTAACCTCAGAAACAAGAAGATAAAAGATTAGAAGATATCCAAAAGATTTAAATAGAGCACTACAATCCAAAGCCAAGCACTAATCTAGAACATTCTAAGTTTCATAATAGGATGAGGAGACCAGGTGAAACTGTAGCTGTGTGTGTGGTGGAACTAAAAAAAATTAACAGAATATTGCGCATTGGGAATGAGATAGAGGACATGCTGCGGATCTGTGGTATTAATAATGAGACAATTCAAAGAAAATTGCTAGCAGATAGAACTGTAACCTGGCCCAAAGCAGTAGAGTTATCAACAGCAATGGAAGCAGCTGTGGAAAACTTTCAAGATTTGTGCTTAGAACATAGGGAAAATCAACCTTCAAAGCAATCTGAAGGGACTCAAGATCCTGAGAGGTGTTTCTGCTATGGTGGTGATCATTTTACATCAGTTTGAAAATTTAAAATGGCCCAGTGTCATAAATGCCTCAAGATTGGTCATTTAACCAGATAAAGCAAGGGTGACCATCCAATAGCATTTGAAGTCCAGAAGGGTGGAATCCAGAAAACTAGAGGTTAAGGAAGCAAGATTTCCAAAACCAAAGCCATGACTATCATGCTAAAGACAGAGCGTTTGAGACCCAAAGGGACTAGTCTATACCAAAAGTTTCAAAACTTGCCAGCAAATGTGGATTCTGGGTACTACTCTAGAACAAACTGGACTCTTGTATTTTAAATTCTGTGTTTCCTAAACTTTTTAAAACTACAGCTCTCTTTATAGATATTTTAAAACTTTGTGCTCCAATCAATTTACCATTTTTTTTCTTACTGATTCAAGATAGACACTAGAGTTGATAGTTTTGTGACTTAATCCCACCACAAACAGTTTGTATAATTATGTAATCCAATGTAATCAGTCTTTTTAAAATTATCATTTGATAATATAGATTTTTTTGATGTGTTCAGATAGCCTAATATTTTAGTGAACGTTTGGTTTTGAACTGCAGAGTTGTGCAATGTTTGTTAAATCTCTGATAGCAACCAACATAAGTCATTTTGTAAGTTTAAATGATTTATAAATTTATTTTTCACAGACCTTAGTACTGAAAACGCAGACTTGCAGAGATAACTGGGAGTGAATGGAAGCAGTGCTTTCATAGCTTTACCACTGAGTTCTTTGTACTCTGATTTAACAGCAATCCAGAATTCCTAGTTTGTTAGAATTGAAAACTTGGTCTTCAGCCTGTGATCACTTGAGAATTCTAAGATTTTCTTTTGATAAGATACTAGAGGTTGGAATGTAGTCAACTGTTATGGAGAGTGGGTTTCATAATCCAATCAGTATCACCTTCTTCACATGAAGTTTTACTACATGTAGGCTTAGCACATGGTAAAAATCATTCCATTATAAAGATAAGATGTGCCTGTCTCTCATTTAGCCCTCTTCCCCTATCTGCTAGTGATACTGAGCTGCTAGCTTTGGGAGCCTCTCAGTGCCCTTTGCTCCAGCATGGGGCTTTCATCTGCTGAGTGCTGCCCCCAGCAGGGAGTCTCTGGGATGAAGGCCCCCTGCAGGAGTAGAAAGCACAGAGATGCTCCCAGCCCCAGCAACAACAACAGCATAAGATGCAAACCTGTAGATAAGAATTGGGTGATTTTTAAGCCTACCTTAATAGTCTCCATTGGAAAGAAAACAAAACAGGGAACTCAATTTTAAAAGTGTCCTGTACACTCATGGCTCTTCAATAAAGTCTTCTTGGCTCTCCCACGGAGCCAGGGCTCATAATTTGGGAAGCGCTGGTTTAAGAGACAGTCGAGTCATAAGATTATATTGGGTTTTCAACTTTGGTTGGACATATTCCTTTAAGTTTCATCATGTGACGCATTCTTTAATTCCTGGAGATTCCAGAACAATCCTAAAGGGTTGGCCCTCGGGTCAGGTCCTCTTGTCGAGTGATATGCAAGCACCAGAGCCTTTCCCCTTGAGACACCTGGTGGAGCCAATGCCAGGAGAGGATTTAGTTTTGCTGGGAATGCCTGAAATGGTTGTATCTACAGAATTGCTAGACCAGGACACTGGGGAAGTGTTTCTCTGCCTCTGAAGACAGCCCCAGCTGCTGAGGAGAGACAGTACCCCATGACAGAGAGACGAGCCCCTGGTTATTTAAAAGACGACATCAGGGCTGTAAATTAAGAAAAGAGGGATTAGTAAAGAGGTCATCAAGAGGTATCTGGGTTACTCAGAGTATTATGAACTGGAGCCATGCTCCACCCCTCGCTTTCTTCCTGTTTCATTAGTGTGTGTTTTCTCTCCATTTGCTATGTAGCTGAATAAAGCACAAATTCCCAGCCTGCAGTTCTGGAAGTAGAGAGTGTTGCTTGTAAACAGAGCAGTTCCTTTACAAAACACGTTACATTTATTTTTAAATGTTGGTTAAAATAATGTCATCAAATCATTAAGGCAGTCAACTAGACCCCAAAACATATGAATCATAATGGTTTGTCCTAATAATGATTGCTGCAGCTCGCTGTATGTTCCATTCCTGCTGGTAGCCTTTTCAGTTCTCTGCTACTGTGCACTGCATGATTTATTAGTGAACAAATACTGTGTTTTCATCAATATTTGCACCATGGAAGGTCTTTTTGTGTTTGTATTTTTAGCACTTTTAGGTGAATGCCCCCTTCCTGATCTTAAGCAGAGTCTGTCCTCCCCTCTGGGTACTCTGGGCTAGTTCATAAGTTGTTGTTTTGCCTTTCCAGGTACTTCAGTTCGTTTCCCTATGTATGCTCTGCAAACTCCCAGAACTAAACCATTGTCTGTCTAATAACCTGTAGAGTGGTGGCAGAAGAGGACTGGCTACAACATCAGCAGTGAGTCCTCAGGAAAATAGGAAGGTTACTTGGATCTCTTTTAAAATAATTTTTAATCTTGAAAAACTGTCCCCCAAATTTCACTTTATCTTCTTCTGTAGATTTTATTTCTCAAGGGATCAGTATGGTGCATTTTAGCTCATTTGGCGGCTGCAGGCTATTTTGCTATGCTCATGATAAAATATTTCTTAAGTTGAACTATTTATAAAAAAGTTGGGCTTACGTTGACTGAGCTATTCCATACATTTTTTTTTTTGTACATAGACAAAATTTGCCTATTTCTATTAATTAATGTAAGAAGAGTGATTTAAAATGGATCTCTATCCTTGCTATTTCATGTCTTAGTGCATTAAAATATAAGGCACCAATCCTGCAATCTATCCCCTTGGTTTCAATGGGGGATAAGGTTGGGGGACCACCTTCACAGAGTAATGTATAGCACCAGAGCCTAAGCAAATAGCTTTCTTGTTGGCTATAGAATTAAATTGTGTAAATAACACACAATTGGCCATAAAGCAATGTAATTCTGCTCCTACTAGGGTTGTAGTCTAATGTTTTCTGTATTTGATAAATGCAAATTCCCCAATAACCAAGCAAAAACCAGTTTAGCATGCATTTTTTCTTGAGCTGTAAGTGCAAAAAATGCTTTACATTTAAAGTTTGTCATATCTACTTATACTCTGTTCTGTGAAAGTGTATGTAAAAACAACTGATGTTCAAAGAACTATTGGTATGGTAATTTATTCTCATTTAAAATTTAAGTTGTAGCTCATTAGGGATCCCATATTCTGAAGGGAATACCCATAATTGGTTTTGTTAATGACTCTCTAATGCTGTAATTCTGTTTGAGTACAGGCATTAATTTATATGTAAAACTACCAACATGACTGAACTAGATTGGTCTAGTGTCACCAACCTTTAGAACCAAATCTAGGTAGTGACAGGAAATATCCCATCTGTAGTACATATGGGAATCAACATCCTTAATGATAAAATCCCTAAACTAAAATGCTTTCATTCAAAATGAAGACAGGATCAAATTCATTAATTTATTCCTGTATTAGTTTGTGAAACTGTTTTTGTTATGTGTAATCTGCTATCAGACAGATTTCTCTCAGCTTTTGATTACAATCATTAATTGTTTACCCTGGTGCTCTTTGCCCCTTCATTGGGAGGGATCAAGAATGGCAATCCTTATTAGTTGCATTCTTGAACTCACTACGTGATACTGATTTGAACCTGGAAGAAATAAATGTAAAACACTTTAGTACAAGGTGTTTCAAATGGTCTAGAGTAAAAGTCCATCTAGTTCTGATATGGGAGTTTTCCATTTTGCTGGACATTAAGACAATGACTGTTTTTAGGAATGATCTGTGAAAACACATCTTAAGCACATAGAAATATAACTAGAAGGGTTTGATCCAGTTGGGATTTGAGTTACGAGACAATGGGCCTGCTTCTTCACTGCTTTGCTCCAAGTGTAGTCATGAAAACACATACAGAATGCATTTAAAACACTAGTAAATCTGAAAGGTACCATTTGACATCCAAATTACACTCACTTTACAGGTGTAAACGACCTCATAAGGCAGTAGAGAATTAAGCCCTTTGGAATGAATGTTTTTGTACTACACTTGCATATATCACACAAATGGAGTTGATCTACTATTTAATAGAAGCCTAATAAATAAGCTTTTACAACTATGTATATTGTTGTATTATCATAAACAAAGGCATATTGAATGAGATCATGAGCTGTAATTATACACATTATATTGTTACACCAGAAAATGACAGCACTATGCCAATTCTAAGTCTCAGGTCCTATCTAGTCATGCATAAAACTTATAATATTTGAAGGGCTAGCAGTCTCCACACAAAACTGTTGTTCCACTGTAACTGCACTGTTCTAAAAGCATGTTAGCTCAAATGTACACAGAGCACATGATAGCCTAGGAGAACGTGCACTGAGCTACAAGCCAGGGAACTGAGTTCTAGTGCCAGTTCTTCTGCCGATTGCTACATTTGACCTGATGATGGTCTACAGTTAGGGTGACCAGAGAGCAAGTGTGAAAAATCGGGACAGGGAGTGGGGGGTAATAGGCACCTATATAAGACAAAGACCCAAATATCGGGACTGTCCCTATAAAATCGGGACATCTGGTCACCCTATCTACAGTTAGCTATACAGGGAGAAGTCATTTAATATTAGAGGGGTTTTTAAGCTAGCAGTAGTTGGAAGTTGAAAGCAGCTAAGTTCAAACTGGAAATAAAATGCAATTTTTTAACAGTGAGCTCAATTTATCACATCCTTTAGTAAATTGTCCCAATGTTTAATTCTACATCCTTTGGTGTCCTTAAATCAAGACTGGGCATCATTCTAAGAGAAATGCTCTAGCTCTACTACAGGTTGTGGGGTCAGATTCACGAATCCCCAAGTGAAGTCTACAGCCTTACGTAGGAGGACCAACTATCACAATAGTTCCTTCTGGGCTTAAAAATCTATGCACAGTTAATACCCTTCTCTAAGAGTATTATAACATGTAATCATGTTACCAAAAGTTGGAGTTTTTAGCCATAAATGGAAGTTATTAATGTATTCCTATTTGAATATATCTTATTAAAAGCTAGATTTCATGAGTAGAGTATATTCTACAATATAATACTGGCAAGTCTCTCCCGATGTCTGTAAATCAATGTGGATTGTAAATCTCTATCAGTCTAATCAAATCTAGTACAAAATCCAACACTCCATTACATGGATTTCTAACACCCTTTGGGGAATTTTCATTTAAGGATCCTGGGTGCAATCAAACTACTGACAATCAATCCTGAAGTCCCACCTGATTTGGATTTTGGCTAATAGGCTGCTGCTTCCCTCGTGCTTGTGTGACAGTTGTGTTCAGACTGAGCTGTCCCTGGATTTGCACATCTAAGACTGTTGGCAGGGCATTCTCAACTAAAAATCCTCAGTTTTGGAGTTCATGTTCCACAAAGGTTTGATTGAGTCAGAACATGTTTACCTGTAGAGCACGGGACCTAGGGCACTCATTCTCATAGGTCTCTCCTGAGCTGCAAGACTCTTATGATATCTAATTAACCTGTTTTTCATGCTTTGAAATTAAAAGTCTTCTCCCCATTTTTAACTCTAAATGATGTGCATGCACCCATTGTCATCTGTGACATGCACACTGTTAGATGTTTAACAATAGCAAATCCTGTAAATAGATATGCTGCCTTTTTCACATGAACAGATGTACTTTTGCACAATTTTAATTTAGAAAGCAATCCAAATATAATTTGATTATATTAGTTACAAATATACCTCATTCTATGTAATTGTTTCAGGCTGTTTTAACTGGAGCAAGTTAACAGAGTTGAAACTTTATAGTTTTAAATTGTTTATGACTTTGAGTATAAACAGATTAAATCTTTCAGCAATATGTATTAAAGGCATTCAATAAAGTGAAAGGCATAGCATATATTTTGCTAGAGACATGCTAGATTAAGCCCGCATGCAGTAAAGGGCAAGCATGTGCCTGGCTTTAACCCCATGAATTGTTCTGTTGCAGTCCTTAAAGTTAATCACATGGCTAAACTTGCTGAATCAGTATGTTAGACAGCAAGCCACTACCAAGACGCGAGTTTGTGGTCTTGCTTCAATGATAAATATTCAACATATCATGAAATGCTGCATTGCTACAGCAAGCATTGCTAAAGGATTACCTTGATTCTGTAAATATTAGGGGGAGGGATAGCTCAGTGGTTTAAGCATTGGCCTGCTTAAACCCAAGGTTGTAAGTTCAATCCTTGAGGGGGCCATTTAGGGATCTGGGGCAAAAATCTGTCTGGGGATCAGTCCTGCTTTGAGCAGGGGGTTGGACTAGATGACCTCCTGAGGTCCCTTCCAACCCTGATATTCTATGAACTAATCATATGACTAGTCCTATTGAAACCAACAGAACTGCTTTATACTTAAAGATAAGCACATTCACCAAAATGCTGCAGAGTCAGGGCTTATGTTAGTATGGGACAGTATATTCAATGAAGTTCACAAGAGCCTGAGCCACTCTCCTTAGGAAGCTCAGAACTGTAATCCACTGTGGGTATCTCTACACTGGGATAAAAGTCCCACAGCATGGCTGCAGCTGGCCCAGGTCAGCTCACTTGGGATTGTGGGGCTAAAAACCACTGTGTAGACATTCAGGCTTAAGCTGGAGCCTGAGTTCTGGGTGTGATGGTGCCCCCCATAAGGCTTTATGGAATATGCTTATGAATGTATATATATATGACATAACTAGAATATGTTTTATGCTACATATACCATGTAACATATCTATGTAAAGGTTATGATCTACTGAATACATTCATCCTGATTGTATGCATGTATCATTTTTGTACTTGAAGTTAGGAATATTGGCTGTATACTTGCTTGATTTCTATTGAGAAAGGAATGTGCAAATTAAATGCCCAATCAAGAACCACTTAAGACAACAATGAACTTAGAGACGCCAATCCACATCGGAGCCTTCCCAGGAATGTGGCTTGGCTGGTAAGAAACTCAGTCATGCATGGACACGTGATTTGCCCATGGGACTCCAAAACTCCATCTTGGAGCTGGACTTTGCATAGGAGAGAGGAGGGGGTCTCCACCCACAAGAGAAAGTCTACTTAAACCCCTGGGAGACCCCTCCATTTTGTCTTCAGCTGGCTAAAGAGAGAGCCTCTCCACCCCCAAGGATACCTGAAAGGAACTGGAACAAAGGACAGTAACTACAGGGGGTGTGAGTGATTGCTGGACCCAGACCAGAAGGAGATTAGTCTGTAAAAGAAAGCGTACTGGGTGAAGTTTTTATCTGTATTCAGTTTCTTAGACATAGACTTGCGTGTTCTATTTTATTTTGCTTGGTAATTTGCTTTGTTCTGTCTGTTACTACTTGGAACCACTTAAATCCTACTTTCTTTATTTAATAAAATCACTTTTCACTTATTGATTAAACCAGAGTATATATTAATACCGGGGAGGGGGGCAAAGAGCTAGAGGGCGAACAATTTATGAGTTTACCCTCTATAACCTTTATACAGGCTAAAAAGGATTTATTTGGGGGTTGGACCCCATTGGGAGTTAGACATCTGAGTGTTAAAGACAGGAACACTTTTGTAAGTTGCTTTCAGTTAAGCCTACAGCTGTTAGGGGACGTGGTTCAGACCCTGGGTCTGGGTTTGCAGCAGGCTAGCAGGTCTGGCTCAAACCAGGCAGGACACTGAAGTCCTAAGCTGCCAGGGCAGGAAAGCAGGGGCAGAAGTAGTCTTGGCACATCGGTTGGCAGCCCTGAGGGGTTTTCTGTGATCCAAGATGTCACACTGGAATCCTCCACCTTCACAGGGTTTCAGAGGCAAAATTCTACACAGCAATTTTTCAGCCCTGTGAGCACAAGTACCATGAGCCCAAGTCAGGGTTTTTTATTGTGTTTAGATGTAGATATACCCTTAGCAAGAGAGAGCTTTGCTGGAGCTTAATTTGCATGACAGCTCCCTGCCACACCTGTCTGTCTGCCTTACCAGCAAACTCCTTGAGACTCTGCCAGTCTAAACCTTGTCTGGCAGATAACATTCAGTGAACTCCAGTTCTCCAGAGCTGTCTCTGGGTAGGGTCCAGGCCCTCTACCTGTACACTCACAGAAATCACGTCTGTTACCTCCAAAGAGACAGTACACACACACACTAGCCTATTAGCTGAGCCAAGTACACACTTTTTACCTTAATACACAGCAGTGAGATGTATTATAGTAAAACTAAGAATAAGTATAATAAAGAACAGAGATTTAAGTGATAGTAAGCGAGAGAAAAAGACAGATATGGTTATAAACAAAACAAAAATAACAGTTTCTAGTATCTAAAACTCAACTTTAGCAAGCTACAATATTTACCTAAGCAGCTTTCTAACTTACATCAAGCTGTCAGCATCTCCAGCCCCTGAGGCAGAAGGATCCACAGTTCACAAAATCAGAGGGTGCTGACCATTTTGTCGCCTAAGTGATGGATGCTGAAGGGATTCTGTCCCTTTCTTTTTGTGGTCCTATAAACCTTTGAAATGTATTCCTTTGAAGTGTATACTCCAGACAGATTTCTTCTTCCCCACTGGTGTGCAGATGCCAGGCTGTCTTCCTCATCCTCTGGTCAGTTTCCTTTTTTCAACTGGCTTCCTCAGTTTGTTTACCTTAGATGTAAATGTACTTTCATTGCCCTTTGCTTGTAATCAAACAATGTGCAAATCAATATTCATTTGTCTAGGACAGGCTTGTTTATCAGCTACCTTCAAAACATTTTAAGAACATGGAGCCCCCTTCAGTTTATCAGTAGCACATGTAGGATTACCAGGACTATATGGCCCTGTAAACAGTTGCACTCACCCGCATAACACACTGGTGTGAGATCATGGCACTGCACGAGTCTTTGCCTCTAGTACCCCCTTTGGTTTTGCAATGGCCACCACTCTGGTCTTGCCAGGCCTGTTTCTGTTCATGAATTCTGTGGCTCAACATTCATGGTAGGTCATGTTTTAAGTTCAGTCCCCTTCCAGGGTAACAAAAGTCCAACTAAAAGTCCAAGCAAGAGATCCTTTCACTTCTCTTAGACTACTCCTCAACCTGTCTTCTGGGCTCAATCCTCAGCCCCAGCCTTGGCTCAGCAGTCCCTGTGGCTTCTAAGGGAACCCTATTGTCAAGGCTGATTCCCCACTCTGGCACTTTGAGTGCAGAAGGTGGGGAGCCTGCAAGGATCCTAAAAATTAATACTGGCCACTCCAGGCTTGTATTAAACTCCCAAAGTTACAGCTTTTCTCTGACCTTGGATTGGTAGATGCTGCCACCACCCAAGTGCAGAACCCCTTTGAGAGCCCAGGAAGGCGTACTTGGGAATTCCTTCCTCTGGGGTACCCTCAAGCCCTTTCACCATCCCTCCAGGGAAGAGCTGAGAAAGAAAAAAAAAGGAAATCAGCTGTTGCCACCAGCTAATTAAACCACATGTGCACAAACCTCTTAAGACACAAAAATCCAATTCTGGTCTTAAAATGGGTAAATTTTATTAATAAAAAAAGAAAGAAAATACATCTTGGAATTCATGCTATTGCTAGATTTTAAAAGAGCAATTACAAGGATTAAGCACCAAGAATAGCTTTCTTGAGGTACAGCTTAAAGGTTACAAGCAAAATAAAAGCATCGGGGTTAGCACAGAGGAATCCACAAGCCATAAAGAAATAAAAGAAATAAACCTAATTGCATCTTCCTAGACATTTTCTGATCTACTTACATATCTAGAGTTTTAAATGAGTAGTTTCTAGGTATGATAGTGAGGATTTTTTCATACCTGGCCCAAGCTTCTTACAGCATAGCTCTGCCCTGTCCACTTCTCCCTGAGAGAACAACAACAGAAAGACAAAAGGGGAGTCTTTTCTCAATTTTAAGAAGTTCTAGCCTTCCCATTGGCCCTTTTGGCCAGATGCTCACTCACTTTCTTTTACCTATGCATAGCAGTGAGACTTTTTAACCCTTTACAGGTACAGCAATTAGAGAGCAGCTACTAAGAGGGACTTTATAGCTACTGACTGGTGGGGTGTCCATAAAAGGGAGATACCCCCCCCCACCCCTTCATTTATCACACCTGTGTTAAGAGCTAGGCCTGCTCCTTTTCCCTGACCCACTTCCTACTTCTAGGCCCCTGGTTCTGTTTTGCAGAAGCCTATGGGTACTATTCAGCCTCTCCTCTGGTTTCCAGGGCTCTCAGGCTTCTCCTAGCTCAAACAAGCTCCATGTTACTTTCCTGGAATGCTGACCCACAGAGCTGCCTCTCTGGGCCTTGCCCCTCTTCCAGGGACTAACTCTATCCCTGTGGCCCTCTTTGGCCTATCTTCATCAGGCCCATCTCAGAGAGGGATAATTCTTTACCTCCTCTCTCCTGGGTTTCCTTCCTCTGACTGAGTTCTCCCTGCTCGCTCTCTCTCTCTCTGTAG
Source organism: Terrapene triunguis (assembly GCF_002925995.2). Lineage (NCBI taxonomy): Eukaryota > Metazoa > Chordata > Testudines > Emydidae > Terrapene > Terrapene triunguis. Next base: position 8,684,023 of record NW_020664931.1, read on the forward strand.
TCGGCCCCAGCCCTTTCACAGCTGGATTGGAATTGGCAATTAAGCCACCAGATCAAAATCAGCTGAAGTCTACTGCTAAGTCACAGGTAAGGCTAAGCGAGATTCCCCTTAAAGGGACAGCCTGTGACAGGCCCTTAACATTGAAACAGATTTTCAGGGCCAAATTTTCAAAATTAGGTGGGTGAAGATGTTTCCACACAGAAAAGGATGCACACTAAATACTGCACATGCACATACAAATAAGAAGCTAAGTGGCACATGTGCATGCAAGTAACTGTATTGGTGTGGGCAAATCTGGGGGGAAATTCTCACAGAATCTTTACTAAGGCAAGCTCACCCTCATTTCAAAGAAGAACTTACCTGAGTAAGGACATCAGGATGTGACACATGATGCTGATGTAAATAAATTAGGTATCCTCAGATATTAGGTATCCACAGATATCTGTAAATACCTAACTTGAAAAAAATTTCTCTGGTTTATTCTACTATGGACAAGAATCTTCTAATAGGACGATGAAAATGCATGAAAGAGTAATTTTGAAGAGCAAAAGGAGTACCACTTAAAGATGAAGGATCCCTAGAGAAAGTGTAAATGATATCTCATGAGCTATGTTCAAAAGGCTAAGGGAGGGGAATTATAAGTATTAATCACTCCTATTGATGGAAACAGTATGTTAAATTGTATATTCATCTGTGTGGTGATGTTAATTAGCCAATTAATTCTTCTATCATTTGCAACTTTCAAAACTGTCAGCCTTGGACTTTTCATTGTACCCGAGGTCATTTTGGAAGGCTAAAATAAGTAGAAAAAGCCCCTTTGAGCACAATCATAGCAGGAATCATATACCAACAGCTTTCTAGTTTTGTCATCTCATCAACTGAGAAACATGTCATGGGGTCTCTCTGGACCAGGAGGGGAGCACATACCATTCCATGCATCATTGCTACTTGTGGCATGAAATGTCAGAACTGTGTATCAGTGTGTGAACAGCAGCAAATAGATAGATCATGAATGTATAAAGGACAAGTCTACTAGTTACAAATGCAATAATGAGTCATAAATATGGATAAACTAATAGGAACAGAAAATGTGTCAGATTGAAGGCATCAGGGTCAGGGCCAAGGCTGAACCACAGCTCAGACAGCCATTGCAAGGATTTGTTGATGAGCAGTGAGTGTTTCTGGAAAAAAGAAATTTTAACAGGGAGCTCCACTAACTGAATATTTGTTTGAGGATGATCAATTGTTTCTCTAAGTCTATTGTGAATTTTGGGTATTCATGTATGTAATTAAAAGCATAAGAGAAATCTGCCCTCAGATAATTCCAAGATTGGCATGGTTAAAGGAAATTTATTCTGTAATGCAGTGTTTTTATATCAGGAACATATTTAAGGTCACTAATAATGTTCTCTGTTTTCTTCTCTGTTCAGACAATGATTTAAAGCACACAGCTGCTAGTGGTGCTTATACAGAAGCTTAGGGAAGTAAACTGGGTTTGAACTTTGCCCCACTGGGTACTGTACCTACTGTCATATACTGTTACTGATTTCCGTAGCATGCTTCTCTAAGGTGTGGCAATGCATAATAATTCTAATTTATAAATGCATTTTTCAGATTGAAAGATATGAACCTCAGCCTAGTGCAGGTTCACTTGAAAAGTGGACAATTGCCAAACTGATCAAGAAGAAGGAGCCAATCAGCTGTACATCATGTTTACCAGGGAGCAATTACAGTCAAAAGTCTCACAGATACAAACCGCCTTCACAAAGTCCTACTGTAACTTAGAGTGACAAGGATGCTCTAGTGAGATATAGACAGGTACAGTAGGACAACTCACTATATCTCCACCAGGCACTTGTAATTGAATAGTTTTTGTATAAGTTATATGACTCTTGTATGAACATTATATTTTTAAGAACTAGTTCCTTTGCTGGGGCTAAACCAACTTATGTGTATTTTCTTGACCAGAATTGCACACAGTATTCCAGATGAGGTCTCACCAGTGTCTTGTATAATTGAACTAACACTTCCCTGTCTCTAATTGAAATACCTCACCTGATGCTTCCTTGGACTGCATTAGCCTTTTTTCATTGCTGCATAGGCTCATAGACATCCTGTGACCAACTAGTTCAACCAGGTCTTTCTACTCCTCTGTCACTTCAAACTGAAACGTCTCCAGCTTATAGCAAAAATTCTTATTGTTAGTCCCTAAATGCATGACCTTGCACTTTGTACTATAAAATTTCATCCTATTTCTGTTACTCCAGTTTACAAGGTCATCAAGCTCTTCTTGTATGATATTCCGGTCCTCCTCTTTAAAGAATAATCAGACAGGGCAGGTAGGGTTTGGACGAAGGCTTTAGATGTATCTCAACAAAATGTGCCAAGAATTCTCTTGGCTTTTCCAATGACTGCAGTGCTTCACTCATCTCCAGGTGGATCCTGAGACCAACATAGAACATGGAGAATTTGAGCTTTAATCAACCCCTGCTCTCTTTTCCATAACAGCTTGCACAGCTGTCCTTATAGCAACAGGATTCCAGAAGCATGACAAGGATATAGAATTACAGCTTTGCTTATGTCTCTGCAAAGTCTCTTGGGTTGGTTCCATCTCATTGCTCCCGTCATCATCACTCAGATATCAAAGGGGGCAAAGCAAACTATGGAGGACCATAACAGTTTTTAAAAAGTACTAGAAATACTGAGAGTAGCATGTAGGCCAATCATTATTTCCTGAATACAAGCATCTGTCAATTAAAAGGGCACAGTGTACAGCTCAGTGCCTGTAAGGAGATTGTTTCAAAGAATTAAAACAGGTTTTAAACTGTCTCTCAGCAGCATCAACAAGATGCAAAAGTCTGTAGTTAATCAGCTCATGGAGCATAGCTTTTGTGTTACCTTTCTGCTAGAACCATCATAATTAATAACATTCACAATATCTGAAGAATTCATTTATTTAAGAAAACACAGAATGCACCTAGCCTTATGAAAAAGCAACTTCACTGAAAGCACTTACAGTCAGGGCACTAATCATGCAAGTAACAAGAAAAGAGCATCTTGCAACACTACCTGGTACTCCATCCTTGCTTACATGAGTTAACATTGACAACGACAGCAGAGTCCATTCAGCATTGTCCAGAATTGGGCAAAATTCCTGTAGTCAACACTGGCCCCTAAGAAGACACAATACAATAGTGTAGCAAGTCCTTTATAATAACATACCAAGTACAAGTTATGGAAGTAGAGAAATCTAAAGTATTGCAAAGGAAGTTAGAGGAAATGCTATTTGTAGGCTGTAGAATCTGTGGCTGCACTGTCTTGGGGGTATCATAAAGTTAGGTCAGGACAGAGGAACCTCTCCTGTCTAGCTGGTGATAATACCAACTTCCTTCATTGTAATACAGGGAGACACTATCTCAGTTCCTATGGCCTGACCAATACATGAGTGGGGGAGAGGAATAAAAACTGTATTGGACTAAAATAAAATAGCGTGACTTATATCCATGAGGACAGGGTGAGGCACAAAATGCTGCATCACTGGTTCCATGGACAGAAAAGTATTTAAACCCTTTGACACCAAGAATCCTAGAGGGCCCACGTGAATAAAAATGTATCTTCTGAGACAGGGGTAGGCAACCTATGGCACACGTGCCAAAGGCGGCACGCGAGCTGGTTTTCAGGGCACTCACACTGCCCAGGTTCTGGCCACCGGTCCTGGGGGCTCCACTGCTGGCCTGGGGTACCAGCCACCGGCCTCCTGCCAACTGGGGTTCTGTCCGCTGGCCACGCTCAGCCTGCTGCCGGCCACTGGTCTGGGGGGCTCTGCTGCCGGCCTGGAGTCCCAGCCACTGGCCTGGGGCTCTGCAGCCACCCCCAGCTGCAGCCCACTGGCCCCAGCCTGGAGCAGTGAGGAGTGCAGACAGGGGAAAAGTGGGTGCAGCTCAGCACCCCCACCTTAAAAATTCTTCCAGCGCCTCTGTGCTGGGGTATTTTTAAGTCCTGATTTGCTGCTTACATCACTATCACGCCACGTGGAACAGCACACTGCATTTGATATTGAGATTAGAATGTACATGCAAGAACTGGAATCAGAATTTTCTGACAGATTTCAAGATTTCCAGTGACTTGGCCCAATGCTTTCTTTTCTAATTAAACCTGAAAAGTTCAATGAAAGCGACTTGGATTTGTCTGTATTTCAGTGGATGGGTGTTGAAGATTTCAAAATGCAGCTCATTCAGTTAAAAAGCTCAGAATTGTGGGCATCAAAGTTTGGAGCTCTGCGGAGTGCACTTGAAGCTACTGAGAGAGATCATGGGGCCTCTATTCTGACCTGCTGGAACTCCCTGCCAGTGAAATTTAACTGTTTGAAGAAAATTGTGTTTGCAATGCTTTCAGCATTTGGATCCACATACCTGTGTGAACAGGTATTTTCACACATGAAATCTGTCCTCTGTCCCTCTCGGAGCCAGTTAACAACTGATCACTCAGAAGCCTGTGTACAGATTAAAGTATCCAAATACATGCCAGACATTGGAAAACTCAGCAAGGAAAAGCAAGGATCACACGAAACTGATAAGATCTGCATTTTAATTTAATTTTAAATGAAGCTTTTTAAACATTTTAAAAACCTTATTTACTTTACATACAACAATAATTTAGTTATATATTATAGACTTATAGAACCAGACCTTCTAAAAACGTTAAAATGTATTACTAGAACGTGAAACCTTACATTAGAGTGAATAAATGAAGACTCGGCACACCACTTCTGAAAGGTTGCCGACCCCTGTTCTGAGATATGCCATTTTTAAGTGTGATGGGGGGTTCGGAAGGAAGGCTGGGCAGCTTAGTGGTTAGTGCACCTGACTTTCAGCCCCTTGCTTCTATCAGGGCAGTAGAGGTGCCTGTTCCTGATCTTACGCTGAAAATCTTTAGCTTTCCACCCACACCTGGGCCTCTGCCCTCCACCCAGACCCTCCCTCTCCATCAGATCCCAGCAGGAAGCAACATCAGCAGGGTCATCCCTGCAGCACCTCTAAATTTGCTTTCCTGGGCCACTTCCTAGACCCTGCAGGTTCTCAAAGGGGGTGTGGCTAGAGAAGGCACTGCCTAGGGGCCTTACCTGCTCTGTGGTCTCCTCTCAGACTCAACCTTCTGTCTGGCTTCCCGGAGAAAGAGTCTTGCCTGCAGCCTGTCCACGACCCTTTGCCTGGGTTTCTGAGTTCCTTTTTAATCTACTCCTCCAGTCAGAACATACTCAGCTGGCAAAGAGGGGCAGGGATATCTGGGGTCAGTATTGCCTTTTAATGGCTTTAGACCCAGTGTTGGGTTTGTATACCCCATCACAATCAACTTGTTTTGACAGCTCATGTATGAGAACATGGCCAACTGTTCCTGCTTTACAAAACTTCAGTACCACAGCTTAGCTGAAGTGCCTCTACTGGCATGGGTGCTGGAACAATTTTTATAGTGGGGTGCTAATGATGGAAACCATGTATTTGGTGTTTGTTATTAGCACTTCAAGCAAGCACCCCTAATTCCAGGACTACTGCTGCTGGGGGTCAGCTAATGTCTTTTAGTGAATGCCTGTGTTCTTGCCTGCTACAATCACCAGGAAAATATAGCAGAAAAAGAGATTATATCCAAATGAAAGGAGCTCAGAGGACAGAGAGCATGAAAATGAAGAGATGCAAAATGTTCAAAAAAGTCATGGAATAAGAGTAACAAGCAATATGAGAAAACAGAATTAAAATAAAACTGCTCTTGTAGTGGATAAACATCTCAAATACAACTCTTCAGTGCAGAAAATAAATATTAACACGCACAGTCTCCTGAAGCTTGTCACTTGACTGAGTTGTTATTTTTTTATCTCAAGCACATCTTGAAACCATGTTCCCAACAGTGATGGGCCAGTGACTAACCCACCAAGTTACAACCCACCAATCTAGTGAATGATACTAAGTTTTATTCTGAGATTTCCAGTTCTGAGCCAACTGTTTCATCCCTTTTGACCTATGGAGGTGCTCTCATTTTTTAAATTAAGAATAATAACAAATGAATCATATGAGCTCTCAAGTCTAGTCTTTATTATCCATTTAAATGGTCTCCAGCTACCCTGAAATATTTAAGCTCATTTATGGGCAGAAGTTTTGACCTTCCAAATTCTATTCTTCAATTTGATAATGCCTGGATCATAACTGTAGATAATCATCCTTTATACTGTTTTTTCCTTTTTGGCATTGTGTAATTGTGACTTTACCAGTGATCTGATTCCTGTCATATTTCTTGTCACAGTATTTAAATCTGTCATTTGATGTCTTTGTGCTCTACAATGCACTTACTCCTTTTATTGTAAAGCAAAGAACAGATACTTGAAACATTTCCTTCTTGTAGACTTCAATAAGAAAAAACTAGTCTAAGGTAGAACCCATGCGAAGTCCTGGAAGCTGAAGAAAAGATGTCTTTTTTTCTTCATAAGACGTTAACAATTCAGCAGCACTCTAGGGCAAAAGTTTTACTGCAACATTTAGAGAATTCTACTTTACAGAAGTTTTAGGAAGAGAAAAAACAACCCAAAATGGTTTCCTCTCTTTGGTTTACCTCAATCTCTACCTTTACGCTTTTTCATCCTGAAATACAGTTCATTCTCTCCAGCAGAAAGAATGATAGGGATTTTGTGAATGCATTTCTTCTTTGTTTCAATTTCCTTCCCTGGTGGTGCACTCCTTATACATATTATCCTTTGTGTGATGTGCTGCTGGAATTCCCTGCTTGTTCCTCGATTTTTATGTTATGTCTCCTAACTTCTGAACTCCTTTCTTACAAAAGTACCCCCCACCCCGCCCCGGAAAAAAAAACAAAAACAAAAATATTTCTGCCAATTTCATTAAGCCATTTCTGAAAACTTCTATAAGGTCACAGAAAACTCTTTTTTTCCACTGAGAATAAGCCTCAATAATCCTAACCATTCCTTCAAACAGCAGGTGGTCTTTGCTGCCCTAACAGGAACTAGTAACCTTTCTGGGTAATGTAGTAATTGTTAACTTTTACAAAGCTTCTTCTCTACAAAGGCAAAAAAAGAAAAAGGGTTCCTCTGTGGACAAGACAGACTTCACTTCCATGGGCTAAGGCAGACATCAATAGTGGATGTCATTACAAAGTTTCCATTTTCATATTTGTCAAACTGCTAGTCACGCCCTCTCAACCTGCTCTACTTCTCAGTCAGAAATGTACATGATTATGCCAACTTTCTGAACTCATTGGCTGCCTGGCTATTCCTGGCTGCATTTCAATGCAGATAAAAATATAATGACATGCACACTAATGCAAACTCCATGGGAAGTACAATACCTCTACTGTGAATCACTGCAGAGACAATTTCTGAACTATGGTTGTATTCTTCAAAGACGTGCAGACTCTGGAGATCACAAAACAGCTGTTGTTGCTGCAGGGATTAAAAATAATTTTATCAGAATTATGCAAAAGTACATTACAGCAAGAGGAAGTGTCATTATTATTTGCCTGAAAACTATTTATTAGTAATAAGGGGAAAGTAAAAGAGCAAGATTTTCCAGACTGACTGAAGAGCACTCAGTGCAAGTCTGTTAGGCATTTGTATGTATAAAAGTAACTTTAAGCCAGCTACCCTCTACTGGGGCTACCAAATGCTGGGACAATCCTCAGCATAAATTGAAGCAGCTTGAAGGCTGCTCTGATCTGTACCAGATGCTAGTGTCTCATAGGAGACCATTTCAGGTGCTAGGGATCATCCAGACAAAGGCATATTTGGCCATGCTCCCTTATCCCAGCCACACCCCCTACACCAGCAGATGCAGGCTCTAAGCACCTGAGAATACCCCTATTCTGTAGAGAGGTCAGATCGGTCTATTTGACAGCTGATTTGCAAAGCCACAAAAACAGTCGCAGAATAAAGAATCAGAGTGTGAAAGTTTAATGGGTTTCCTTACTGTAAGGAAGTACTTTAGTATTGATAAATTACTTCAAGGCGAAACAGGCTACATATACTTCAGAAATTTGGGATAACTATCTGCTGGATTCTGACTTGTGCAATTACAAAAAAATAGATAAGAAGATATGAAGCTGTCTTTCTCTTAGGATCTTGGCAGAAGAAAGTACAGGTCTAGGAACTAAAGGTGAATTTTCTATTTATTTTCACTTGACTGACTCACAGACACTAATCCCAAATATTCAGTAGTTAATATGCAAATTATCCCTGGGACTAATCAGTCCATAGCTTCTGTTCTGCAAGAGTTGCTAGCCAACAAAAAATTTATGGACCAAGTTCATACATACTTGGGATTAATTTGTCCTAATATCGCCAAAGTTACAGCCCTTCAATCACAGCAAATGTAGTTCCCACTATGGATGAAAGCATTACTGAGAGGTCATGCTTCAAATAAAAATCACGCATATAAAAAATGTGAAGAAATAAAATTAACCTGCATTCACATTAACTTGTTAGTTTTTTGAGTTCTCAGACACCTGATTCAGTTTGTATTTTAGAAGAACATTAAATTACCTTGACAGATCTTTTACATATTCTTCTAGACATTGAAATTAAGTAAGAGAGATTCAAGATTTACTAAATAGATCAATCATAAAGGAAGTTCATTTGTACAGGCTAGCAGTGTAAGATGCAGTGTACGTGTATTAAAATCTCAGTTTTTCAACCCACATTTTAATATGGAGTACTACATATTAAGATCAGTTATTTTAGGGAATGCTTTTGAAAAGTAGGTAATCCCAAAAAAGATTTTAAATAATATTTTTGCTTATTGGATGTCATGCCATTTATGGTGGAGCTGTGTTATCCATCACAACTAAAGATGGAACTTTTCTGAGGGCAGGATGCACCCAAGCTGATATTGGGAGAAAATTGGGACCAGATGGAAGCCATGCAAGAATATAGACACAGATAGACTTAGGACCAGATCTTGATCTCATTTACACTAGTTGTATCTTTATTAATTAACCATGAAGTGATAGCCATGAACATACAGCCTGGGAATTAAATGGACAAAGATACAAGACCATGATCCTGTAGTATCACAGTGACACTTTCATGGTGAGGAACCTGTTTCTATTCTCTCCATTTGTTCTTGTACAATGACTTGACATACCATCACAGTATGAATTCTCGATGTTTCATTGTTTGGATTCAGCTGTGGCTTCACCTAGAGTTAGAAGTGGTACCATAATTTGTTGAGGTCTACACTTGTTAGATTAGATTCTATCATGGTCACACAGGCATCATAAAACTTACTCTACATGGAGTAGAAGCCCAGTGTACTTCCTGAGCCTGCTGTTTACTATACATCTTTTTCACAGTTATATACCTCTTCCATTGTAGGGGGAGAATTTCTAATTCTTTAGGCAACTCTACATTTCATAGCCAGCATTATATAGACCCAACTCAAAGAGGAAAATTAAACCAATTTATCCACTTTAAAAAGGTGAATCTGGCCGTTAGCAATAACCAAATATGAGCACTGAATGAATTAAGAAGATAGAAAAAGATGAACCATTGTTCAGCCTTAATAATGGTATTTGTTTCAGGTGTCTATTTCCCTTTACACTGGTTTAGGTTTCAAGTATCAAAGGGGTAGCCGTGTTAGTCTGGATCTGTAAAAGAAGCAAAGAGTCCTGTGGCACCTTATAGACTAACAGACGTATTGGAGCATGAGGTTTCGTGGGTGAATACCCACTTCTTCGGATGCAGCATACGAAGAAGTGGGTATTCACCCACAAAACCTCATGCTCCAATACGTCTGTTAGTCTATAAGGCGCCACAGGACTCTTTGCTTGGTTTAGGTTTGTGGATTCTATGAAGATCACTGACTAGATCTCATCAAGATGAGAGGAAGTTCCTGGTATAGAAAAGCAGGACCCATTACAAAACAGAGTGTGATGCACTGATGTCTCAAGCAAGAGTAGACTGAAGTGGCCTAAAACGGAAAAGTTATGAAATGTTATAGAAGTTTACTAATCCTGCTTCTCCAGTGACTTGATCACACTCCACTCCCCCATTTATTATAGTTATATTTATCTAACCAGGGAATGGAAACAACGCCATATGACTTATCACGCAAATGTAATGAATGGTGAGTACAGTAAGCACAGAGAGGGGACACGTAACATGCATTTAGCACTGGATTATGCACACACATGGTGAAGTGTTCCTTCAAAAAAAATCTTAGACAATTTTTTCGACATTAGAGTTTGCTCACGAACAGCTCACAAACAGGTTGTCCATAACTGGCAACAAGTCACTTTAACTAAGGCCATGTCTAGACTATCAAGTTAAGTCAACTTAAGTTATGCCAATGATCATCCACTGCTGTAATTAAACTGATTTTGCACATCCACACAATGCTCCTTGTGATAGCAGAGCAAGTCCAGGGTTGATGCTCTTGCATTGACAGAGAGCAGTGCACTGTGGGTAGCTATCCCACTGTGCAACTTGCCACCAACTGCCAGTGGGTGTTCTGGGAAGGGTTCGCAGTGCCTCATGGGGGCAGGATCAGTGTCCCATGATGCAGTTTTCTCCGTCCCATCATTCCATGAGCTTCTGTGTTTCACCCTGCTTTTCAACAGCCCCTGTGAACTGTATGTATCCTGCACTGCTCTGCAGTATTGTGATGAGCATTATGAACAAATGTGGCTGATCCTACAGTATTTCACGAGCTGTGAATCTGATAATGACTCCATGGTGTCTTCCCTGCTGTGTGCCATGGAAAGAAGCAATTCAAGATTGCTTTTGGCATTCATGGAGCAGCTGCGCACAGTAGACAATTGGTTCTGGGCACAGAAAACAAGCACTGAGTGCTGGGATTGCATCCCTTGTCTGAGATGACTAACAGTGGCTGCAGAACTTTTGGATGTGCAAAGACACCTTCCTAGAACTGTGTGAGGAGCTCGCCTCTACCCTCTGGTGCAAGAACTAAATGAGAGCTGCCCGTATGGTGGAGAAGCGAGTGGCAATTGCTATGTGGAAGCTGGCAACTCTGGGCTGCTACCAATCAGTCATGAATCAGTTTGGAGTTAGAACTCCACCATCAGGGGTTGTAGTGATGCAAGTGTGCAGGGCCTTAATCACCTGATGCTATGAGGGACTGTGATTCTGGACAATGTGTGGGAAATAGTGGATGGTTTTGTGGCAATGGGATTCTTGAACTGCAGTGCGGTGTTAGATGGCACGCATATGCCCATTTTGGTCCCAAACCATCTTGCAATGAAGTGCATCAACAGAAAGGGCTACTTTTCTATGGTATTTCAAGTTCTCGTGGATCACTGGGATTGTTTCACTGACATCAACGTGGGGTGGTCAAGTAAGGTGAATGACACACGCATCTTCAGAAACACTGGCCTGTACAGAAGCTACAAGCAGGGACTTTCCAGACCAGAAGATTCCAGTTGGGGATGTGGAAATACCAATAGTGATCCTTGGAGACCCAGCCTACCCCTCGTTCCCATGGCTCATGAAGCCTTACCCCAGAAACCTTGACTGCAGCAAGGAGCTCTTCCACAACAGGCTCATGAGGTGTAGAATGACTATCAAATATGCTTTTGGCTGATTAAAGGTTTGCGAGTGCTGCTTTTTTGGCAGGTTAGACCTCAGTGAGGAAAATGTTCCCATGACCATGGCCAGGTGGGTTCTGCATAACATTTGTGAAGCTAAGTGGGAGAGGTTTCCACAGAGGTGCAGCATTGAGGAGGTGTATCAGCTGGCTGCTGATTTTGAGCAGCCAGATACCAAGGCTGTTATAGGAGCTCAAAGAGGGGGCATTATTCAAAGGCTTTGAAGGAGCATTTTAAAAGTGAGCCCTACTAATGTGTCTGTCTATATTGCTTTTAGCCAGGCATTGTTGTCTTGTACTATAGTATGAACCTTGTAATGATTGCTGTGTGTGCATAAATTTTACAATGCAAATGCACTGATAGCCACTCTGTATGAATTTCAGCAGCAACCACCATTTGTAGGAGACAAATAAAGATTCCTTATATTTCTACAAGTACTTATTTTTCAACAGCAATACAAACATTTCTATGTTCTGCAAGGGACATGAAAATGAAGAGCACATTTTCAGATGGGGTTCTCATAGTTAGGTATATGTCCAGCAGTCATTGTGACACATGTCCCTCGGGATGGAGTGCATGGGGTACAGAGACAGCCCGGGAACATGTGTGGAATGTATGTGGGCAGGGCAAGGAAGGCAATTCTTTGTGGGTTGCAGGGGGCAGCAAACACGGATGTGTTCTGTCTGCAGTTCAATCAGGGACCTCAGCATGTCTGTCTGGTCCTGTAGCAGCTGTACCATCTGCTCCTGCCTGTTTCATCTCCTGGCTATCCATACACAGTTTCTCATTGATAGCCTGTCTGCTTGTAATCTGCAACCATTGCAGCTCCTCCCAGGACATGTCTTCTTTACTCCTCTTGTTTTGTTGTGTTAGCTGATGGGGCCACTCAGCTGGTGTGCAGGAGGAGACCATCAAGGGCACATCTGCAGAAGCTAAAGAAACAATAGACACAGGCACTCTTGAATACACTCAGTCTTGATTCAAGCAAGTTAGAAACACCATTTTCTCCCTTCCCCTTGGCAGTACACAGCACAGCAGGAGCCCCAGCTATGGTGAGTTCAGCCCAAGGAGGAAGGGGCAAGATGGGACTAAGGGTGGGGGATTTCAGTGGGGAATCACTACAAGTGCTTAGGGCCACTATTCTGAATACTGCCACCGTTTTCCACAGATGGGGACTGATAGCACCTGATATCTTGCTCCTGAGGGTAACCAAGGATGCAAGGGTGCAGCTCCTGCCTACATGTGGCCACAGACCAGGTCTGTATGCTTCTCGCCTATGTGCTGCTTTGTTGCCTGCAGAAGTAATTGCTGATTGATGTGGTAAACTTTCCTACAGTGGGGGAAGAAACAAGGCAATCCTCCCAAGAAACTTTTGGCAGAAGATTACAGAGTAACTCCAGGAAAAATTTCCTAGAGATCTCTGTGGAGGATTCCCAGGTCATCCTGATGTGCATCACTGAACTTTTCCGCAGGGCACCCTCTGCCTAGCTGCATAGGGGTCTGAGAAGCAGATAGCCAACACAGGCACAGTTTGTATTTCAATCCCTCTTCCACCCTGACTTAAAAAAAAAAAAAAAAAAAAGCAGAGCTCTCCCTCATGTCTCCATGCAGTATCACAGCATATTGATTATTTACCAGAGCTCCCCTCTCCTGTCAGGCTTGCCACACCACTGCACATCCCTGTTGCCTGTCCTCCATTCTCCTGCAACTCCACTTCCTCATCCACCATGTCATACTGGGGGTTCACTCCACTAGCCACTGTCTCCAGCCGCCCAGAAGTATCCATGGGACTTTTGTCAATGGAGGTGGGGTCACCACCAAGGATGGCACTCAGCTCCTTGTAAAAGCGGCATTTCTTTGGTGATACACTAGACCGATTGGCCTCCATTGCCTTCTGGTATGCCTGCCTCAGTTCCTTGATTTTGGCATGGCACTGCTGCATGTCCCTATCATGCCCTTTCTCCTCTATGCCACAAGCAATCTGCCCATAAGTATCAAAGTTCCTGCGACTGGAGAAGAGCTGTAACTGCAAAGCCTCCTCGCCCGACAGACCCAGCAGATCCAACAACTCCGGTGTACTCAAGGCAGGAGTTTGTTTGCTGTGGGGAGCCAGCATGGTCAGCCCGGGCAGAAGCTATCTGAGCTCTCCGCACCAAGCAAACAGGAAGAGGAATTTCAAAAATTCCCGAGGCTTTAAAGGGGGAGGGTGTAGCTGGCTGTAGGGCAGCAGAGTTCAAACTGATGACCAGGGCAGTCACAATGGGCATTGTGAGACACCTCCTGGAGGCCACTTAGGATGACATAAGCAATGCAGTGTCTACACTGATGCTGCGTCATTCTAATTAAGTTGCCATAAGTGCTATGCCTCTCATCAAGGTGGTTTTATTATGTCAGCATAGAAGGAGAGTTAAATCGACGGGAGGAGCATTGCAGTGTGTACACCTCCACAGTTAGACCAACGTAAGCTGCCTCATGTCGACTTAACTGTGTAGTATAAACATGGCCTCAGGCTCATAACACATCCATCAGAGCACACACGCCTATCAACTAGTTATGTAAAAGCTATATAAATATGCAAGGCTAAGTTTTTATTATGTACTTTGTACAGTGAATGTGAATATGATACCTTAATCCTAACAATTTTATACCCTTCCTTTTTATACTTGGGGAGTTAATCCGAAGGCATTTAAGGGCTGATGCACTAAGGTTTCTTAAATGCTATTCTATAATTATAAAATGAAGATCTAAAGCTTATTTTGTAGAATTTTTGAATATTCCCCAACAATGTTTCCTTTCAAATTTCTAATTCACTTATACAAGAGAACATTTGACATCAATTTTTTCTGCATTAACATTTCTGTAAAATCGATACAGGATATCTGAAAGACAAAAATAACCTTGGACTAGCTGGAAACTGAAGCTGAGACATTTGTAAATGGTGCTGCAACATAATAAAAGAGGAACATAAATATAGTAGCATTATATTATCTTTGTCCCTGAGCTCCCTTAATAGCATCTTCTCCCAATGTTCATCTCCAGCACCACTTCCATAGTTCTGCCACTTCTATAGCAGTTTCTCTTCTACGGTCTCATTTTTCTCACTTGGATGTTCCCCTTGCTCTCCCATTATTCCCTAGCAGCATTTCTTTCTGTTCCATATCTCATTCCCAGCAGTGCTTTCATCCCATCCCCTGCACCCTGACTCCTCTACAGATGTCCTGGTAGAGCACAGATCAGGGCCGCCCGGGGGGGCGGGCGCAAGTGGGGCAATTTGCCCCAGGCCCCAAAGGGGCCCCCACGAAAATATAGCATTCTATAGTATTGCAACTTTTATTATGGAAGGGGCCCCCGAAATTGCTTTGCCCCAGGCCCCCTGAATCCTCTGGGCGGCCCAGGCACAGATGCACCCTCCTTTCAGTAGCTTATCTCCTTACAGGGTATTTCCCCTTCTCCATAGCTACCAGATTCTTTAGGGAAAAGATCTCTGGATAGCTCAACAGCTTGTCTCTCTCAAACAGAAGTTAGTCCAGTAAAAGATATTACCTCACCCACCTTGTCTCTAAGGTTCTTTGGAAGAAATTTAACAAGTGACTTATCAAAATGGTTCACCACAAAAAAAGGGACACTCCCCAACCCCTAAATTAGTCCATTACCAGTTGTTGTTTTTAAAGAAGCCTACAATATACCAAACAATGTATGCTAAAAACCTTGGGCACATCTGAGAGTTGGAGGCTGCAACAAAGCCAGTTGGGTGTCCCTGAGCCCAGCTAATTACAACTTGGTGGTGGTTTTACCCCTTATACTGCAGCCCATGAAGAATACTAGTTTCAAGATGCTAGCTCAATGGGAACATTGTAATTGATTTAACATGATGACTGATGCAAAGTACTTATTCTATTTTAAAATATACAGCTATAGATATGTACACACTTTCACCACATAGGTAGTACTGCCAGCCATATGACAAACTGCATTGCCCTGCACTTTGCCCTAATGTAATATACTGGAGCTCCCCTAAAGGTGTATATCAAGTTATAGTTGTTGTGTATTGTATCACAATACATGGCAACTGCACCTGTATTCCCCCTCACAGTCCAGCAAGGGCACCCACTCCAGGCTTTCAGCTCCCAGCCATCACCTCCCTTGATCAGAGACCTGTGTGTTTCCCCCCACAAGTCAGTTTTTTTTTCTCCAAGTTGCACAGTTCCCTGCCTACACTGTGACTTCCCCAACAAGACAGTCTACTTAAAGACCAATGCCTGTGTGTAGCAGTGCAAGACTCACCACCGTTGCGCCTCCTGCTGGCCATTCTGGAATTAGCTCAAGTCCTTCCACAGGGGCACCTCCTCCAGTGGCATCTCGCTTGCCGTTACACCTGCGTTGCTGTCTCCACCACTCTGAGACCCATGTCACTGCCCGGACTGTGGCGGCCTCTTCTGGGTACAGTCCTCCGGCTGTGCCGCACTCTATTGTCTCCCGCCTTTTGGGGGAACTGGCAGTCTATAGTCCAACCACTCACCTCAGTGGCCTGCTGCAGTCACCAGTCTAGTCCCTTTCTCCAGAGACAAACTGCAGTTTGTGTTAGTCAGGACAAGTGGGGGCAGCCCTAGCACCTTATCTGCTCTTCCTTCAGGGCCTCAGTTGCAGCGGTCAGCCAGAAGCTCCTTCTGCTCTGCTACCATGCCCAGCACTACTCTAGCTATGCTGCTCCTAGGCAGCCAATCCTTCCCCCTAGCATGCCAGGGAGAGACTGCCCTCTGCTCTGTTGAGCAGCCCTTTATATATGACCCCTACTGGCCCTGATTGGCCATGGCAAAAAGCCACCTCCTGATTGGCTTGCTTAGTGAGCCCTCATCTAATTAGAGGGTTCTGCACAGGCTCCATTTGGCCTGTGTTAACCCTTCCTCTTCCTGGTGTGGGGCAACCACCCCACTACACTGTGCATTGCTTTCTTTCTCTGAAGGCTGTTACCAGTGTATTGCCACCAATTACAAGCTACTACACAGCCTTTTCTAAGCAAGCACATTTAGTCTTAAAGTGAAAGCTTTAAAGAGAAAATATTAAAAAGATAAAAGAACCCACAAGCATGCTAATGAGCTCACCAGAGATTTACTGTGGTTATAAGTTCATAACAGTTGTTAGCTCAGAATGACCATACCCATGAATCTGAGAGTCCCTCCTTTATGCAGCTCAGGGCATTGAGCTTCAAAGAATCAGCAGACAATGGGTTTTACCTCAGGGCATAGCTACAGAAGGCTGTATTTCCTAGGAAACCCACTCAAATTTGTTTGTCCCAAAGGTTCCTTCTTGTCTGGCACATTGTTTAAAATAGTCCTTTGAATCTCAGAATGCTTTCCAGGGTTTACATTGGTCCCATCTGCCCCAGAGTATTTACATACAGTTCCATAATAATACATATACTTTGCCTTTCTAAAACAATGGTCTCCAAAGCTACTTAAACTTAATTCAATATGTTTCTTTCAAAGCCACTGAAGGAAATTGCCATTTCTGTCTCATATGTTCTTCCTGCTTATTGATAACAGTTCAAGGCTATGCATGCACCTAACAATGCAGCTTCTCACTCAGAGATCAGCAAGATGCTAGAAACTGGAAACAAAGAATTCTGATTTACAATATGTCCATACAGTGTCTAGTACAATACAGACTACAAGCAAGTCAGGGCTCCAAGTTCTATCACATTATCAAGATTAAATAACTATAGAATAGCTCTTAACAATTCTTCCTGAAGGTAACTAAAATGGCAGTTCTTGTATTCAATTCCATTTTAAGGGATTCCTACCTACCCAGTTGCAGATCTATCCAAGTGATATATCCCTTTTGCTGTTGATGTTTAGCCTGTATATATTTATACAGGCTGCCTTTCAACAGTCACTTTCACTGCTGTCACTGTATGCAATGATCCACATGTTTACTTCCCACAAGGCTCGAGAACAGTGGTACTTTTTTGTCATCTGCTATACTGTTAGCATCCAAAACTGCTCCAGACCTCACAGGAATCATTGCATGGATCCCTGAGTCCAATAAACCCAACTATTCTGTCCAGACACAAAAAGATGTTTAGTGCTAAATAAAATACACCTTCACGGTATTATTGCATCACTGTTGTATTCACTGATTGATTAGGCTTCTTGACAGGCTTCTTCCCAAGAAAAAATATAAATGAAAGATGCTATAGTCGTCAATGATTATTTCCTAACATTCCAAGCCTCTGAGGAGATTCAAAGCAACTGCCCTCATTTTATAAAAAAAAGGAAAAATAAATGAATTAGGACAGCCAGCCACAAAAAGTGTTTCCTTCTTAATTCCCCACTGCCTGAAAAAGTTATACTGGTCTCAAGTGGAGCACTGTCAAATTCACTCCTGAACCAGTAAATGGTTTGAAGAGTGATATTCTTCTGACACAAGATGGAAGATCCCCAGCTTGCCCCTGGAACACAGAGCACTTCTTTCAGTCCTGTGTCGTTCTCTGATATCAAATCTTACAGCAGTGTCATCATTGTGTACGGTGAAGCTATTTTAGATCATTTGAAGGGGCTTCCAAAGTTCCTCTGCTTCAGAAGCTTGTTCAGGTGAACTTATGGTTTAATGGAAAGCAGGATTAAGAGTTTGGGGGACACAAAATATAATACAACTAAGAAATTGTATAACTGCACATTTCAAACAGTTTTTTCCCCTGTAAAAGATGTGACACATATAGAATATATGATGTTGTGGTCTGATGTAATGATTTTATTGCCACTTAGTTGGGATGATCTGCATAACTTATTCATCATTTCACCGCTCATGAGCAATTCAGCTATCTCAAATTTATGGCAATAAAATCATTTTATCACACAATCCTATTCCTTACGCAGTCTGTCTTCCCTTCACCCTCACTCTGTGAGTGTGACTAGCAAAAGCTTGACGCTTTAATATCTTCTGAAAAAAGATGCTATGGAAGTGCAAAGCATTACGCAACAGATAGCATATTATACCAATATACAGCCAGACAGAGACTCACTAGATTACTTCTTCAGTCATCATCAGCTCAGAAGGGAGAGGTTCAGATCACTTCCATATACCAGTAGGTTGCTGAAATAAAGTGACACTATGGCAATTTCAGTACTGTGACGGTCCACACCCCCAAAATTACGAGCGGCGTGGACTATCTGCCACTGTCCGTAAAATAGCCCTTCAGTCCAGGGCAGTGCGGCCTAGCGGCCAGTCTATGACGTCCCCTTTACCTCAAGGGGACGTGGCCTGACGGCAGGAATCTATAACACAGCCCTTGGCTACAGGGCCGTGGGGCCTACCGGACGGAGTCCAGGAAGCAACCCTCAGGTGGAGGGTAGCGTGCCCTAGCAGCCAGAGTCTTTATCATTGGGGTGCAACAGCCCCAGTAGGGGGGCCCCGACCCAAGGCCTTAACAGTAGCGTAGTGGTTTGCCACCAACTCAGCAGGGGGAATCTGACCGAAACACATGGAGTTTCCCCGGGGGGGGGGGGGGGGGGGGGAAGGTACCACTCTGTCTGTCACCCTCCCGGGGTCACTTCCTACCAGGCTCTCCATTGGGGTCTCCCAGGAGTCACCGAGTCCTTGGTACTCAGCAGATTCGGTCATCTCCTGGGTCTCCTCCAATCGCCGGGGCGCAGGCGGGCCATGGACGGCGTCTCTTCCCGGTGCAGTCAGCAGCTGTGGCTGGTCCGCTGCAGGCACTTCCCCCAGCAGGTCCTTCTCCTACAGGCTCCAGCACAGAATGAGCTGCTCTCCCTCCCTTTATACTCCTGTAGCACTTGGAGCATGCCCAGTCTGCCCGGGGAGGCGGGACTTCCGCTGCCAGTCCCTGGGGCTTAACTCCTTCCGGGTTAAGGCGGGGTAGTCTGGCCCCGCCACAAGCACCTATAAACATTTAAAATTGAGGCTAGTGTGCACATTTCCTTACCAAACTATAGCCATTGAAATTATATACATCATACAGAGTTTATGACTAGACTTTTATGTATAGATAATATTGGCAACATTTTAGACAACATGGCTTTTAAAATTAAGACCAAATAGAGCTACTTTGCACTGTTACAGCCTTTTCATTAGTAAGCCTTTTCATTATATTTTCCTATTATTTCTAAAGGGTTTATTATAATTAATCCATCAAAATTTGGTCAAACAAATTCCACCCCCCACCCCCAAAACTAAGTAAGTTTGCTTTTCTATTAGGAATACGAAATAAAATAAAATAAAATAAAAAAGTGGAGGAAGAGAAAGAGTGATTTGAGGAAATATCTGCAGTACCTGAAAGTCAAAGGCAACTTTTTTTCTACAAATGATATAATGCAGGCCTTGTTTCCAAAATCAGGACAGTTGAGTTTGGGTAAATTTCAAATGAAAAAGGCTAGATATGCATGTATTCTCTTCAAGCACATGGAGAGATGGAGCAGAATATGTCGAGTCAAGATCTGCCATGAGGATTGCCTTTGGATAGCATTTTACTGGCACTGTTGTCAGATCCCTTATGATTTCTCACTTCTCCTGAATTTACACTCTTCGCTTGAAACCCCTCCTTCTGATAACTATCCTTGTGTTTGAAGTGCATTTAATGGGACTCCTTCTGAAGCCCTTCAAAACCACCACTTAATCAGATGAAACTGAGTGAGGTAAGATATTCCCTCTGTTTTGCAGGATTGAGTGGACTGTTTCTACAGCAATGCCTTTTATGGCCTGAGGAACAAGAAATTGGTAGTAAGATCTGGAAATAAACCCAAGTACTTTCATATGTCACTAGAAAGCACTTTAACTCGGAAGCCAGCCCACATATTAATCTTTATTTAACAAAATTCCAGAGACAGTGTGGTAACACTGCTGTTTTATCAAGAGCCTCAGGATGTTTGGTGGTTTTTTTTCTTAAATGCTGACTCCTGGAGTCATGTGAATGTGAGAATCTCAGTTTTATTTTTAAAGTATTTCTAGCCCTCATGGTTGCAGAGGAAATCTTGAAAATGTGATTGCTAGATAATCAAACAACCAAAAGCCAATAAGAATAACCCACAATGTATTATTTTTGGGGAGCGAGAAGGGGCTGACTCATAGTTATGAATGTTTGGGACTATCACCATTGTAAAGAGCTTTCAGCACACAGCATTAGTGCAATGTGCAGTAGCCACATCAGTCTCAGATTACGGACACCAAACTTGCATATGGTCAACATTTTAAAAAAAGTTCTTAAATATTTACATAATACATGCTTGCATACTTACATGAGAGGCTCCAATGATTCATAAACTGACCTGCTCTAGTGATTCAGTTCCCAGACATTTCAATGACAGCATAGGCTCCAATTCAACGACGCATTTAAATATAAGTATACTGCTGAACTGCTCCCCATCCTTCTTTTTTTAAAAGAAACAAAAAGATGAAGAGCAAAGATAAAAAAGGTGAAAGGAAATTCAAGGTGATGCAATTTTGGGCACATCTCTGTGTACAACTTACGAATTCTGTTTGAGATTATGACCTCTGTATGCTTATCTGTACTATGTTCTTGCTTCATACCTCTTATACAATGGAGACAGGGGAATGGCACCTGCATGTTGGGTGAGAAGACTATCAAGACTCATTGACATTTGAATAATCTATCTGGGGGTCACCTAACCAAGGGGATTGGAAGTTATAGAAGAAAAGTCTCACTGGGCCTTTTGGGGAGACAAGAAAAGGAAGCTGGCAGCAGGAGAGAGAAAGATTCCATATCTAAGGTCAAGTCATATGCAGGAAAGGGATCCCAGACACCATAGAGGACTATGACCAAATCCCAAAGAACTCTCTAGGGTGCTGAGGAAACTGAGACAGGGATGGTGTATAGATGTTTTATGGTTTTCTCTAGATCTATACATCACTTGGACTAACTAGAGAAAAGAGTAATTGCATTAGGAACCTTTGCAAAGCCGGTTGTGCTATGTCGTTCAACTATCATGTGTACCTGGAGAGGTAAACTGTAAACCAGAGTACCCACAGGATTAACTAACAGAGTGCTTTTGGTAGGTCAGCACCCCTCCTGGGGGGGCTCAGGAAGCTGGATCACTAAGTCCCACATCTCTAAAGAGGTAACGAAGTCAATGCCCAGGATGTGTGCCAGACAGACGAAAGAAAGAGACAGTGCTGGAGCCTACTCATACTCAGGAAGTTTAAAATACTTGGGTCCAGTGCGTTGAGACTCTGGTGAGTGTCCAGGGCTAGGGAAGGGGGCTCTACTATGTTTATGACACAAAGTGTGCCTAGTTACTGCAGATCTATCACACAAGCATGTGATGTTACATAGCACATGTGCTGCAATACCTAGACAAGATGGGATAAGTTGACTACAATTGCAGGCTGAACATTGAAATTCCTGCTTTTGTCAGCTCGTCCAAAAATGTTCTTTTGTCTCTTAATAAAACTAAACCTGCTAGGAGATTGTGCTGAGTTGTAAAATATCCTGTGATTTTAATTAGCGTGGTGCATACAAATTGACTAAATCTATGTTATATAACATCAATTTCTATTCCTTCCAATTAGTAGGACACCGACAAATAAAAACAGGCTGCAATTGTGCTGCTTAGCAAAGCAGTGCTATGTTGGGTTGTCTTCAGGACCAAATGACATAAAAAGCTAATTAGCTCATATCTGTCTGTGTTGTTTTAGCACTCCCTTTGATTGCTGGCAGTGCCTTAGCTAATTAAAAACTTTACACTGCCAAAAGTAATGAAACAAGCTAAGTATCAGCAGTTTGTTTTAGTGAGAGTAAAGTCATGAATTATCAAAATGGGGGCATGCAGTATACAAATTTTTCAGCTGAAAGGTTATTTCATACAGGCAATGTTAAATTGTCAGATCCACCTGACAACATAAGAACCATGCCCCTCTCTAAACATGATCTGGTTAGAAATAGCTGATCAGTGTCACCAGACTAAGCTTTCTGGCACTGCAGTTCCCAGAAGAAACCATAAAAATGCTTCTTAATGGTGACATAAAATGTAATAGCTGCTAAAAAACATTAAATCTACCTTTTGCTCTGTTGTCTCAGTATTTTCTGATTGCCAATTCAAACATCCCTGCCCCACCTCCACCATTCCTCCCTTTAATATGCCTGGTTTCTCCATTCTCCATGCATCTGTCCCCCTTTCCTTTCTAGATAAGGGGAGAATGCTTTGTTGTTTTGCAAGGATATTTGGATTTCTCTTTAACCAATTTCCATCCATTTCTACTGAAGACAGCATGCGTGCTTCACTGTTCTGTTAGTTCAGTGAGTCACGAATATGGTTTGGTCTTAATCCTATGCTTTGTAAACTGGCACAGATAAAAAGAATTTTACTTCATTTTTAGTGGGGATGAGCAAACTAATTCAGATAAGCATTTAAGGCCATATTTTTTAAGGTGCTGAACAATCACAATTCCCATGAAGTCAAAGAGAACTACAGGTGCTCAGCACATTTGAAAATCAGGCCAGTTCTATTTAATTCAGCAACATTAGGCTACCCAGGTTTGAAACTTTGGGCATTAATCTCAACTGTAACTATGTATTCACTGCTATTACATTCAAAATATTATCATGCCACTCGTGCTACTCTTCATAATCCTATCCTCATACATATTTCACTTTTGTAGTAGTGTAACAATCAATGCAATAGACAACTGTAAAAAAGCTAGTACAACTTGGGCAGTAGTGATACAAGTTTTCCCACAGTACCTAAACTGCCTGAACTCTGGCATATGGGGACCACTTATAAAAAAAAAAAAAAAAGTCTGTTCACCCTAAAAGTTCATTCAATCTTTGCTGCAACTGCCAACAAGGATGCTAATTAATCCCAGTTGGGAATCTGGTTTATTTTGGAGGTAGCTGACTGCAAGAAAAGAGCATTCATTGATTACAATGATTGAAATAGTTTGCTGTTAGTAAATAGTTCAATACTGTTCTTTGAATAAACTATCTATGGAGCCAGTTGAAAACAGCAAGAAATTCTTCTTTGAATAAGTAGTTTATTTGATTAATACAGATATTATTAATGTGTTTGGGTTGGGGTTTTCAAAAGCGCCCAAGTGACTGTTGTGACAATTGGTCTATAACTTTTGCCTGCTTATAAATTTACCATAAAAAGTAAGTCAAGTTATTTTTGTGACAGGTTCGACACCCCCCCGGATGCCACCTGATGTACTGGATTTTCACTGAGCCCTTCCTGCTCCACCAGCCTGGATTCCCTTTCCCTGTTTTGCTGAATTAGACTCTCCGGCCTCTTTCAGCACACACACACACACAGGTAGGCCACACCCAGCTGCAGACACAAACTTAAGTCAGCTGTGTGAGAGGACTCACCCAGCACTCACGTGCACACCCGCTTTGGGGAATAAACCCAAAATAATACTGTCTTGCACTGTATAGAAAGATCTGCACAGTGCAAGCTCATAAAAATTTTCCCTCTCCCTCAATGTGAAGAGAGATATGCACAACTTCTTACCCCACCACACACTCCCCGTGAGAAATTGCACCAATTGGTTTTAATAATAAACTAAACAAATTTATTAACTATAAAAGGCATATTTAAAGTGATTATAAGGGATAGCAAACAGAGCAGCAGTTAGTTATGATATGAATATGGCATAACTAAGATATACTTTATGCAAGATGGCTCATATAAGATATAATTGGAAAGGTTATGATTTACTGAATGTGAATATCCAATTTGTATGCATGTATCATTTCTGTATCTAAAGTTGGGAATATTGACTATGTAACAATTACGACTGTGTGTGTGCTTGGGGGGAACGCCCACCAGACAGTAGGCAGTCCTCCTGAATGACTCATTTAAGAAGGATAATAGAACTCTGAAGATGCTAATCTCCCACCTTCCTGAGGTACTTCCTGGGATGCTGCATTGACACTACAAGGTCAGGTGATAATGTCACCTGATGAAAAATACCCCCTTGGATACTACTGGTACTTTTCCACTGTAGGGGGATGGGGATCAAACAAAGGATTTCCACCTTAGGTAAATCCTTTTTAAGGGCTGGGAAGGAGTTGATCTGGACCAGGGGTCGGCAACCTTTGGCATGCAGCCCATCAGAGTATTCTGCTGGTGGGCCGTGAGACATTTTGTTAACATTGACCATCTGCAGGCACGGCCCCCCACAGCTCCCAGTGGCCGCAGTTTGCTGTTCCCGGCCAATAGGACTTAGATGACTTGGTCACTTTTGAAAACTTTACCCTTATTTAAGATGATGTGGACTCTTGACTACTAGGAACTAAATGAAGGCCACCTAACTGATTTCACATGGGCAGCAAAGAGCCATCAGCCAGAAACAATTTTGGGCCCTAATCCAGCAGAGGCTTGAGCACCTGTGCAACTTTATTCACATGAGTGGTTTCACTGAAATAAGTATGTGAATACAGTTACACATGTTCGCAGGATTAGGTTTTGTTCAGTAGTAGCTTGGGCTGTTAGAAGTAATGATCTCATTTTAAAAGATCTCATATCGCGTTATAAATTCCCTGTGCTATTCACTTCTTCCAGTCCAAAAGATTTTTTCCCTTTAATGTTGAAGAGTTTGGGAGGCAGTTGGGAGGGTGGGGACAACCCCTCCCCCCCACACACTGGGGCCGGCTCTAGGCACCAACAAAACAAGCAGGTGCTTGAGGCAGCACGTTTACAGGGGGCGGCATTTGGGCCATCCTTTTTTTTTTTCTTTACTCACTTCCTCCCCTCTCACAACCCTGCAGAAGCAGAGCCACGGAGCAGCTGGGGATCCAGCATGGGAGCTGAGAACCCATGGGACCCTGGGAGCTGTAGTTCCTTGCCTAGCTCCCTGCCTATAGAGCCAGCCCTGGAGCAGGGAAAGAACTACATTTCCCAGTAATCCCTTGGCAGCTATCAACAGGAAAGGGAGTGGGAGGGAGTGAGGTAGCTGAGCCATACTGCAGCTTGCTGTGAGTCGAAAGGGGTGGCACTGTGAATGGGGAACAAGTGTGCCCAAGGAGTAGAAGGCTTTGCTCCAGATATCCCCTTCAGAAGACTTCCCCAGACTGGATTAGGGATACTGATGTGACCTCACCTTGCAGCCCCCAAAGAAAGAATTGGGTGGACTAAATGGACAGTGCCCCTCTCTATCTGAAGCCTACCAAGGGAGGTACGTGGATCCCACTAGAATTTAAAATGAAAAGTAAGGGAGGGGAGGCTCTGGACCTGGGCAGCTTTAGATACAGTACCAGGCACTTAGGAGGATTTCCACATCTGAGCCATGGAAGCAGAAATTGACTTTTCCTTTCCAGATATAGCTAATGTTCAGAAAGGGAATCTAGCATCTGCCTTCCAGATTTGAACACCCTCAAAATTCAGGAGTGCTCAAGCTCAATTCGGGCAGCTGTTACTTCATTTCTCCCAAATCAAATATACTGATCCATTGCAACTTGCTGTAGAAAAAGTAGGATAAAATTGAGCAAAAAATGCTTCCCAGTGGTTTTTAGGACTGGTATTGCTATTTTCAACAACCATTGCCTTTTTTTTTAAGTTTTATTTGTCTAAAAGGAAGACAGTGATATTGCATTGGCAAATTACCCATAGAAAGAAAGAATGGAACAAAAGAATAATAAATGCACCTCAACTTTTCCTCATTTATGTAGGACAGTCTTATAATACGCATCCAGATATCCTCCGGTCACACAAGCTGAAAATTGTTCCACTTTACTGCAGTTCTGTAACCATATGGGAACCAATCCTGTCTGTGTTCTGTGCACATCCAAAATTCCTGCTGAATGACCCATCCTGGGAACAAGTTACCAGTGACCCAGGACTGGGACAGCAGGAGGGTGCAGGTTGGGGGGAGAGCCCAGGGCTGGGGCGTCACGGGGGTGCGGGGAGGGCACTGGTGGGGGGGAAAGGAGGGAGCCCAGCGCTGGGGCAGCAGGGGA
>NW_020664931.1:8710556-8763531 GCF_002925995.2 Terrapene triunguis
AACATTAAAAACAGCAGTGCTCACATTCAATACAACAGCCATTCCACTAATGATGGGAGCACTTTAGGATTTGAAGTTTAATTATATGTGAATAGAAGCTTGAAAGGAAGCTAATTAGAGCTATCCTAGTTAGATTGCACTCAATCTGTGCAAACATTACTAATGTTAAATGCCATAGCACCCATCAAGGAATCCGCAGGAAGATCTGCAATAGGAAAGGCATGAAGCAGAGCAGACATGCTGAAATGTCAGCATGTTTCCACATTACCAGATTTTGGAGGCCTTTGTTATTTCTTTTTTTTAACTGTACACTGATTTGAATTTTCAATTTTAAAGGCAAACTAACAACCACCCCAAAGTATCATATGAAGATCATCATTTTCTTGACTCAAATTTGAGAAAAATGAGAGAAAAGTCAGCAATGATGAAAAAGTTAGTTGTGTATTGTCTACGCCTGCCCCTTTACAAAGGAAAGAAAAAGGGAATCTTTCCTTAATAAGTGCATTCCTCGTCTCCTTTCCATATTTATGGAACTTACTTGGATCAGACTAGTTGGACTGAGATCACTATGTGGCCTTTTAAGCTCATCACTTTCCCTAAATGATGCAAATGAGGTATCTGAGTAGTAGTAGAATAACTGCAGAGCAGGTGTGCATCTGAAAATGCAAATAAAGGATACCTAAGTGTGGCTTCAGTACAGACAGTTCACTTTGCTGTTATTTTTTTTCTTTTTCACCTAGGTATACAATTCCCAGTTTGCTGGATGCTTCTAAAGCATCTCTTCAGCATAGATTTAAATATAAATAAAATAATTACAGCAAAAGGGGGAAATAAAAAAAAGTATCCTGTCACAGGTAGTGCTATATTTAATTTAAAAGAAACACACAAATCGGTTCTCTGTGGTAATGCTTTCTGTGGTGAGGATGTATTTCTATTTTCCTTCTCGTGTGTGCAGAAGAGTTTCATTCATTCATTAATTCTCCTGCTCATGGAGCACAGAGTGCACTTCAGATTACGCATTTCCAGAGAGTCCAGGCCCCTGCCAATGTCAAGGTTTGCTCTATATTAAGGCTGAGGCTGGCAAGGTCAGAAGCCACAACATTCCTCCAGCATGTGTGAGACCATCCATGAGGTCTTTTTCATCCATCAAGCTGGTTGGCTGATATGGACCCCTGGCATATGGAGCAGATGGTCAAGCCACCTAAGACAGCATTGAGTCACTTGGCAAAACACTGGAGGCTATTTGATCTGATGCCTTCTGACCTTTTCATTCATAGCATGATGAAACCACCATATGCCTTCAGTATGTCATTGCTACTTCATGTTGAAAGCATCCAGCTGGTGTAATTGTGTCTCTGTAGTGGTCCAGGTTTCAGAGCCATACAAAAGGACAGAAGCCACTGCTGGTTGAAAGATACGGATCTTAGTTCGAGTTAATATAGGGTATTGACAGCAGAGGTTTCCACAGGGGATACATAACATCCATAGCCTTGCTGATTGGATGTTTTATGTCAGACAGGCAACATACCTCCTTGGAGACAACAGAGCCAAAGATACTCAAAAGAGCTAATGATTTCAACTTCTTGTCTAATTGGTAGAAGTAGAGGTCCATTAGCCACTCTCATCAGTTTGGTCTTCTTCCAACTGACGTGAAGATCAAGCTTAATTACTTCCATAAATATATTTTGGGCATAGATGAGATCAGTTTGTGAGGATGTGAAGATAGATGTATCATCCACATATTCTAGGTCTGTCATGCAGTATCACCTCTAGGACGCGGCTAGGGACTGCTTCCATCATTCGGTCAATAATGGCATTGAACATATGAGGCGGTACCACCGCCTATATGTGGCTATTGACGGCTTCCATCATTCAGTCAATAGTGGTGTTGAACAAGCATCCTTGACAGACGCCACTATTGTACTCAAAGCAGATGGACATCCTAATACCTAAGCGGACACAGTTCTCCCTTTGGCAGTGCATTTCTATGAGAAGGTTGAGGAGTTTTCCAGGCATAACAGCAGCTTGCAGGAAGAGCCAAAGGGAGCGATGATCAATAGAGTTAAAGGCAGCCTTTAGAACAATAAAGGTGTTATATACACCTCATCGTTTCCCCACTGAAACTCTTGGGATTTTTCAATAAATTGTCTAATGGTAATAATGTGCTCCATGGTTGATAATCTGGGCACAGACCTGGCTTGATAAGGACAGCATAGATTCCTTATGCAGGGCTTAACATGCTCAAGAAGAACCAGTGTGAACAGTTTGCTGGTAGTGCCAATAATAGAAGTCTGGAAACAGTCCTATAAACTGAAGATTTGCTCATGTTCAAGGTTTTCATCTGCAAGGGCTAGAGTGTGAAATTGTTTGCATATTTCAGCCTGGTATTCCATTTTGACAGCAGCATTAGTCAGTTTCTGCAGAGGAGGTAGGGGACTAATTTTTAATCAATATAGGAATAGTCCCAGCTGTGAGGCAAACTCACAGCTAAATCATGGCTGCTCGCTCAACTGCCCCTCCAACAGCTGGCATGATTCACCACTCCCCCGACACCTGCCCTTTCTGCAACGAGAGGGAGACCTGGCATACATTTACACTGAGTGTGCCAGTTGCAGCCACTTTTCCGGCTTCTCCAAAACCTCCACCTCAGGTTCTGGCTGCACTTTTCTCTGCACCTCTTGATCTACACACACCCCTTCCAGGGCCCCATGAAGTCGCAAGACATCCATTAACAACCTCCTGGTGCTGGCAAAAGTGGCTATCCACCATACCAAGAGGAGGAAACTGGACGGGGAGGAGCTCTGCAACTGTGGGGGCTATTTCCGCTTCTCCCTGAAGTCATGTATCCAGGCAGAGTTCCTCTGGCCGCATCCACTGGCTCCCTGGATGAGGAGCAGTGGGTGCTGTCCAGGGTTCTCAGCCCAGTGTCCCCCTCTGGATCCATGCTTTTGACTCCTTGACCCTCATTCTCATCCTTAGTTTTTTCATTAGTTGTCCCCAGAGATTATTTGAGTCCTGGGCCCAGTAGCTCCTCCCCTTAGGATGGGGGATCTTTAGATGTGAGTGGGCTTGTGCCCACCCATTCCCCCAGTGTTTCAATTGGTGTCCTTCCAACAGAGCTGCAGTGAGTCATCACTCAGGCATACGGCAACAACTCAGCTGCACACACTTACTCCTCCAACAGAGCCTGCAGTGACTCAGTCTTCAGACATGTGGCAGCAGCCTATCCCTGAGCAGATTCCAGGTCAGATGACCACAAGGCTCAGATATTTCCCTAACCCCACCAGTCAGTCTGTATAACAGCACTACCTGGCCAGGAACCCTCCTGCTGCCTTGCAATGTATCAGACTCTCTAGACGCCCAGCCTGCTCTTGATCCAGTTCCTGCCCCAGCCTTGCCTAATTCCTGTTCCAGCCTGATCCAGTCTTGCTCTGACATTTCTCCAGGCCTGCCTTCACCTCCTGACCTTCCAGACCCTTGCACTCTGATCACCTGGCTTCAACCTTTGGTTTGAATCTGGAATCCAGCTCCACTACTGATTTGGCTTGTCCTCAGACTCTGATCTCAGTTCTGGCCCTACTCTATCCCCAGACCTAAGTTTCAGCACAACCTTTGGCCTGGTCCCGACCCTACATCAGTTTCAACCCCCTCTCCACCACTAGACCCGACTACTGAGAGCTAGAGCCTGACACCATCATTCAAGTACCTTTCAGGCACTACTGCATCAGCCTTAAACTCGCCCCCACCCCTTTGGCTCACATACTTATGTAGAATCTATTGTAATGAAACCATGTGCTGCAAACATGCAGTATGTGGGACCAAGCCCAGGATCTTTGCATCCAACACACCTTCGCCAATCTTAAGCTAGATCTCCCTGGTACTAATAGTAGGACTTTTATAGTCTGTGGGCCAGCTATTAGAGAGTCAACTTGTGACACTGCACCCCATATTCTTCATAGTAATACACCTCTACCCCGATATAACGCGACCCGATATAACACAAATTCAGATATAATGCGGTAAAGCAGTGCTCTGGGGGGGCGGGATTGCGCACTCCGGTGGATCAAAGCAAGTTCGATATAACACGGTTTCACCTATAATGCGGTAAGATTTTTTGGCTCTCGAGAACAGCGTTATATCGGGGTAGAGGTGTAGTATTATAATATTATTATGATATAATCATAATGTATTTTATGCCAGATAGGTCATGTGAGATGTCATTGGAAAGGTTAGGATTTACTGAATATCATTATCCTATCTGTATGCATGTATCATTTTTGTATCTGAAGTTGGGAATATTGATTATATATCTGTATTACAAATGTGTTTGCACCTGGGGAACTCCCACTAGGCAAAAGACCCTCAGTCTAGATAGCTGGCTGGGAAGGACCCATTCAGGTTGATGAGCCATTAGGAGAAAAAATAGGCCTTAGAAGAAGCTAATCTTCCACCAGGAAGCCTTCCTGAGGATGTTGTAAACAGCCTCTGACTCATGGCTCTAGGACACTACCAAGTCATGTGACCAGGTCACCTGGTGCTGGACTCCATCTTGGGATACCAGTGGTTTTCCACTGACTGGCGTGGGAACCAAGCTTTGGGACAAAGGGTTCCCAACATATGCAAAAGCTATTTAAAGCAGGGGAGTTACATAATCATGGTTCTTCACCGACTCCCCGCCCAATGATACTCCTGGAAACACCCAAGGAGCAAAGACTGAACTGGGGGGAGTGCTGGACCCAGGCTAAAGGGCTTTTTAGCCTGTGAATGAAACATCTGAGGATTCCAAGCTGTAAGTTAGTGCAGTTTGCACCTTAAGAGCCTGCAGCCTGCTTGCATCATCATTTATGGTGAGAATTTGCTATTCATATCCGATCTATGTAGTATATTAAGCTTAGTTTGCGTGTTTTGTTTAGCAAATCCAGGCCACATGAGCTTCAAACTGTTCTGAGACTTCACGTATTACAACTGTATAAACTAAAAGAAAACAAAATGCCACATACTGTAGCTATTTAGTATATAATACCTGTTGACTGTATACTTATATGGGGCTAGATGCTTCTGCTCACTGAGTGGCACAGAGGAAAGCTAAGGACTAGAATAATAGTCACACAAATGGCCCAACATGCATAGAAGGGAGGAGAGAACTTGAGCTTTGTGGCAAGCTCCCCCGCTCTTACTTGAATTTGTGGAGACAATTCCATACGACAATTGCACTGTTGGGACTCTATAGGTTTTGAGGAGGCATGTTGGAGAAGAGGTATATGGGTGACATAGTTGCTCATTGTGGCATATTTCTCTGAGAACTTACCGGGATATTCCCAGAAGAAATCTGCATGGGAGTTTATGTGCTTTTTACATCATTTTAGTGTGCTGTTGTTTGGAAATGTGGTTAATGTACAGCTATGATGGAGGACCCAACTGAAGCATAGATCACAAGTGCATAGTAAATACAGCATATTACTTGACTCTGCAATTTATCACAGGGCTATTATTGCCATATATCTATCTATCTATCTATCTATCTAGAGAGAGAAAGAGAGAGAGAGAGAGAGCATGTGTTTGTGTCTGTCTGGTGTCCATTCCTCAGTAAAACTAACAATTTTAATGTACAGCAAAATTTGGTTTAAACTATTCTAGTGTCCCATTTACTTACTAAATGGTTACTTTTTACTCTCGCTCTTTATAACAAAGTCCAAGATGCATGAAATATTTGAGTCTATAAAGAAAAGTTCCCTCTGAATTTTGAGAAGAGAGCGGTGCCATAATCCTCCTTAGCTTTCATATATATGGCTCAGTATCTCTGCAGAAACAGGCAGAGGTGAAAGTAATCCGGTACAGCGTACTGGCAAGAGCCAGTACGTCGTGCCGGACTGGACTGGCTTCTCCGGCGGAGATTTAAAGGGCCCAGGGTTCCAGCCGCTGCGGGGAGCCCCGGGCCCTTTAAATCACCGCCGGAGCTCCAGCAGCTGGGCTCCAGCGGGGATTTAAAGATCCTGGAGCTCCGTCCCCTGCAGGGACCCCGGGCCCTTTAAAGCGCCGCCCGAGCTCCCCACAGCTGCCAGAGCCCCGGGCCCTTTAAATCACTGCCGGAGCCCTGCCGCCGCTACCCCAGCCCTAGTCTGAGCCCTGACACCCGGGGTAGCAGCGGCAGGGCTCCTGCGGTGATTTAAAGGGCCCGGAGCTCCGCGGCAGCCAGAGCCCATGGCCCTTTAATTCGCCCCTGAGCCCCGGGGATCCCAGCCACCTCTGCAGCTGGTAGCTCCGGGGTGATTTAAAGGCCGGAGCCCCAGGACCTTGAAATCTTGAAAGGCCCCGCCTCTTCCGGTTGAGGCCATGCCTCTTCCGGTTGAGGCCATGCCCTGCTCAGGACTCCGGCGTACCGGTAAGTCCTTTAAGTTACTTTCACCCCTGAAAACAGGCTACTGTCACAGAAACTCATTTTCAACATATGGCAGATACATGTCAGTTTGAAAGCTTGTCTCTCTCACCAACAGAAGTTGGTCCAACAAAAGATATTACCTCACCCACCTTATCACTCTTGTAATAAACATAAGATAAGATAAATTATGGCAACATTGTCAGAGGGAAACTTGCATCAGACTATGTCAAGGCAGATGCCACTGGAGTGCTGCTTTGTCTGTTTTCAGCTAATAATTGCATAAACTGCCTTGGAAGAAAATGCCTCAGAGTAGAAACATAATACATAATCAACTCAAATAATTACAACAAAAAATGCTAACTTGCTGTTTTCACAACATGGATAATAGGGTTGCTTAAGGGTACAGAACATATCAACACTTTTGCATGTTGTCTTGTGTATCAGAGCCATTAAAACATGCTGCAGCCTGAATAAGGAAATAAATGCCTCCTGCTCATGATCAGAGTGACAAATAGCACTCTGAGAGTTCAGATGACTTAGAGTGTGGCATAGCCATCAGCTGCTGGGTAATGTGGATAATTTTCAAACCCAGGTTAGCTTCTATGAATGTTGAAGTGTTTTCTTTTAAATTCAGGCTGTACAATATGCCAAGACAACGTTTGGACATGTGACTTTCCATCCATAACTAATTTTCCCATGACTAAAATTTGTGATGCTGTTTAGCTTTTCCTTGTCTTCCAACTTCTCCATCCATACTTTAACTCAAATGGTTCTTTCCCTATTGCCCTGCGGTCCTTCCTTTATTGGAATCACGCAGTCTGGTTCTCTCCAGTTGGGTCTAATTCTTACTTACCTGTCTCCCCTCCAGGTCCCATAAAATGGGATGATTGGGCTCTCCAGCTCCATTTAACCCTCTCATTGCCAGTGTGGGGTTTATACCCCATCTCAGATGCCTAAGTATGGATTTACGTGCTTTCCATTAGGCACCCACATCTGAAAATCTTGACCACCAAGGCCTCAGTCCTACAAGGCACTGGGAGCCCTTACCGCCCATTTGCATGAGTGGGAGCTGAGGCTACTCAAAATCATCCCTGGTGCTTAATACCTTTCAGGGTTGCAGCCTTAGTTAGTTGACTGACCACTATAATAAAATAACCTATGCTATATAAATCAATGTGTTATATAGAAGAGGCATTTTCTATGCAAAACACAGACACCTGGGGAACCAGAACATCCTTAAGCTCCTAAGACACTTGTCCCTAATACTGGAGATAAATGAAATCTGCAGTTTTTACTAGTAACAGGCTCCTTAAGTTCCAGCCACTACAGTGCAACATAGGTCATTAATTCACCAGTCCACTCAAAACCATTACGAAGAAGTGCATGAATGTATGTAGATAAAAGTTCAAAACCTGAATCTTTACCCACAAATCAAATTACAACTGTTTTGAAGTTTGAATAGTTGGATAATTCCTTTATTCTCTATTTTACTGTTTGTAAACATTTGCCTCTCCATTTGGGACCAGAAGCAGAATTACAGAAATAGAAAGACCACTTGTTATTAAAGAGACAAGGTGGGTGAGGTAATATCTTTTATTGGACCAACTTCTTTCGGTGAGACAGACAAGCTTTTGAGCTACACAGAGCTCTTCTTCAGGTCTGGGAAATGTACTGATGCTATGTTTACACTACAAATTAATTGGGTATAATTTACATTGCTCAGGGGCGTGAATAATCCACACCCTTGAGTGGCAAATTATACTGACTTAAGCACTGGTGTGAACAGCGCTATGTTGGTGGAAGAGCTTCTCCCACCAACATAGCTACCGCCTCTCGCAGAGATAGGAGTTACTAAGCTGATGGGAGAGTGATCTCCCATTGGCTTAGAGAGTCTTCACCAGAAGTGCTACTGTGGCAGAGTAGCCGCTGTAACTGCTGTAGTGTAGACATAGTCAGCTAAATACAAGGTGGAACAGATTGTTTAGCATAAGTAGTTTCAAGGGACCCATTCAAGGTGAGGTGTCTCCAGTCAGAAAGAGGAAAGGAGAGGTGGCAAAGCACCTGGGGGAACGTTATTAGTGGGTTATAGATTGTTGTAATAAACCATAAATCCTGTGGACTGAAAAGACACTGTTTCAAAAGAACCACAATAGACATCCCTCAAGATTTAGGTTTTTTAAAACTGCTAGCCGACTTCAAATCTAAACAAATCTAAACAAAATATTATAATTTGCATTGCTTTTGTATTTGTTTAGTTCAGTAATTACTATTCAGGATACTACATTCAATTAAAATGTTTCTCTAACCACATGCTTTAAGTAAGGTCTGTCTTATTTAGTTTGCACCAAGCTGGGGTGTGAATCTGCCCCATGCTAGCCTGTTGCAGACCAACTGTTTGTGTGGACCCTGTTCCCATGTATTAAGAGATCATTGATGCACTATATCTAGTACATTTTAAAATGGGACTAGATCAAATGAACACAGCTCACTACTGAATTGATATAGGGATCTCAGAGCGGAGCTGCAAGGCACTTCCTGTTGCCCAGAGCTGTGCTGCTGGCTTTTGTATCGGTTCCCTGTCATGTAACCAGGATATCAGTGGTCAGGCCTAGCGGTTGCAGCCAGCTGGTAACCAGAAATAGAAGCACAGGGTAAGAATTGGCATCAGAGGCCAGAACCAAGGGTCTGAGCCAGAGTCAGAGGTCAGGAACCAGAACCAGGTGTCAGAGCCAGGTTACCTGGAGTGAGGCAGGGCAGGAGCAGGGCTGGGAATAAGCAGGCACATAAAAGCTATCACAGCTGCCCCGCTGCTGTTGGGCTTCAGACTCTTCCCACCAATCAAGTGATGTAGCCAATCAGTCAGCCTATAGAGGCCAGCTGTGCCCATTCGGTTGCCCAGAGATTGGCTTTGCTGCAGGCCCTGATTCCTGACAATCCCAGATATAAAGAGACAGAAAGAAGAATGGAAGAGGGAGAGTTGTTTGCCTTCTGTTTTCTGAAACTAGCATGCATTTGAGCCACATTTTCAAGCTTTCCTCTGCAAACATGAGGACTAAAATCTTACTTTTGAAAAACAGTGAAAGCTGAGATTCTAATGTAATCACATGGCTCCAAGAACCGGGGTTTAAGATTTCATGTGACCTATGACAAAATTTCAAGTGTTGGCAACCATAAAGTAGTAATGAGGGACTTTGCAATTTAGGATAGTTACAAACACATAATTATATATGCAAAGTATCATTTTTGCATGTAATTGCACATACAAACTGTATTTTACATGTGCGATTACTTGTTTGCCCACATGCTCTCATCTATTACAAGCACAGCTTGTGTGCCTAATTTTCAAAATTTGGTTCTTAACCTTTATCAAAAATGTCACAAGGTGGCAATATTTTATTAAGGGCATATTCAAACAACTTATTCCAATTTATATATTTTATGAACACTAGTTAGTCACTTTTTTAAACAGAAAAACCCAAGAAATGTCCATTATTAAAGCAGTATTTTAAATGTGATGTTACATTTCCTGGGTTGATTACTGGAAAAAATCTAATTGTGGTTGAATGCCAAGTGTTTGTTTTTTTCTATCTTGTGCAGTTACATTTTTTGTAGATGAATGTTTGACACAACCAAGTCCACATTACAGGGTATACATTAAAACAAAATGTCAAAAGTAATTGGAAAACCTTCTGCAGCTGAATATTTTCTGTTTTTTTTTCTTTTTCTTTTCTTCTTCTTCTTCTTTTTTTTTTAAGTTGTATCTATTGTATCAATAAGCGAGCAGCTGTCTGAGCTGCTATGTCTGGTTATAAATATTCCAAGGAAACATCACCAAAATGTCAAATTTCTCTCAGGCAGCCATATGTATGACAAGATCTATGAAGAAGGATTTAAGCAATACGCTTCCAGTTTCCTGTTCTCATTAACAAACTTATCAAGATGCCCCATGGTACCCCTAGTGACAATCTAGGCATTAATTAGTATAGGCAAGCACAGGTTCAGCACATTCAGATTCAGACTTGTAAACAATTGGTTCAGATCCAGCTTTGGTTTCCTCTTTGGACAGTCTACAGTATGGCCCCCAAGGCGCTTGCTCTGCCTTCCCCCATTCCCAAAACCAGGCCTGTTGAGTGTCTTGAACCAGACTTCCTTGCTACCAATTTTGCTCCATTCTAGTGTTCTCCAGCCCATTCCCACATTCTCCTGGCTTCATCTCAGGGTCTCTCCTATGTTCTCCTGGACTTCTAAGACAAATCTACTGATATTGCAGTTCTCTGCACCGATCCTGTGCCTCACCTTTTCACAGCAAATTAAATATAGTGAACAGTTTGATATTGTCAAAGACTCTTAAACTGGAGGCTGTCATTTAAATGCTGTCTCCTTCGGGGCTGTAGGACTGTTATGGAACCAACAGCTCTTGTCTTTAAACAGTCCCTGGTAGTTCACACCACATAGCAGCCTGTTGGTGCAACTACATTAATAGAACAAAACAAAGCAGGGGTCGGGGGCGGAGGGGTGGAGGGTGGAAAGAGAGGAACATGTAATAAAAGCATTATAAGCATCCCAGCTGGTTGTTCACAAATAAAAAACAGCAAGTGTGTGGAGTGATGTAAAGTGCACGTATGTGTGTGCAAAACATTGAAAAACAGTGCAGAACAGTGAAGTACCTAAAAGCTTCAAAAGTCAATCTAAATGGTATTATAGCAGGTGTCCATATTGCTCCACCTGATCTCCTTCCCCTTGACAAAATGTCTTGCCCACGTTGCACATGACTGCACAAGGGGTGTGAGTGGTATGGGAGTGGAGAGCACAGAGAACTTCTGCCCACTCCAGTTTATGGAATTGTCCATTCGCCCAGCCAACCCCAGAGTTTTCCAGTGCAAGCACTGGTGGCAGGACATGGTATTGCAGAGGGGAGTATAGGTTCATAGATTCATACATTCTAAGGCCCGAAGAGACCATTATGGCCATCTGGTCTGACTTCCTGTATAGCACAGGCCATGAAATGTCCCCCCCCCAAATTCCTAGAGAATTTTAGAAAAACAACCAATTTTGATTTTAAAATTGTCAGTGACGAAGAATCCACTACACTCCTTGGTAAATCATTCAAATGATTAATTACTGTCACTGTTAAAAATTGATGCCTTATTTCCAGTCTGAAGTTGTCTAGCTTCAGCTAGACAATATCCAGATAATATTGGATCATGTTATATCTTTTTCTGCTCGATTGAAGAGCCCATTATTAAATATGTGTTCCCCATATAGGTACTTGTAGACTGTAATCAAGTCACCCCTTAATCTTCTCTTTGTTAAGCTAAACGGATCAAACTCCTTGAGTCTATCACTATATATGTTCTTTGTGGACACAAGGCCACAGTTTGCAACTTTTATAATTTTTTTAAAAACTTATAATTCTCCTTTATGAATTTAAGGTTGGAAGCCCACAGACACATTATGGTAAGAGTAATATACTAATTTTATTAATTTTTTTTAAAATGTGGGCCTGGCTGAGGGAGGGTGGGGTGAAGTCTTACCAAGAGCAAAATTACCAGTATTTGTTTTAACTATAACTGAGCTAGCACACTAAAAATAGAGGTGTAACCACAGTGCTAGCAGCCCCTGACCATGTATCTATGGTCTTGGACGAGACTGTACGTGCGGCATCTAGCCCCTCCTACGGCACATGCCACCATGACTACACCTCTATTTTTAGCATGCTAGCTCAATCAGCACTAGTTTCCTCGAGCTGGAATTTACATTTTTCAGCTCTAGTGTAGAATATACCCTTTGTTTCAAGCCAGGGAAGCTCTGGAAGATATAAATATTTTGGAACTACCAAAATGGAAGAAAGAATTAGCTTTTCATGCTGGTGGTGGGTTTCCGTATATCTGTGCAAAGGAGATATTTAGGCATCTAGTGACTGAACATCTTGTGACTCAGATCAGGGGTGAGTGGAGAGGGTTAGTAAGTTACTCTGGTTGTCCTAAGAAGTTTGGACTTCCCAGGAATCTGATCAATCGACTAGAGTTCCTGCTGCATCAAACATTTTCAAGCATAACCTGCCAGGAGAGGAAGAAAGTTGGGATGAAAATTAACAAATTACTGGATGAAGGTGTAGAGGCTTGCCAGTGGCAGAATGGATTACATCCCCCCTTTCCCCTGCCGTAGCCCAGGAAGTGTCCCATGAATGAACAGATCACAAAGGACAGGCAATGAAGGTCAGAAGGGACCTCACTACCTTCTGAATCTCAAGCGGATCATAAGCCATGATTTCCGGGACAATAATTTGCTAGTCAAGGCATAGATCTATATCATTTCATCAGTGTGACCAAATGTAGCGGGGTGGTCCCCCACTCCTGCCCTGAAGGGCTTAAAACAGTCAGGGAGCAAGGCTGGGGCAAAGGAAAAGCTACTAGGCTGATTGGGGAAGCAGCCGCAGCTGGGCCACGCCCCAATCAGGCCTCAGCTGGCCCTATATAAGAGGCTGGGAGCCAGGAGCTCAGCAGTCTCTCTCTCTGCCTTCAGAGGGGGAAGGGCCTGGCTGCAGCAAGCTAGAGACAGGGTACCTGAGTGGAGCAGGGCTGGGGAAAGGCTGAGGAGCTCTAGCCTGGAAAGCCCCAGGCTGCGGCCTAGGAGAAGGCCAAGGGGTACTGTGGGTTGCAGAGGGCAGCCCATGGGTAGGCCAAGGCAACAGGTCCAAACCCAACCTTGCCTGTGATGAGTGGCCTATACTGCAGTCTGCCCCAGGGAGCGGGGGCTAGTTGGTGACTGGTAGTGGCCTTATTCTGAGGCGAGGTAGGGATAGTAGGTGGGGGTTCCCCTGGGAGGGGAGACCCTAGTACTGAGGGGTGTACTGTCAGGGGGCAGCACCCCAGATACAAGGGCACCAGGGTCTGGGAGGGACACGGGGGCCAGAGGACAGGCGGATCACCGGCCTGCAGGGGGCACTCTAGGATGCTGGAAGAGCTAATTCCCTGAAGAGACCAGCAGGAGGCACTGCAGGGGTGAGTTCGCTCCTCTACACCAAGTTATTAAAGAGCAATATTTGCAAAGATATGCACTCATGCCTGGTTGGCCTGAAAACCTGTAACTGTTCATTGAGCCAAAATTGCAAAAGTAGTTTGAAAGAGTTACTAGTAGTATGTTTAATATCGTTTTCCTCCATTCACCATCCATCCTGGATCACATGTGGTTGTGTGCGAGAAGAAGAGAAGGAGGAAAAGAGACTATGGAAATGCCATGGCTTCCACTCTCAACCAAAGCTAAAAGCACCCATTGCATGCAACATCTGCCATAACAATAATTTTATTGGTCATAACCCAGAAATCCCTCTCTCTTAATACTAAAAATTCCCACATAACAAAAATCAGGTGGATGGCACTTACGGGGCTGCAGATGCATCCCTTGGCCCCATGCTGCTTCCTCTCCATGCTGTTCCCCGGGTCCATCCCCAGACAAGTCCTTGGAAAATGGTGCTAGGCTGTCCACTAGCTCAACCAGATGCAAGGGCTGCTCCAGGGTTTCCAGCACCATGATCTGGTCCTGGAATTGTGAATTCGCCATTGTCTCAGCTGCTGCCACCTTCACCTCCCTTCCTCTGATCTGAAAATAACATCCTCCCTTATGGGAGATGGTGGGTTCTGTGCTTGGGGTGTTGGCATGCACACAGTAAAGCTTCTCATAGCACGGACATGTACAGGACACACTGCTATGGTTTTTCATCCTTGAACTTGTGGTACAGCTCTTTAAGTGCATGATATACTCCTTGCACTGCACTGCCCAGCTCCATGAGCCTCTTCAAGAGAGTCTGAGAGGTGGATATTTCTGGGGGTCCTACTAAAGATCATGGTACCAGGGTACTTACACCAAGGTTAACTAGAACCTGGCCATCTAGCAACATGCAGAGAGGTGGCCATCTCCTAGACAATATGGCTGAAGTGAGCTCAGAAACTAGAACAGGCCATATGGAAAATGAAGGGTTAAATGCCAAGCAAGGGTATATGAACCAACAGCTGGCTTCTGGTGCATAGGGAGCAAGTGGAAAGAGAGTAGACAGAAGGGCTGCAAGGTAAAGGTACAAGGAATTGTGGGAATGTCAGTGTGGGACTTGAGGCCATATTCCTGTGTCTTTGCTACTCCCATACTGCATGAGTACTCCTACTGAAGAGAGTGGAACTTCAGAATAAGGCATCACTCAATGTGAGTAGGGGTATCACAATCTGGCCCATATTGGGTACCTGTCAGTTTCTTTATTTTGTAATGGTTAGAATTTTTATCATCCTTGTCACTCCTGACTGAATGTCCTTAAACAATGTTTAAAAAATAGAGAAATAAAATGAAGTCAATGCCTGAAAGCATTTAAACAGTATGTAATCTGCCATTCTGCCAACTGTTTGTGTTGCAGAGGACATTCTTTGGACTAGCATGTTAAAGATGGCATGATTCTTGGAATGGAGAGTGCCTGTAGCACTCTATCAGGACAAGGCATGATTGGTCCAAGTCACTGCCACTCTATGAAAAGTGAAGCCAGTGAAGAGTTCTGCTGCCCTTGTATTAAACAATTTATCTCAGCAGGAGCATCTCACACCCGTCCTGCTTCATCTGCACTGGTTGCCTCTTGTTTTCCAGATAGAATTTAAGGTAGGTGGTATTGACCTATAGATCCAAAACAGCCTATGACCTACTCATCTGAGAGTCCACCTCTCTCCCAAGCCACACTGCTGCAGTTGCAATCAGTAAGTACACGTAAGCTGGAGCCACTTGATATAAGAGACAAAGCTGCTGGCAAATAGGGTGTTCTATGTGAGTTCCTTTCAGCTGTGAAACTTACTCCCACCCCTCCACATTCTCAATATGAAGTAGATTTGTTAAATTTTAGGGCAATCAAATATTGGAATTGCTATACTGGATGAGACCAGTGGTCCATCTACTCCAATATGTAGTCTCTGATCATGGCCAGTACCAAATGTTTAAAGGAAGGTTAAAAAAACTTTAGATAGAAAATTGTAGAAGAGATTGCTGTGATGGGATATACAAACCCCACATCAGCTGAGGATAGGTTAACTAGAGCCTGAAAGCTCTATTTAACCCCACTTTTGTTACTCCTGAAGGATGTGTCAGGTTCAGGAAGCAGTTAAAAGGAAGGTATTCAGTACACTGTGGGAGGGGCAAATGGAGTAGAAGACTACAGCTATGACAATGACCCCACACCCACCCCAAGAGACAGGTGGTCTGGAGTTTACTCTGTGAGTAGGGCCTGACAGGAACCAGGTGGAGAGAGAACCATATGGAAAGCTATAGGAATGGAGATAGTTCCTGTGGTGGGCCTTGAAAATAGAGCAAGACTCCAAGGAGGCATCCCTGTGGGTCAGCATTCTGTACAATAGTGGAGAACTGGGGAGAACCTAAGGTGGACTAAAAGCTCATGTCCAGGGTGGGTGGAAGTTGCTGAGTTTGTATTTCTGTCTGAATTTTAGTGAGGCACTCCAGGCAGAGCCATTGTTCTGGAAGAAGAGTGAGGCTGAAGAGGAGCCCAGGAGGGGCAGAAGACATTGTGTTGACTTCCATTATTTTGTCAGACATTACTTGTTTGGGACATTGATGCCCCAGAAGGGACAGAATTAT
This sequence comes from Terrapene triunguis, assembly GCF_002925995.2. Taxonomy (NCBI): domain Eukaryota; kingdom Metazoa; phylum Chordata; order Testudines; family Emydidae; genus Terrapene; species Terrapene triunguis. Next base: position 8,726,560 of record NW_020664931.1, read on the forward strand.
AGTGCACTCTGGCCAGAAGTCCAAGTCACCACCATAACACACCACTGAAGTCCCAAGGAGGACAGTGAAGCAGAGTTCTTGAATTGCCATATCACAGCACAAGGGAGCACATTGCAACAGAGAATCAACAACACCTTCCTAGAAGGGAGAGTTTCTTAACCTCTGGTGGTGGATTTCTGCCCCAGGTATGATTTATAGCCCTTCTCCCATGCTTCTGGGGAAAGGAGGGGAGGGGGAAAGGGAATGCTGTGAGTGTTTAATGCTGGGAGAGGAGGGATTATTTCAGTCTTTATTTTGCATGGTTATTACTGGTTAGGGTTCATGTAGGAATGTTGAAGCTGTAGTAGTAATTAAGAAATTATAATAATTGTATATTTAAATAATGTTAAAGATGCCTAGCATGATAGGATAGGCAACACTATTTTTTTTCCTTCTTATAAAGTTTTTTTTTTTTTTTTTTTAATAAAGCAAATGTAAGATTTAAAGATGAGGATTTTTCTTTGTTATTCAAAATAAGAAGGACTTTCCCAGTGGAATTATGTAGCAGGCCTCTGAACATGAATTACCCAATTATACTGAATAGTTTTCCTTATCCCAATAACTAAGCAGACTACTTTATATTTATAATGATTGCTTTAAGACAACTTGGGACTCAAAGGGAATGCTAAGGAAAAGGTTTCCATAGTAAAGCAATGCTATAAGGAAAAGCAAAAACAATAAGCTATTTAGAAAAAATGAAAAGCTGGTCTATAGCTAATTTGAATATTCTCAAGTGCCATGTTAAATTATTTATAAAAAGAAAATCTTCAAAAATGAAACAAGGAAAGTGCTCAGTCACACACAGTTTGTGATCCTTTCTAAGAGAACAAGGCTTATTCCAAATCCTATGCTCACTCACCAGCAGCAACAACCAAATTTATCCATAATATGTTTTCTTCAGCCTAGAGACAGCAGATATCAAAGTGCTGGAACAATAAGTCATTACCACTTGAAAGCTGTCTGTTTAAAGAAAAGAAAAAAAATGTAGAGAGCCATGGTAAACTCCTGGCACTTTATAAATTCTCCCGTGAGAAGCAACAGGCCAATTCTCATTGCAATTTTGCTGATTTAAAGCCAAGAACTAGGAGAGGAATGTTCACTTGGGGGGGGGTGGGGGGGGGGGGGGGGGGGGGGGGGGGGGGGGAAAGCTGACCTCATCAGGCTTAGAGAGATATCTCTGACTCCCTCTAAAGTTAGGAATTGTCCAGTAATGTACACTGTAGTATTGCGTCTCTAGTTATAGAGCTTTTCTTTCACCTCAAAATCAATTTTTCAAATTTTCAGAGTGGATTTACTTGATTCCCACCCTACCGGGGATAGCTCTTTTGGTATGTTAACACACACCAATTAGTAGACTTGAAATTCAGTTGTTCTTTCCTACATTAGTTGAGTTATCAAGGAGCTGGGGAAGCAGCTGTCAAGGGAAAGGGAAAGGAAGTTGGCCTAACCTTGGGGAGTGAGCTGTGCTAGGTGAAGAAGGAAATTCCTGGTAACCAGCAGTGCCTTGAGGCATTGTGCTCAAGAGGCTACAGAGACAGGCATAATGCTTTCAGCAACACTACAAAGAATACTTTTAAACTTTATTTATTGTATACTTTATAACATTGAGTATGCATGCGCCCCTCAATCCCAGCTTCTAGGTACCAGCAGTTGTGTAGTGGGGTGGCCTGGACACCTCTCTCACCAATCTTTCTAATCATGCCATTCTTTTGGGCAGTGAGTGTCATCAACATCCTTATCCTCAAGCAATGAAAGCAGCATTGTGGATGGCAAGGGTGTGTTGAATGAGTAAAGTGGCAACCACAGCGTCTCTCTAGATACTGAAACATAATTTGATTGTTGACGATACTTGGGAAAGTTTCTCATTTTTTCCCATTAGAGCTGGCTGACACTTGGGATTTCTGGTTCATGAGTGATTTGGAGATTTTGAAATCTGGTTTAGTTACAAATCACAACAAGGTCAAATTTTGAAATATCAACTTTCTTCATAAAACGATTACTTTTTTTCTGCACAGGTCTGGTATATATTATTTTCTCCAATGTCTAATTATGCATATACTTGCTATTGATGAATCAGCTTCCATGAGCTTTTGTTGAGCTCTGCTTCATATAACTTATAAATTATTTTGAATAACTAAACCAAAGCCACTCAGCAAACCTTGGACATGCTGAACTTCTCATGAAAACGTTGCCATCTTTCTACATTTCCAAAGCATGTACCTAGAATCCTGAGTCTATTCTTTGTTTGCTTTATATTCCTTATGTTGTGAAAGAGATTTGCTTTTTTGTTTTTAATATGAAGAACTGCAACTGAACCTGGCATCCTTCAAGTCATTTGTGTCTAACAGTGTCACACCAGCTTTCTCACAGCTTTCTCACAGTACTTTTTGAGGAGGGGAATTTCAGCATTACTCTGTGCTCAGCCTGACCCTTACCTCATTCCTTATTTATCTGTCTCTAAATCAAAGTTCAGGTTCTCTCTCTCTCTCTATCTCTCTCTTTCAGATTTCCCAGTAATAGTTATTCTCCAACTTCGTTCCTCAACTGATCCCACTTATCTTGAACTGAAGTAAAATATCTTGGTATCCTATAGGAAAAAAAATAGAAGAAGAATATACAAAATAAAAGAAATCTAGGGGCATTTGAGCCATTCTGCAGAATCTTATGCATGTGCTCACTTTTCCCCATGTGAGTAGTTCCACTCAACAACACAACTCCTGTGAGTTTTGTTAGAATCATACAGAACTATGTTCATGACAAGATCGTTCTATTGTAAGACTTTTCGGTAGGAACAGTTACACTATTTGTACAGCATTAATTACAGTGGGGTCCCAATTTCTCATTGGAGCATTTAGGTACTAAAGATAATAAATACTATAAGTAGCCCTGCTAGGGGAGTACAATGCTTGTGTTACAAAGTATGGAAAAAGTAACCATATGGTGACATCATGTAACCATGTCTCTGTCCCAATTATCAGACTATCGGGGATTCTTCCAGCTGATAAAACTAGGGTCCAGGCATAAAGCCCTTCTATGGGGAAATATCAGTTTGATGTAAGCACCTATCTTTTGATGTGACAATGACCAAATTCAGTTAATACACCAGTGTCGATGACCGCTTTATTCTGAAGTCAATACTGTATGGTACAACACATTTCTTCCTGTTACACAACAAGTTTAAATTTCTTTCTGATAATTTAGGTGTTTCTTTCATATTGTTTTATGCCTTTCCTCTTTTAATGTTTATCTGAATTAGGGCTATCAAGCGATAAAACAAATTAATTACAATTAATTGTGGTGTTAAACAATAATAGAATACCATTTATTTAAATATTTTGGATGTTTTTTACATTTTCAAATATATTGATTTTAATTACAACACATAATACAACGTGTACAGTGCTCACTTTATATTTATTTTGATTACAAATATTTGCACTGTAAAAAAACAAAAGAAATAGTATTTCTCCAATTACAAGTATTGTAGTGCAATCTCTTTATAATGAAAGTTGAACGTACAAATGTAGAATTATGTACAAAAACCTGCATTCAAAAATAAAACAATGTAAACTTTAGAGCCTACAAGACCACTGTGTCCTACTTATTGTTCAGCCAATCGCTCAAACAAGTTTGTTTACATTTGCAGGAGATAATGCTGCCCACTTCTTGTTTACAGTGTCACCTGAGAGTGAGAACAGGCATTCACATGGCACTGTCACAGCCAGCGTCGCAAGATATTTACGTGCCAGATGTGCTAAAGATTCACATGTCCCTTCATGCTTCAACCACCATTCTGGAGGACATGCGTCCATGCTGATAACAGGTTCTGCTTGATAAGATTCAAAGCAGTGTGGACCAATTCATGTTCATTTTCATCATCTGAGTCAGATGCCATCAGCAGAAGATTGCTTTTCTTTTTTGATGGTTCGGGTTCTATAGTTTCTGCATTGGAGTGTTGCTCTTCTAAGACATCTGAAAGCGTGTTCCACCCCTCATCCCTCTCAGATTTTGGAAGGCATTTCAGATTCTTAAGCCTTGTGTCAAGTGCTGTATCTATCCTTAGAAATCTCACATTGGTACTTTCTTTGTGTTTTGTCAAATCTGCAGTGAAAATGTTCTTAAAATGAACAACATGTGCTGGGTCATCATCCGAGACTGCTATAACGTGAAATATATGGCAGAATGAGGGCAAAACAGAGCAGGAGACATACAATTCTCCCCCAAGGAGTTCAGTCACAAATTTATTTAACACATTATTTTTTTAATGAGCATCATCAGCATGGAAGCATGTCCTCTGGAATGATGGCTGAAGCATGAAGGGGCATACGAATGTTTAGCACATCTGGCATGTAAATACCTTGCAATGCCGGCTACATATGTGCGATGCAAATGCCTGTTCTCACTTTCAGGTGACATTGTAAATAAGAAGCGGGCAGCATTATCTCCCGTAAATATAAACAAACTTGTTTGTCTTAGCGGTTGGCTGAACAAGAAGTAGGACTGAGTGGACTGGAAGGCTCTAAAGTTTTACACTATTTTGTTTTTGAGTGCAGTTATGTAACAAAAATCTGTTTGTAAATTGCACTTTCGTGATAAAGAGATTGCACTACAGTACTTGTATGAGGTGAATTGAAAAATACTATTTGTTTTGTCATTTTTACAGTGCAAATATTTGAAATAAAAAATAAGAATATAAAGTGAGCACTGTACACTTTATATTCTGTGTTGTAATTGAAATCCGTATATTTGAAAATGTAGAAAACATCCAAAATATTTAATATATTTCAATTGGGATTCTATTGTTTAACAGTGTGATTAAAACTGTGATTAATCACGATTCATTTTTTAAATCACGATTCATTTTTTTTAGTTAATCATGGCAGTTAACTGGAATTAATAGACAGCCCTAATCTGAATACTGATGTACCTCTAATATAAAGATTTCTCCCACTTTCATTGACTAAATTTAATCTAACAGCATGACTTGTGGGTTGCTTCACATAGCTTATATCAAGTTTCTTTATTTTAATCCCCATTAACTTTTTTGTCTCTTCCCCTCTCTGTGCTTCAGATTCCCTGTCTGTAAAATGGGGATAATGATACTGACCTCCTTTGTAATGTGTTTTGAGATCTACTAATGAAAAGTGAATTATTATTTTGAAATAGAAAACTGCAGTTAAATACATATATATCCTCTGCTTTCTCTTATTTCTAAAAAAGGCAGCAAATATGCACTATACTGCAACATACTATTTAAATTTGTAGATTTCTACAGTTGTAAAAATTGGTCTCAGCATTATTAGCAAATAAATGTCATCATAACAGAAGCATAAATGAGCATCCAACAGGTAACAAAAAGTGTAGAATAAGGAGATAAGAAAATAGGGAACTCTTCATTTTTGAGGGGGGAGGAGAAAGTGAGCAAAATCAGGGGAGTAGATAGTGTTTACAGCAAATAGAAAAGGTAGCAAGAACTTTGAAATAATACACTGCCTCAGCAAAATATAGCTCAAGCTACAAAAAATGAAAGTACTATGTGTTTGTACAGCACCTAGCCCATTCAACCCTGATTTAGGTTGGGGTCTCTTATGATGGGTTGAACCCCCCTCCTGGGGTGCCACCTGATGTGCTGGGGTCCCACTGAGCCCGCCCTTTCCACCTGCCTGGGTTTCCTCACCCTGTTCTTGCTGTGCTAGGCTCTCAAGCCTTCTCTAGCACACCCAGGCTGGTGGAAAGGGCGGGCTCAGTGGGATCCCAGCACATCAGGTGGCACCCCAGGACAGGGGGTTCAACCCGACACATCTCTATACTACAGTAAATATACATAAAAAGATCAATTTCAGAGGGTATGTTGGCATAGGTAAGCCAGTATGGTCCCCTAGTGTGGGCACAGCCTACACAAACAGAGTTTTTCTGTCAACATAAGAACACCAGCTCCCCAAAAGATGCTAGCTACATTGCCAGAAGCCCTCTTCCATCAACATAGGTGTATCTACACTAGGGGTTTTGCTGGCATAGCTATGTCAGTCAGGGGTGTGGTTTTTGCACACCTCTGACTAATGTAACTTATCAACATAATTTGAGTGTAAAGTAAGCCAGAATCTGTATTTCTGTTTTGTAAAACTCTTATTCAGAATTTTCTGCATGGAGAACACATCCCAGCACAGAAAAGTCTCATTAATGTAGATTACCATCGGTTCCATTGAGCTACATATTTAGGTGCTCCCCCACACCATCCTGAAATGTGGTGACACATTCATCAATACATTTTTTTTTTATATATACTACATTCAGTATTTTCCTCTTTACTAAGCTGCAGATTCAGGAAACATTAAATAAATTAGAATGAAGGATAACCATTTATTTTCTTCCATATACCTAGTATTGGTAGACCATCTCTGCTCTAATTTTGTTATATACTACCTTAGCTTTCCAAACCCATTAACGGTGTATGCAAAACAAGCCCACAGCATGGCATTCAGTCCCCAGTATGCCATTCCTTATAATTCAAGGAAGCACAAGAATCACTGTCAAGTCAAGCGTGCTTTCATTTCTGTCCCTGAAGCTCACTGCCACTAGAGGAGAAAAATGCCAGAAGTACAGCAAAGGCGAGAGCATAGCCAGCCTTCTAAATAAATGGATATTTATTAATTCTGAGGCAGATACATGACAGCTGCTTTAGAGGAATTAATCCTGTATAGAACAATGGCAATAATGGCTATGGTAAAATTCAAATAAATAAAAGTTTATTGAAATATCTTTATTCAATTAAAGAAACTTGAAAGGTTTGTGATTGCTAATAAAGAGTAGATCTGCAAGAAGAAAGACTATTTTTGTAATCATGACTGAGAATAGAAAAGGTCTCTGAGACAACTGGGAACCATGGCTTGTTGCTGCAGCATTACAGTAATTGACATGATTTTTGCATGAATACACAGTGAATGCAACATTTATGGGTCAGATATCTGAAAGCATTTTATTGGAAAAAAGAATAAATAAAAGAGCACTGCAACATTGCGGCTTTGAAAAATGGATACCCAAGGCACTGTATCCTGTAGAAAACGAATAAGACACAGCAGGTTTTGCCTGTTTCGACTAAAGATTTTTTTTGTGGTTTTTTTTTTTTTCCATTCTGTAGTTTCTGTTCTATATTGTTTGATATGTAAATTATCACATTGATTTTTCTGAAGGGAATGGGAAAACATGAGTGAAATGAAGGTGCTAGGAAAGAATGAAGGAGGAACCCTGTGTTTCTAAAGAAATTCTAATAAAATGCTTGCAGCAAAACTGGCTCCTAACATGTCAAATGCTCAGTGAATAATAGCAGTTGTTCAAGCAGCCAGGAAGGAGAAAAGTTTTGATATGTTTACTTGATCAGGAATACAACTTAGAGGAGTGGGAAAACCAACAGTGGTAAATGTGCCCCTGTTTTGAGAGTTTACAGGAGGTGTTCCATCCCCAGGGTTAAGAAAGTGACCACTTGGAGAAACCTTGTGCTCAGCTGATCTTATTGCTGCTGCCAAACCTTTATACATTTTTCTTTTTCTTAATAGCACGATCAGGTAGAACTAGACCCCAGTCCCACAAAGGGAAGACACTAAGTCAGTGGCATGCGGTGAGAGCATAAGGGTCTGTATAAGAAAGATGGTCCAGTGATTAGGAACTACTTTGGGTTCCAATTCCCCACTTTGCCACAGACTCCCTGTGTGACCTAGGGCAAGCCATTAAGAGGAAAGCATCCCAGGATAAGGATCAGTACCTTATGTGTGGCTTTGTACCTGTCTTTCATTTCACTGACATTGATAATTGTGATTCTCCTTTTGCCGTGTACATACCTTTGGTTTGATTTATTAATAGTTACTATCATCTTCAATTATTGTGAAAGTCTTCCCCCATGGAGAGAGAATAGTTTTTATAAGTATTATTTTTAAATGACTATGGTTCTTGGTTTGGTATTTGAAGTTTTTTTATTTCTTTCTTTTTTTTTTTTGAGGATGGAGGGGAAAGGAGCAGAATCATAATATCTTTTACTGTACAGTATAGTTATTTTTATTTTATAAACTTTTAAGAGGATTTGGTAATAATTAAGTAAATTAAAAAGCAACAACAATATTTGGGGATTTTCTTACGGTAGGACTCAACTGACAGGAAACAGCTTAAATTCTGCCATCAAAAACCTCTTGATATATTTTTTTTATTGACTGGATTGGGCAGAGTTGGGATGTGCATTTCATTCACTCTCAGAGTCAGTCCCTCCCAGTTATGTTTTACGTTACTTCTTACCTCATGGTTCTACTTAAAGGTGAATAAGGATACATACCCTACCGTCACCATGGTTCTTTGAAATCTGTTCTTCACATGGATTCAACACTTGGTATGCACATTTCCCCCTCTACCTGAGACTGGATTATTTTGGCCAGCAGCATGCATTCATTTTGCACCTTCTCCCTAAATGTCCTCCACCTTCCCACACACACACATGAAGGATGGAGCAAACTCAACTGTCCCTCAATTCCTTCATCAATGAAGAATCCCAGAGGAGTAGGACTCCATAGCTGGGGGAAGGAAGGTGTTTTATGGAATCTATGTGGACAACTCATTTTGAAGAACGATAGTTACTGAAGGGATAATTAATAATTCTCTTTATCCACATGGACCCCGCTCTTGGTGACTAACAAGTAGTTATCTGTTTATTTGGTGGTGGGTGCTAGAGTGCTACTCAAACAATGCCTGTGGGCTAGCCCTACCAAAACAGGCATCCATTCTGGAAGCCTCCACTAAAGAATAGTGTCTTGTAATGGTAAGGCTCAAATTCCACATAGTTGCCCTACAAATTTCTGAGCTAGGGACATTCTTCCAACAGGCAACAACACAGGCTTCCTGAGCCCTAGTGAAATGAGCTCAAATGTGGCCAGTGGATCTAACCTGACTAACTCAGACTATGTTTGTTTGCTAACAAACAACTGGAGCCTCATTTTGGTAATCTCTGTGAGAATATTGCCTGAACTTTAACCCTATCCTCAGAAGATGTGTTCTTGAATGATTTTTGCCCTGTTACGGTATTATTATATTACTTTTGCTGCAACAAGTGTGTGAAGTTTAGCTTCTCCCAAGGGTAAGTGAGGCTTAGGGAAGAAAGCTAGGAGATTAATGAAATGGTTCATATGGGATTCTGAAATAGCTTTGGGCAGAAATTTAGGATGAGGCCCAAGAATGACACTGTCCTTATGAAACACTATGTAAGGGAAACCTGCCATGAGGTCCCCAAATTTTTAAGCTGAGGTAATAAGCTACTAGGAAGGCAGTCTTCATCAATAGGTGTTACAGAGAACAGTTTGCTTAGGGCTCAAAGGGAGGACCCATCAAATCAGTTAATACTGTACTGAGCTCCCAAGAGGGAGGGTGGCTTAATCTTCAATCATGTTTCCTTCCTACTTGTTTATTTACAGCCCCTTATTAAACTAAACCAATATATACATACAGTAGTCACCCCCAAAACCATGTTATTACAGAATATCTCCACATCTGTCATACCTGCATCTTGTCTTCATTTCCTCAGGACTCTTAGTGTCATGGGGATCAGCAGGAAGGCATATCTCTGTCCCATCGTCCAGAGATAAGAATGACAGTGGAGCTCCCTCTGCAGCAAAGTGGGTATCCCTACTTACAAAAGATGTTCTCAGAAGTCCTGAATCCTTGATAGACAACTCATAAGAACTGCTTGCTGAGGTGTGTGCTAGTGAGTTTTGAATTCCTGGAAGATGCAGGACTAACGTGACCTGGTGATGAATACACCAGTCTGAAGACAAATGGATTCCTGAAACCGTGGAAATGACCTTGCTCCTCCCTCTCTGTTGACATAATGCATCCTAAGGGTATCTCCTTCACTATTCTAAGTTGTAGAAGGGATTCCAACTCTTGTTTCAACAGTGTTTTATAAGAGGGGTCCCTGACAAGGGACAGGGAAGGAGGGTAGGAAATAGGAAAGGAATGCAATACCCCTAGATGACAATTTCGGGGACCCATGTGTTCATGATGACCCCATTCCAGGCTTCTAAAAAAAGCAAATTGCCAAAGGAACTGGAGGGGGGGAAATAGAAAAAAAGATCTTCAGTAGGTTCTGCCAGGTTTTTGATGCCGGCATCAAATTTGCTACTGGGAGGAAGATGCCAAATGAGCTACAGCTGTGGAAAAGGTTGGTCATCTGCACTGGAACCTCTGCTTCTTCCCGTGTGGTTCCAAAGTCCTCAGTGGGTTGCAGTACTATTGAAGAGGGACACTCTCTGAAGGATCTCTGAGGTCTTGCTTGCTTCCTTCTTGGGGCTGAGCCATATACCCAAGGGAACACAGAGTAGCCTTAGACTCCTTTATTGATTGGAGGGACTCAGTCTATTAAAGTTCATTACCCTCAAAAGGAAAGATCTAAATCATGATTTGGACCTCACTGCATATCCCTGATGCTTGGAGCCAGGATATTCTAATATATCAAATTCATCTGTTGCTGCTTGTTGGGAAGTATTGGCTATCAGTCGCTGCTCCATTCACTATAGATTGTAACTCTTCTTTATGTGCCAGATGAGGACTGTCCATAAATCAAGAAAGCTTCTTGCAGTATAAATAATGATATTTTGCAAGAAGTGCTTGGTAATTAAATACTCACATTTGGAGAATGGCTGACAAATAAATTGTATGTCCAAATAGGTTCAAACTTTTTAGGATCATTCTCCCAGGTGCTGATTTGGGAGGCCTTTTATAATTAGACTTCTGGACAGCTGCTACAACAAGAGATCCTAGCACTGGGAGAGAATAAAAGTACTGAAATACCTCTGAAGGCACTTAGTTCGTTCTGTGTGCACATGCAGATGTCTCTGGAATTGGGGTTGCAGTCTGTCACATGTAGATCTGTGTGAATAATGGATATTTTGTTTCACTAGCAATTCCAAAAAAATTGAAAACAATCATTTTGGGTCCATTTTTAAAAAATTTTTGGTAAATCAAGAAGTTGAAAAAAATTCATTTGGGGTCAAATGAAACATTTTGTTTGACCAAAACCTGAACGTTTTGTTTACATTTCAAACATTTTAATGTAATTTGGTATTTTTAAAAGAAAATGAAAGGACATTTGAAATTGAAGAGTTTTATCATGAATATATCAAACCTAAACATTTTGAATTCAGAATTTTTTGAGGGGAGTGTTTTGGCTGAAACAATTTGGTGAAACTGACATGAATTTACAAAATGCTTCAGTGTTATTGAATCTGCATTTTGCAAAGAATTTTTTTGTGGTCAAATAATTTTCTAATTCTAATCACAGGTCTTCTGAAAACTCAAATGGTCCCCTGTTTATAGGCATAGCAAGCCTACCAGGCATGGAAGAGTGAGAATGTCCAGCAGTTTATGTAATTTCTCTTGCACCACCTCCAATAGTATGTTCAGAGCCTCTACCAGACACTCAATAAGATCTTGGAACATCTTAAAATCATTGACTGGAGAAGGGGTTCATTACCTCATCAGGGGAGAATGAAGAAATTGCAGCCAGGATTAGTTATTCTCACATATCTGCCTGATCATTGTCATTCTCCTCTTCGTGTCTCTCTAGTATCTGAGGTTTCACTAATTGACCTGACTAGGAAGGTCTATAGTGCCCACTGGGAGAAGGGGATCTAGCCATGGAAGGGGGGAGTAGGGAAGTAGTTACTGGCTTGAACATATGGGATTGGATACTCCAGAGGGAAGGGACTGGCCAGAGGAATAAGGCTATGTCTACACAATGGAGACTATACCGGCATATCTATGTCAGCATAGCTATGTGAGTTGAGATGTGGCTCATTTATATTCCTGACCAATGTAGCTATGTCAACCCAATGTTTAAGGGTAGATGAAGCCTGAGGCTAAGCTATATTCTTCCTTTCTGTGTCCAAGAGACCTTTATGGAGCACTCAAAAAGCAACCATTTTAGGTGGGCTTACTGGGCCTTTTGGATCCATTTGGAAAACGAGCAGCAGATGGAGCAGCAGTTGAGAATAAACAAAAAGGATACCAAGAGTGTCTATCATTTAGTGGCATGGAAACTTTAAAAGAAGAAGAAGTTCTAAACCCTGTGTATTTCGCTTCTGCCATGATAGCTAGTCTCTCTGTAGAGGAGTGGGGAGTGAGAGGGTGGTGTCCCTACCCAAGTAACTAGTAACAAGGCAAAATAAAACTAATTACCTACATCATCAACCAACCAGTTTTTTGTTTGTTTGTTTTTTGCTAGGAAATCAGGCAGACATAACGGGTTTTTTTTCTCATTGCCGCAGACCATAAAAAGGAACTAAGGGGTGGTTGGGCCTGGTCAGCCCTTTATGCCCTCATACGGATGTGTGTGAGGACATACAATCACAGAAATGTAGGGGGGAAAGGACCTCAAGAGGTCATCCAGTCCAGCTCCCTGTGCTGAAGTAGGACTGAGTAAACCTAGACCAACCCTGACAGGTGTTTGCCTAACCTGACCTTAAAAACGTCCAGTGATAGGTATTCTGTAGAAGCCTGTTCCAGTGCTTAACCATCCTTACAGTTAGAAAGTTTTTCATAATATGTTACTTAAATCTTTCTTGCTGTAAGATTAAGCCGATTACTTCTTGTCCTAGATTCAATGGACATGGAGAACAATTGATTACTGTCGTCTTTATAACAGCCCCAACACATCTGAAGACTGTTGTCAGGTTCACCCTCAATCTTTTCTCAAGACTAAACATGACCAATTTTTTTTAGCCTTTCTTCTTAGGTCAGATTTTCTAAACTTTTTATCATTTGTACTGCTTTACTCTGGACTCTTTCCAATTTGTCCACATCTTTCTTAAAGTGTGGCACCCAAAACTAGGCACAATACTCCAAGTAGAGTGGGACAATTACATCCTGTGTATTACATACAACACTCTTGTTAATACACCCCAGAGTAATATTAGCCTTTTTTGCAACTGCACACATTGTTGGCTTATGTTCAATTTGTGATCCACTAGAACATTCTGATGCTTTTCAGCAGTATTATCACCTAGCGAGCTATTCACCATTTTGTATTTGTGTGTTTGATTTTTCCTTCCTCAGTGTAGTACTTTGCACTTGCCTTTACTGAATTTCATGTAGGGTGCTGTTGAGGACCCAATGGACACTGTGGGTCAAAAGAATCTGATCTTATGCACATGAGGCACATGCACACCAAGAGTGGAATCCATGTGTAGAAATACTTGAAGAACTTTTGTTTATTCGTAAATACTTAAGATGGTAAAAGCTTCGCTTGCGATTTTCATTTGCAAGTGTTTTGTATCTATGGATCACTTGATGATTACCTGTTCTGTTCATTCCCTCTGAAGCATCTGGCATTGTCGAAAGACAGGATAGTGGGCTAGGTGGACCTTTGGTCTGACCCAGCATGGCCGTTCTTATGTTCTAATTGCAAACATATAATATAGTAACTTTTTGATATCATTGCTATGTTAATAATGATGTTTTATACAAAATCTGGACCCTACTATAGATGGTTACTAATCTAAAAGTCATTTGAAGATAAAAAAAAATATATTGATTGAGGAATCAGTTCTCTGGCAATGCTTAAGCATCTTCCTTACCGAACTCAAGAAAACAAGAACCACCTTTGCAAGGATTATTAAGAAGAAAAGATACTCCTATGATGATACCTTATTTGATGACCCTTTACATTTAAAAGTCTCTTTAAGAATCATTCAAGTTTAAGAAATGATTATTTTAAGTGCTGAAAGACTTTTATACACAAAACAGGAGTGTGAAGTCATTTGAAACAATTTCAAATCCTGTTCAATCATGATGAAACTAAAAGGACACCCCAGAAAATGGACTGAATAAAATAAAGTTAAAAATATTTCTTTATAGTCATGAGAATTTGTTTCCACAAAGACAAAGGCAGTACACAACCATAAATTGAAGAATTATAACCCTGCTATATATGCACTATAGGAAATTCATGAACTGAAGATGCTACCAACACCAACTCTTGAGGGTGAGGGGTGAATAAGAGGTAACAGCATGTGACATTTAAATCCAGCCAAGCCCCTGTAAGACATAGGGTTTCCTCCTTCAGTAAGACTATGGAAAATCAAAAGTACAAATTCCTCAGAGACAGAGAGAGACTCTTAAATGCTTTCAGCACTCTTATCTCTTCCTGTTCATCCCATCTCATTCAAACAAGCAAATACATCAACCAGACACCTAAGAAGAACAGAGAACAAAGGAAATCACAACACAGTATCAAAAGGAAGCAGCCTTCCAGCCCTCCACTGATTTTGCAACATGACAACATTTCATTGTTGGTGAGACGGAGTTTGTAAGAGCACTACCAGGAGGTTATATTTAAATTGTTCTTGTAATGATTTTAATGGGATATGAAAATGCTATTGAAATTTAAGATATTAACAGCTTTACTTGCTAAATGCCACAGTGTTTAAACTATGTACTGCAGGAGATGAGACATAAGCTAATCTTAGTAAACACAGAGAAATAGCAGAATTTGATTTGAATTTAAGATTTTTAAGTCTTATTAATTTTCCTGTCTCAAGATCACTCATTAAAGCAAGTGGTGGGTTTATAAGAAACACTGTTATTTTAAATGGTTAATTCTTGAAAAACTTCTTTGAATTGGTTTAAATACTTTCTTCAGCTTTACAGGACTTAGTTAAATCACCTACTTTTGCCTATCTATGATACACGAAGACAGCACTGTAACAGGATAGTAAGGACCAGTGGTCAGTCAAACCTGTTCTGTGGTGTGTTTCTGAGGCCTGGTCTACACTACGAGTTTAGGTCAACTTTAGCCGCGTTAAATCGAATTAAGCCTGGACACGTTCACACGACGAAGCCCTTTCTTTCGACTTAAAGGGCCCTTTAAACCGGTTTCTTTACACCACCTCCGACGAGGGGATTAGCGATAAAATCGGCCTTAGGGGGTCGGAATTGGGTGTGTGTGGACGGAATTCGACGTTATTGGCCTCCGGGAGCTATCCCACAGTGCTTCATTGTGACCGCTCTGGACAGCACTCTCAACTCAGATGCACTGGCCAGGTAGACAGGAAAAGCCCCGCGAACGTTTGAATTTCATTTCCTGTTTGTTGAGCGTGGAGAGCACAGGTCGCTCATCAGCACAGGTAGCCGTGATGGAGTCCCAGGATCGCAAAAGAGCTCCAGCATGGACAGAACGGGAGGTTCGGTATCTAATCGCCATATGGGGAGATGAATCAGTGCTGGCCAAACTCCGAAGCAGTAAACGAAATGGCAAAATATTAGAAAAGGTCTCCAGGGCCATGAAGGACAGAGGCCATAACAGGGACGCACAGCAGTGCCGCGTGAAAATGAAGGAGCTAAGGCAAGCCTACCACACAGCCAGAGAGGCAAACGGAAGGTCCGGGGCTGAGCCGCAAACATGCCGCTACTACGCAGAGCTGCATGCCATTCTAGGGGGTGCAGCCACCACTACCCCAACCGTGTGCTATGAGTCCCTCACTGGAGAAACACACAGGGAAGTGGGTTCTGGGGACGAGGAAGATGAGCCTGAAGATAATGTAAATAGCTCACAGCAGCAAGGAAGCGGAGAAACCAGTTTCCCCAACAGCCAGGATATGTTTATCATCCTGGACCTGGAACCAGTAACCCCCGAACTCACCCAAGACCCTATGGGCACACAGGGGACCTCTGGTGAGTGTACCTTGGTAAATATTACACATGGTTTAAAAGCAAGCGTGTTTAATGATTAATGATTAATTTGCCCTGGCAATCGCGCCAGTACAGCTACTGGAAAAGTCTGTTAACGTGTATGGGGATGGAGCGGAAATCCTCCAGGGACATCTCCAGAAAGCTCTCCTTCATGTACTCCCAAAGCCTTTGCAAAAGGTTTCTGGTGAGGGCTGCCTTATCCCGTCCGCCATGGTAGGACACTTTACCACGCCAGGCCAGTAGCACGTAGTCTGGAATCATTGCATAACAAAGCATGGCAGCGTATGGTCCCGGTGTTTGCTGGCATGCAGACAACATCCATTCCTTATCTCTCTTTGTTATCCTCAGGAGAGTGATATCATTCACGGTCACCTGGTTAAAATGGGGCAATTTTATTAAGGGGACATTCAGAGGTGCCCCTTCCTGGTCTGCTGAACAGAAATATTCCCCGCTGTTAGCCACGCGGTGGGGGGAGGGGTGAAGTGATCATCCCAGAGAATTGGGTGTGTGGGGGAGGGTTATTAGTTGGGTTTGTGCTGCACGTTAACCCTGAAACCGCAGCCCCTCCTTTTACATTGCAAACCCATTTTAAATGGCCAACCCAACGGGTGCTTGGTATGGTTAATGATAGCAGTACTCTTTGAAACCATCCCCACATGTTAAGAAGGTTAAAAAAGCCAAAAGACTGTGTCTTACCATGGCTGCCTGCAAGCTGAAATCTGTGACCTGGCACTGCGTGAGTGATCTCTCACACCAAACAGGCAGGCCCTCAATATAAGAGGAAAAATGCGACCTTGTAACGAAAGCACATCTGCTGTGTAATGTGAACAGCAAAATGTAACGTGAAAGAGTGTACACATTGTTCTCTAAAATGTATCTTTTTTAACCACCTCTCCCTTCTCATCCACCAGCTGCAAATCGTTCTCCTTCACAGAGGCTCGTGAATATTCGAAAAAGGAAGCGAAGGACGCGTGATGAAATGTTTACAGAACTTCAGACTGCCTCCCATGCTGACAGAGCCCAGCAGAATGCATGGAGGCAGTCAATGACTGATTACCGAAAAGCCCAATATGAGCGAGAGGAGAGGTGGCGGGCTGAATCGCGGGCTGAGGAGGAGAGGTGGCGGGCTGAATCACGGGAGGAACAGAGGAAGTTGCGGGCTGAAGATGAGAGGTGGCATCAGCTTGCACACAGAAAGCAAGAGTCCATGCTCCGGCTGCTGGAGCATCAAACTGATATGCTACAGCGTATGGTTGAGCTGCAGGAAAGGCAGCAGGAGCACAGACCACCGCTACAGCCCCTGTGTAACCAACAGCCCTCCTCCCCAAGTCCCATTGCCTTCTCACCCAGACGCCCAAGAACACGGTGGGGGGGCCTCCGGCCACACAGTCACTCCAGCCCAGATGATTTCCCGAGCAATAAGTGTTAAAGTTTTAAAGTTTTAAACTGCAGTGTGTCCTTTTCCTTCCCTCCTCCCCCACTCATCCCGGGCTACCTTTGCAATTATCCCCCTAGTTGTGTGATGAAGTAATAAAGAATGCATGAATGTGAAGTAACAATGACTTTATTGCCTCTGCAAGTGGTGCTTGAAGGGGGGAGAGTAGTAGGGGAGGGTGGGTTTGTTGGTTTACAGGGAAGTAGAGTTAACCGGGTGGTGGGGGGCGGAGATTTCATCAAGGAGAAACAAACAGAAGTTTCAAACCGTAGCCTGGCCAGTCACAAAACTGGTTTTCAAAGCTTCTCTGATGCGCACCGTGCCATGCTGTGCTCCTCTAACCGCCCTGGTGTCTGGCTACGCGTAATCAGCGGCCAGGCGATTTGCCTCTACCTCCCACCCAGCCATAAATGTCTCCCCCTTACTCTCACAGAGATTGTGGAGCGCACAGCAAGCAGCAATAACAATGGGGATATTCTTTTCGCTAAGGTCTGAGCGAGTCAGTAAGCTGCGCCAGCGCGCTTTTAAACGCCCAAATGCACATTCCACCACCATTCGGCACTTGCTCAGCCTGTAGTTGAACAGGTCCTGACTCCTGTCCAGGCTGCCTGTGTACGGCTTCATGAGCCATGGCATTAAGGGATAGGCTGGGTCCCCAAGGATCACGATAGGCATTTCAACATCCCCAACGGTTATTTTCTGGTCCGGGAAGAAAGTCCCTTCCTCCAGCTTTCTAAACAGAGCAGAGTGCCTGAAGACGCGAGCATCATGTACCCTTCCCGGCCAGCCCACGTTGATGTCGGTGAAACGTCCCTTGTGATCCACCAGGGCTTGCAGCAGCATTGAAAAGTACCCCTTGCGGTTTATGTACTCGGTGGCTTGGTGCTCTGGTGCCAAGATAGGGATATGGGTTCCGTCTATCGCCCCACCACAGTTTGGGAATCCCATTGCAGCAAAGCCATCCACTATGGTCTGCACGTTTCCCAGAGTCACTACCCTCGATATCACCAGGTCTCTCATTGCCCTGGCAACTTGGATCACAGCAGCCCCCACAGTAGATTTGCCCACTCCAAATTGATTCCCGACTGACCGGATAGCTGTCTGGCATTGCAAGCTTCCACAGGGCTATCGCCACTCGCTTCTCAACTGTGAGGGCTGCTCTCATCCTGGTATTCTGGCGCTTCAGGGCAGGGGAAAGCAAGTCACAAAGTTCCATGAAAGTGCCCTTACGCATGCGAAAGTTTCGCACCCACTGGGAATCGTCCCACACCTGCAGCACGATGCGGTCCCACCAGTCTGTGCTTGTTTCCCGGGCCCAGAATCGGCATTCCACGGCATCAACCTGCCCCAGGAACACCATGATTTCCACATTGCTGGGGCCTGTGCCTTGTGAGAGGTCTAGGTCCATGTCCATTTCCTCCTCACTCTCGTCGCCGCGCTCTAATCGCCACCTCCTCGGCTGGTTCCGGTTTTGCTTTGGCATGTCCTGGCTCTGCATATACTCCAGGACAACGCGCGTGGTGTTCATAGTGCTCATAATTGCCGCGGTGATCTGAGCGGGCTCCATGATCCCAGTGCTAGCTATGGCGTCTGGTCTGGAAAAAGGCACGAAAGTAGTATCTGACGGACCAGGGGAAGAAGGGAGGGAGGGAGGGAGGGGCGAGTGACGACATGGCGTACAGGTACAGGGAATTAAAATCAAGAAAGGTGGCTTTGCATCAGGGAGAAACACAAACAACTGTTACACAGAATGCCCCCCCCCCAAAGATTGAACTCAAAAGCCAGGGTTTAGCAGGAGGGAGGGGGGAAGCAAATGAATACAGAATAAATCTATTTTTTACATCTTAAGACGACGGTGCAGCATGACTGATAGCCCTCGGCATTTTCTGGGTGCTTGGCAGCAAATACTGGGCGCTTGGCAGTTAGCCTTCAGGTCTATTGCACAATCTGATACCCACTGCAGTATGACAACGATGGATACCAGTCGTAATATACTATCTACTGCCCAAAAGGCAAGGGGTTGCTGCTGTGTAGCAATCTAGCCCCACGTCTGCCAGCCCCATGTCTGCCAGCACCCAGATCGCCCTTGGCCTCTTCTGGGTGCTTAGCAGACAATACTGGGCACTTGGCAGAAAATAGCATACTACGACTGATAACCATCATTGTCTGCCCAGGTGCCCATGATCAACAGCCACTGCAGTACGATGACGACGGATACCAATCGTAATATACCATCTTCTACCAAAAGGCAAGGGGCTGGTGCAATGCAGCCCTACGGCTGCCAGCCCCACAGCTGCCCGCACCCAGATCGCCGATGAAGGCTACCAGTCATGCTGCACCGTCTACCGCCAAAAGGCAGTTAGCTGCTGCTGCTGTGTAGCAATGCAGTCCCACGTCTGCCGGCACCTAGATGACATATGGTGACGGTGAGCTGAGCTGAGCGGGCTCCATGCTTGCCGTGGTATGTTGTCTGCACAGGTAACCCAGGTAAAAAGGCGCAAATTTATTGTCTGCCGTTGCTGTGACGTAGGGGGAGGGACCTGACGACATGTACCCAGAACCCCCCGCGGCACTGTTTTGCATCATCCGGGCATTGGGATCTCAACCCAGAATTCCAATGGGCGGCGGAGACTGCGGGAACTGTGGGATAGCTACCCATAGTGCAATGCGCCGGAAGTCGACGCTAGCCTCGGTACTGTGGACGCGGTCCGCCGACGTTATGCACTTAGAGCATTTTATGTGGGGACACACACAATCGGCTGTATACAACCGATTTCTATAAAACCGGCTTATATTAATTCGATCTAATGTCGTAGTGTAGACATACCCTTAAAGACCTGGGACTTTTAGAGCAGATGAAGACCTAAGGAAGGCAAAGCTAGGTGTTGGGAGAGAGGAAGATGGTCCCAGGAGAACAGTTAATGGTCAAGGAAAACCTAGGCTACTGTTTGTTAAAGGATCTCTCATCAAGAGCCTTGCAGAGTGGTCAGGGCCGGGTTTCCCGCTCTTTCAGCCAATCGGGACAAGCTCTGGGAAGAAGGCTGTATATACTCTGTCTCTTCCTTCAGAACAAGAGAAGGATTGCTACTTATGGATCTCTCTCAGCCCAGTGAGGTAAGGGAAAGAATGACACAGAGCTGCTGAAAGTGTTTCTGAAGGAAGCAGCTGGAGAAGCTGCTAGAGGAGCTGATGAGAGCCCACAAACATAGGCTCCAAGTAGGAAAGAAGGCTGTGCAATTCCCTGAAGCCAAGGTGAGAGACTACAGGACAAAGTCTTTATTTCAAGTTTATTTGAGTCTAATAAAGTTGAACCCCAGCAAGAGAATTTGTCATTATCTTTGGACTATGTGGAATTCTTAAGGGGCCCTGCAAGAAACAAAACTGAGGTAGGGCACTGCAGAGCCATGTTGGGTCAGCAGGGGGCACTAGAGGCCAGGCATGCCAGCTGACAAAGATTTACTACTGATTTTAGGGAATAATATAGATTTGGTTTTAATTTACCTAGAGAAAAATGCCCTCATCAGGAGAGAGAGACTCTCAGAAAGTATAATCTCTGTTGAAAGCTCTCCACAAAGAAACATATAGAAAAGATGATGATTGCAGTAACCATTGTTTACTACTTGTTTGTATTATAGTTTTTTTAATTATTATTATGCAGTCTTTATTCATAGTTGTTCATTGTGAATATTTTGCTTGTCCTTAGTCACCGTCTTTAATCACTTAAGGCACAGTAAGAACCACACGTGACTAAAATAGTGGTGGAGGGGAGGAATGGGGCACATTCCTGAATTGTCATTGAGAGCAATTATTAAGATTTGGTCCCTACTATTTCTTGTTTATCTCTACTTTGTTTTAGTAATTTTGAGGATAAAAATTAGTTTGTACTTAAGCTGGAAAAACACCCTACAAGTAGAAACTCATAACTGAGCCTGAACGTTCTAAAAATGTATATTGTTCTTTCACTGAACAGAATGCAGTATGGTAAAGAAAACAGAATATCTTGAAAATAAATCTTGGGGTAGAAAACAACTTTAGGCTGTAAGGAACTCTATCCTCCAGATTTATTAGGCAAAAACAGATTTAGGCCAACATTTTCGAACTTCAGAGCCTCCAGTGAGGTCAATGTGATTGTGACTACTCAGGACTTCTAAGCATAAAAGTCATAGCCTTCTGCTTCAAAAGCATAGGAATACACCACTTGAACTCAAGGAAAATATTGTTATGGTGAAAGGTATTAATGTCTGCCATTGATAGAATATTGGATCAAAAGACTAATCACAGACCTTGTTAAAGTCCAAGGCTCTCTTTTAGGTTCAACAGAAGGAGTAATCAAGTCCCCTTATATAGTGAAAAGAGCTGGGGGGATACCACACCACCCAAGACATTAAGTTGTAAGGCAGGTCAGAGCTATAAACAATGTCAATTTGTTTTTACCTTCCATCTCCATGCATTTTCCAGAAACAAGGCACATGATAGCCTTGTTTCTACAACCATTTTTTACAATCTAATGGGTATTTTAACATAGCAAGTTATATTTGCAAATCAAAGAAAAATTAGGGAAAATAAACACAATCAGACAATTCGAGGTCTAGTTTCAAAAGAGATGGGCTTTAACAGTCTTACTTATCACTATACAGATATCTATATAAATAGCTATATGAAATCTATATTTTATATTCCTAATTTCAGGATGACAATGAACTCCTCATATCACTCTTGTTACTTTCTTTAACCTGACTTACAGGCAAGGTCTTAGGTACATTCTGTGTGCTTAACTTTTTACTTTTCAGACTTCTTTAAAAGTTTTTTTGGGAAAAGTATAACTGAAAGGAAAGTGAATACTAGTGTTTGGAAAATAAAAACCTACACAACTTGAAAAACTGTCTTCCAGAATTTTTTGTTAAGGTAGTAATTTTATGTCTTAAAACTATAAACTGGCCTAGAGCATATAACAAAAAAGCATAGAAACTCTGTCTGTACTAACTCAAGCAGATTTAAGATGTAGCTGTAGTTTTCCCCACAAACTGTTTCATGACCTTTGTCGAAAAACAGCTGATTTTCTACCCTCTAAAGAAAGAACGTAAACACAAAGTATTCTATAAGTCTTGGGGAAATTTATTTTTTTCTTCCGATTACTTTAGGCATTTTTAGAGGATCAGCACCTTTGATACCCCCATCCCACCCTCATTAGGGACTCAATCCAGCTGCCAATTAAATCAATCAGAAGAATCCCATTGACTTGAATAAAAGCTAGATCAGGCCCTAGAAGAGAGGCCTCCCTCTTGGTCTGTAGCTTCCCCAGGGATCACAGAGCACCAATGCTTATAGTACACTACAATAAGAAAAGTAAGCTAAAAAGTTTAGAACAAGCAGTTGCCCAATCTTAGTAAAAATAATTGACAAGAGAAATAAATGTGCAAATCAGCTGCAAATAAACTTTTCATATGCCTTTAAAGAAGTAAACATCCTCCCTACCTTAGGGCTTCACAGGCATCGGCTTCCCTTTGAAGGACCTTTAATAAATACGGGGTAGCTTATAGAACTGGTCAGATCCATTACTAGAGAAACAGTATTCAAAAATACTTGTATTCAGGCTGCATGTGACCCCACCCCAGCATCAGGGCTCCTGTGTAGCCCTGCCAAGGCTGCTATTCCAGCACTTTGGGCTTGAGCAACAGGCATAGCTCCTTGATACTAGTTCTGCAGAGTACCGGAGCCACTGGATCTATATAAACAATAATCTTGGTGCCTTGCCATTGTGGTCTTCCACAATGGCCTATGTAGATGCAGCACAAAGACTGTCAATCAGCGTGTATAGGGGGCACAAGTATGCTTGTGTGACCATTTCACCAGAGAAGCCCTTAGGCTGGGATTAAGTGGTGCAAGGAGCTTTATGCTGGTTCTCCCCACGTGGGTGAATTTCAACCAGGGTATACGGGGCAGAACCTTAATGATGTTGCTCTGTACAATTTTTAGGAGCTTTAAAAGCTTTTTAGTTTGCTTTTTAATATCCTAATATTTTAATTGAAGCAGAAGATACAGCATGCTATTAAAGAAGCTAAATAGTGATGAGGATGAAAGGCAAATTATTATCATGAATCAAAAACAAACAAGGAGATAGAAAACAAGTAAAATTCAATGATCTGTTTTCATCATAGCAAAAGGCTCTTAGCAGAGTGCCACATGGCTCTGTACTAGGTTTCTGGTTCATTACATATTTATTAATGAGATGGATAGGGGCTTACCAGTGAGGTAGTCAAATTTGTAGTTGTCAAAATTATTTAAATTAGTCCACCAGAAATGAATATGAAGAACTTCAGAGAGACCTAATCAAGAGCAGTCAACATTATGGCAAAAGTTCATTTTGTTGATAAATGCAAAGAAATGCACGCAGGAGGAAAAAATGTAAATGTTGCCTACAATTTACAGGGGTCTAAATTATCTGTTTTAACCAGGCCCGCTGACAGCAATTCTGGGCCCCAGGGCAGAACAGTCAATGGGCCAAGCTGCTGCCAGCTGCGCTGCTGGGTGCACACTTCCGGCATGGCCAGGGCTTCCACATGCCCGCCCGGCTACCTTCACTGCCACCGGTACCACCTGGCACGCACAATTTCCCCTCTTGCTTCCCTCTTCCCCGCATCGGCGGGCCTGGTTTTAACACAGGAAAGCAGCCTTGGTGTCACTGTATTCAGTTTAAAAGTGATCTCTACTCACTGTCAGAGCCGGTGCAACCCATTAGGTGACCTAGGCGGTCGCCTAGGGTGCTAGCATTTGGGGGGCGCATTTTCTTCGGCGGCGGCGGGATCTTCAGCCGCCCCAGTCATTGGCGGCATTTCGGCGGAGGGAGCTGGGGCAGGGAGGCGCAGGAAGGGCCGCCTGCAGCAAATAAGGGGGGAGGCGGCACGCAGGGGAACTCCCTGCCCCAGCTCACCTCTGCTCCGCTTCCTCCCCTGAGCACGCCGCCCTGCTCTGCTTCTCTCCCTCCCAGGCTTGCAGCGCCGAACAGCTGTTTGGCACCGCAAGCCTGGGAGGCGAGAGAAGTGGAGCAGCGATGGCGTACTTGGGGAGAGGGTGGAGCAGAGGTGCGCTGGGGTGGGGAGCTACCGCACGGCTCCCTGGGTGGGGGGGGGCTGCCACGGGGGGGGGGGGGGCGCTCCGGGGGGGGGGGGGGGTGGGGAGCTGCCACGGGGAGGGTGCCTCAGGGCGGGAGCAGAGGTGAGCTGGGGTGGGGAGCTGCCGCACGGCTCCCCGGGCCCGGGGGGTTGGGGAGCTGCCACAGGAGGGTGTGCCTCAGGGTCAGGGTGGAGAGCTGCCGCAGGTGGGGGCGCCTCGGGGTGGGGAGCTGCCGCAGGGCTCGGGGAGGGGGGAGGGTGCAAGGTGGAAGCCTAGAGCGCGAAACATTCTTGCACCTGCCCTGGTCACTGTGCAGCTGTGGTCAAAAAAAGCAAACAATAAGTTAGGATTCATAAGGAATGGAATGAAGAATAATACAGGAAATAGTTTAACGTCATTATTGAAACTAATGATGTGGCCTCATCTGCAATATTGTGTACCCTGTGCGTCACCCCATTTCAAA
Organism: Terrapene triunguis; assembly: GCF_002925995.2. Taxonomy (NCBI): domain Eukaryota; kingdom Metazoa; phylum Chordata; order Testudines; family Emydidae; genus Terrapene; species Terrapene triunguis. The sequence goes on from NW_020664931.1 coordinate 8,751,330, forward strand.
AAGGATATAGCAGAATTAGAAGGGGGTCAGAGAAGGGTGATGAGAATCACTAAAGACACAGAAAAGCTCTCATATGAAGAGAAATTGAAAAGACTGAGGAGACAAATAAGAGAGGACAGACAATATATAAAATAAATAGCATAGAGAAGGTGTATTGGGAGCTTCTGTTCTCCCTGTCTCAACACAGGAACAAAAGGACACAAATCCTTTAGCTCTAGCACCTTTCTTATTGATTACTGAACAGATAAAGCATCTGAATACCCTCAGAAGAAACCAGAAGAGCTAGAGCGACAAGGTCAGAAGTTGCCCCATTGAGATGAGAGCTGGTCAGGTGCAAAGAGTAGGGCTGGGATTTCATTGTGAGAGCAGTCAAAATACAGCAACTTGATTGGCCAGCAGTAGTTCAAAGAGGGTGGAGTCATCAATAGGGTGTCATAATGCTGATGATGTCATCTCCCCAATATGTTCTGACAGAACCCATCTCTGCCTCACAGTATCCAAGGGAGACAAGGAGAGAGACAGCTAACCGCCTGCTTCCCTAATTCTGCCAGGGCTTTACCAGCCAGGCCCTATCACTATTAGAGATGGGCCCAAAACAAATAATTTGGATCCAGATCTGAATCTCGCCCCTTTTCCTATAATTCAGTGGTGCTTGGAGCTGGGGTGTTGGTTCACACCAATATCTAATGGCTAATATGGTAATACTGTTACATAACACAAACGGAAACCCACAGCAAACAAGCTATTTCCATCCCCACAGGTAAATCCAATGAGTTTTTTTAATCTTTTAAGAAAGGTTTAGTACAGAGAGGTTACACTGAATGATATGTCATTAGTCCCATAGATTGGGGCAAGGCAGCAAATGTCAAGGCCAAATTACAAACACCACAGAGTCCAAGTGCAACCAGATCCAGGATTTGGATGTGAGCGAAATCTCTCTCTCTTCATCAGTGTCCCTTTCCAACTTTTCTCCTTCCTTCTTGCTCATTCCTTTTGCAGTTTTCCTTCTCCATATACCCTTTTCACACCTCCACAGGGCCTTGGCTAAAGATCTGTGCATATTATTTTGTAAATAATGTAGTAATGGCCCAAATGTTCTGTTCTCACTCTGCTGAGTAGTTTTATTTAATGGATTTCCTTTACAGAAACCAGAAATCACTAGGTGTGAAATGAATAACAAAGTCTCAACTGAGAGAGAGCATTTTGAGATATTATTCTCTTTGAGGATGGGCCTGAGTCTTACTATATATTCTTAAAACACCACAACAAAATCTCAAATGGAATTGGGGTCTCTAGGCACTGTTCTGATACAAATTAATGAATATTTCTAAGCATTCAGATAGTAGCTGTGTCATGGTGTTGGTGTCACTAGGCATAGCTACCAGGTAACTCGGGAGGGTGGAAGACCATAAGTGCCGATGAAACCCCCCTGCTCTGGGTCTAAGTGAGCTAAAGCAACTCCATCTTGTGAACTTTAACCAACCTAAATGCTAACAGCCTAAAAGCAGAATATGTAACAGTCAGCTTTTTTTAGCAGACAGCTGCAGTTTCGCTCACACTAGCAAAAGCAGTAGTGATAAGGAAGGTGGGAGAGGGGGAGGGAGAAGTCTACATGTCTCTGGGCCTGCAAGGCCAAAGATAAACATGCGGACGAGAACTTTTCTAACATGCCACAATGTAGTGCCTACTGTAACTGCTGTCGGGAAGGGAGAGGTGGAGGGGAAACAAAACAAAAGGCTTACACAAACAGCTTGGAATATAAAATGGGAAACTTGCTTATATTTGTTGCGCTTCTGATTTGAGACATGCTGGTCTCCTGAGTGCCTTTTCGAGATCTCGAATAAACTTGGTTTGCTTCTCCACCCTGGTGTGTTTATCAGTGCGACGCACACTGGGCAACGAACCCCGCTGTTGCCCCCTCGGGCCCTCTGGGCCGGCAACAATGGAATAGATCCAAATAGCATACAAAAGGAGGAGATTACTGGAAAGGCATCCACTTGGACAGGAAGCTGCAGCTCAAAGGCCTGGTGGTATCAGGGTGTCGCATGAGAGATGGTGTCATCTTCCCTGTAGGGTGTGATATATAGAATGTATATGTTAGGTGTTTGGACATGTAAAAAGATGCCTGTTTGTCTGGCAAGGAAAGAACAGCTAGGTAAAAAGCTAGGTCAGCAGTTCAAACAGATGAACAATTTGCTCAGCAACCTGATCAGGTAAACAACTAAATTAGCATACTACTCTTAGTGCTAGGCAGAAAAGGTGTTTATACAGTATATCATAAATAACTTTGTAACAATGTATTTAAGGCGAACATCTAAATGTGGCTGTGCGCTTGCATTTTACCCTATGCATTGCCCTGTTTCAGTGGACTGATCACTCCCTGAAGCGGCAAATAAATAATATATTTCTTCAGCTCAGGAGTCTGTCTGTGAAACTCAGCTTTCTGGAGGAAAGAACCAGTCAACATTCCCATTATTGTGTTTCATCCCCTGTGGCTGAGGCTCAGGGCAGAGGCTCTGGCACAATCAACACAGTCGAGTGGTTTAGCTCTAATACTGACATTTCCTTCCACAGGTCCCACAGTGCATAAAGCATCCACATTCCAAACACACAGAGAGTGAGAGGGAGAGAGAATGACAGGAGACCCCATGGGGCAATTCAGAGTCTGCCTCATACCCACACCTTACAGAGAAGCAGACACTGATTTTTTTTATTAAGGGCCAGTTTGTGAACCCCCAGCTGTTTCATTCTTGCTCTCATGCTCAAGGTTAAACCAATTGCCACATTTTGGGCCAGGAAGGAATTTTCCTCCAAGTCAATTTGGCAGAGACTTAAGTTTTTTGCCTTCCTTGGCAGCACTGAGCAGGGGTTTTCTGTTAGGGTTTTCTGGTCTGTCTCAGAAAACTGATTTCCTGCCTATTTTCCATGTGTGCCTGAACATACTTCAGTCTCCCAAAGACTAAATTTTACCACATAACTAGCTCCTAATTGACTTACTAGTGTGAATTTGATTCAGTAAAATTTCCTTGGAAACCTTTATACTGGTAGTTGTGTGTGCGTCCACATCTCAGTGTTTAAATTTTGTTTGCAAAACTACAGACTTTGATGTCTTTTACCTTTTCAATGGCTTCCCCAAAGGGGCTGGTGAAAGTTCCTCAGAACTAGGGGGAAATTAGTGAATAAATGAGGGAAAATGAGAAGTGAGTGCATGCCAATACCACAGGGAAAGTGAGGGATGTAAGACACAGTTACCCAGGAGTGTGAAGCTGAAGATGAGTACAGGGGACTGGACTAGATGACTTCTTGAGGTCCCCTTCAGTCCTATGATTCTATAATCCTATGATCTAAGCATGAAGCCAATGATGAGGGCTGCCAAGATAGCAGATGGGTATATATCAGTGAGACACAAAAGGTATTTCTACACAGCAACTAGATACCTGTGGCTGCCCCATGCCAGTGGACTCTGGCTTGTGGGGCTCAGGCTGCGGGGCTGTTTCATTGTTGTGTAGACTTCTGGGCTTAGGCTGGAGTCCAGGCTCTGGGACCTTGCGAAGTGGAAGGGTCCCAGAGCCCAAGCTCCAGACCAAGCCCAGAAGTCTACAGAGCAATGAAACAGCCTTGCAGCCCAAGCCCCACAAACCAGAGTCGCCACCGGTGTCTAGTTGCTATGTAGATGTACCCTGAGGGGCTGGAAGAGATAGAAGAAGGTGAATAGAGGGTTATCAGGGCCATGACAGACACCGTAAAATGGCAATGAGGCCACAAACCAACAACCACCAGGCCTCTTCTCTAATAGCCAATCAGAAAGAAGAAATGTGGTCATCCTGTCTCAGACAGGATATCGCAGAAGTGAAGGGGTTCAGAGAAGTGTGATAGGAATGATGAATGGCAGGAACGAACTCTCCTATGAAGTGAAATTGAAAAAGATTAGGATTTTCAGTGGTAGGAGGTGAATAGGAGGGGACATGAAAAAAGTTTTTGTAAAGGATATTAAGCCTTATGCTGCAGGGCCCGAACCAATATCTTATTCTTAGAGACCAGGATGAGACCTAGTGTGGGAGACTAATTATCCCACAACTCTATACTGAGTGGTTTTTACACCTCTCCTGGAGTATTTGGTTCTGACCACTGTCAAAGAGAAGGTGCTGGACTGGCTGGACCACAGGCTGGATCCTGAATCTCTTAGCATTGCAGTTATTGTAAACAAAAGCGTTATGGAAATTTATATTTTATTATTAACATGGAAGAAAAGTTTCAAAGACAGCCAAATTTTAAAAAAAACAACAACAACTGATGCATGCAGAAAAATATGTTTAGGTCCCTAAGATGGTATTACGGATAATGAGGAGGGGGGAAAAGAATTCAAAACTTAAGGGAAAACGGCAACTTGATGGTGTCCTTTAACATTTCCCCCAACCTTCCTAAGTAAATCTGCTCTTGGCTTGATTACATGGTTGTCAGAACTAAAATGGAACCGGCCTTCCTGACATTATAATACAGCTCTGACAATATCATGTCTGCATTAACATGAACATCTTGTTTGGCAATTTACAGTCTTGGAGTGTACTAAGACCTACTTCTCTCTCTCTCCTTCTGTCAGCTGTATTCTTTTCCACTTTACAATCTTTATTTCTTTATAAATAAGCCATCCTCTGCACAATGGCACACTTTTGTGCTAGATCTGTTAACCACCATTTCAGTGGCTGTTTATTTAGCTAATAAAAAAGAATGGACCCATACGGGAATTTGAAGTATAAATTTACTGATCTTGTTTTTCCTACCTAATTCAGAAGTTATATTTTTCTTTAACCCCATTGCACTAATTCTGATTATATCCATGTGCTTCAACTCCTGTCCTCCTAGGAGCAGCCACGATACAAAGTTTGTTTGGTTTTTCAAACGCAGTATTGTTTTTCAGAGAAGCGAGTAAACTGAACGGCTCTTCAGGGAATTATCCTCTGAAGTGAGGGAAGCAACAATAGTGAGGTAAAGAATTTAAAGAAGTGAAATGAGGCCACGGATGTGAGAAAGAAAGGGGAGCGAGATGGAGAAGGATCCAAAAGGTAAAGTCACAAGAAGAGGAAAACAAAAATATACCATACCTAAGACAAGAAAAGCCAGAGAACATTTAAAAGAAAGAAATGTAAGACAAAGATCTGGGAAATCATCCTGACAAAGATTATTTGAAAAAAATCAAGCAGAGTCATGAGGAGGAAAAGAAAATTATTTAAAACAAAAAAACAAACACACCACCACCACAGCATACCATTAAAATAAGAACAAGGCTTTTTAAAGTAAAGAAACTTACCAGATTATAAAAAGTGGGCATTAATCATTACACTGAGAGCAATGTTTTATCATTGATATATGTAATATAAAAAACTATCAAAATAGACAATAGATGCATAAGGATATTCATCTTATAATCACTTATGAATAAAAATTACACTGCTCTACAGCCAAAATGCTTCTGAAATAAATGTAGTCAAACTTTACTAATTCTGGGTCACTGAGAACGAAAATGATGCTTAAAATTGTTGATTGGCTCTAGTTTTCAAGATATGCTATTGGGTCAGTATATACGACCCTTGACTTGGGAATAGCGGAGGATAAGTGAGTTATAAAGGGAAGGGATCTCAATTTAAACCAGAAATGACTAAAATACATCTTTGACTGGATCTATGAATAAATCTATGACTGGGTTTGGACAGTACTTGCTTTTTAGGCAAAACAATGAATGATGCAATCTGAAGCTGGTATTGCATCATACATGATATGAATTGCATCATGTTATTCCTAGAAGTCATGGATGATGCAATCATAACGAAGCTTACATCACTCTGCTGAACAAATTGCCCTATATCAGCTCTAGAAATCATACAGTGTGGTGCTCTCTTATTTGTCAGTGTTTGATTTTGCAAAGGGACACATTTCTGTTTAGCCAAAGTGAGCAGAGATGCCTCGTACTTGTGTGAACAGTGCAGATAACTTCTGCTATGTTTGTGGTGAAGTGACTTTTGCCTCACAAAAGTGCAGTATAACCACTATGGTTAAGAAAGCCTATCACCTTTATTTTGGCTGCAAAATTGGAGATCAGGACAAGAGGTGGGCCCCACACATATGCTGCAACACTTGTGCAACAAATCTTCGCCAGTGGTTGAACAGGAAAAGGAAATCTATGCCTTCTGCAGTGCCAATGATTTGGAGAGAGCCAACAGATCATACCAGCAATTGTTACTTCTGCATGGTGCCTCCAGTTGGGAAAGGTGTGTCAAAGAAGAAAAAGTGGACTGTGCATTATCCAAACATTCCATCAGCTATACGCCCAGTACCCCACGGAGAAGGACTGCCGGTTCCTGATGCACCAGAATCATTCTCACTTGAGTCAGAGGAGGAAGAGGAAGAGGATGAAACTTCTGGTCCTGAACCATCAATGTCACAGGACCCACATTTTCTCCCATCCTCCTCCTCTGAACCACACCTCATAACACAAGGTGAACTGAATGACCTTGTCAGGGATTTGGAACTACCCAAGAGTAAGGCAGAGCTGTTGGGCTCCAGACTACAGCAGTGGAATCTCCTGGCAGGTGATGTTAGGGTTTCCATGTTCCGTGACCGTCAAAAGGATCTTGTCCCATTCTTCTTCATGGAAGGTGATCTTGTAGCCTGCAACAACTTCGATGGTGTGATGGCAGCCCTCAACATCGTTCACGATCCAGATGAGTGGAGACTGTTGATTGATTCATCGAAGACGAGTCTTAAAGCTGTTTTACTGCATAATGGCAATGTTTTGCCATCAATTCCAGTTGGTCATGCAGTCCATATGAAGAAAACCTAGGACAACATGAAACAACTTTTGAGGTGCATAAACTATGACCAACATCAGTGGCAGCTTTGTGGCGATTTGAAGGTTGTTGCTCTCTTGCTTGGTCTGCAGACTGGATACACAAAGTACTGCTGTTTTCTCTGTGAATGGGATAGTCGTGCAAGAGATTCCCACTACATCAAGAAAGATTGGCCACTCCGACAGTCATTGGAGCCTGGGAGGAAAAGTGTTCAGCATTCACCACTTGTTGAATCAAGGAAGATTTTGTTACCACCCTTACACATCAAGCTGGGTCTGATGAAGAACTTTGTCAAGGCCATTGACAAAACACAAGCAGCTTTCAAGTACCTCCGTGGAAAATTTCCAAGCTTAACTGAAGCTAAGATAAAGGAAGGTGTCTTTGTTGGTCCTCAGATTCGTGAACTTCTTCGAGATGATGCATTTGACCATGCACTGCGTGGCAAGGAAAAGACGGCATGGAAAGCCTTCCAGTTAGTGGCAATAAATTTTCTCAGAAACAACAAGGCAGACAACTACAGGTTGTTGGTGGAAAACCTCCTCAAGGCATACAAAAGCTTTGGTTGCAACATGTCACTAAAGATACATTTTTTGCACTCTCATCTAGATTTTTTTCCACCAAACTACGGAGCAGTGAGCACGGCGAGTGATTTCTCCAGGACATTGCAACAATGGAGAAATGCTATCAGGGCAAATGGAGCCCATCAATGCTTGCAGACTATTGCTGGACAGTGACAAGAGATGCTCCATTTAATGAATACAAGAGACAAGCCAAGAAGCGCCGAGTAGACACTGAATAGGACTAAACTATGTACAGAATAGTTTTTTGCCTTTTGTTTCATAATACATTTTATTTATATAACCCTTTTGCTGATTTTTAAAGTGTTACATAAACAGGACAGGTGAAATATTATCATGTAAAGCAACCATAAACACATGAAAAGACCTAGGTTTACAATTTATGATTAAAACTCTACTATCTACACAATATACATAGACATCAAATGTAAAAACTTAAATATCTTAGAAACAGTAGCCAATCAGTTGTTTTAATTGCCATATTTGAATTCAGCACATCAAAATACATAATAAATAGCACATTTTATCTCTGAACCAGACGACTTCTCAAAAATTGTAGACCAGTGTTATTTGTATGTGAAAATGTTTCCTTCCTTCAATGTTAACTTGAATAGCCATTGCATTTACTTTCTGTCAAATTAAATATCAGTTGATTACAGTGGATGACATGAATAATTTTAGCAAAGATGGTTTCTCAAACCAAACTGACTTTTTCAAGCTTATACTGTCTGTTTAAAATAGAACTTTTGGGGGGAGTGGGGGTGTGCTGGGGAAGGGACATCATTCAGTTGCTAAACCACATCTACCCCATTTTTTTGTGTGGACTTTTCCAACCCAGGGGAAAAAATACCCGGTATTAAAGGGATGTCTAACCTATCAGAGAAAGGCATAAGAAGATCCAATGGCTCAAAGTTAAAGCCACCTCAAATTCAAATTGGATATAAAGTACAAATTTTTAAAACAGTGAGAATGATTAACCATTGGACCAAACTACCAGAAATATAGTGGATTCTCCATGTCTTTATGTCTTCAGATCAAGATTCAATGTCTTTCTGGAAGGTATGCTTTAGTCAGACAAGTTATTGGGTTCAATACAGGCATAACTGTGTGAAATTCTATAGTCTGTGTGTACAGGAGGTCAAACTAGATGATTGAATGGGTTCCTTCTGGCATTAAAAAAAAAAAAATCTATGAACTGATTCCTATCATTCCAGGCACTTCTGAAACCCTTTCTCCACATCCTGCCAATTTCCCTCTAACCAAATATCAAAATCTGTCCATTTTGAATGGGTATTTGGTGTGTTGGATATATCAGAGCTTAATCAGCTTGTACTTCAAAATACCTGAAAACTAACCATTAGTTAATACATCATATATTCAGCATGGTATTTTCATGCTTAGGGGTAGCATTAGGTGGACAGTGCCAGAATCTGAGCAAAGGATATAACAGTAGCCATTGGAATCAGTGGATGTAGACCAAGGTTATCACCTGGCTAGTAAATAAAGTCCAAGTTTCTTACCAGCACTTCTGTGTGGCAGATCTTTACTACAAAGGCTATCTGGATCCCAAGTTACAGGTTGGGCATCTTGAGCCAGACAGCAGCAAAGGAGAGCGAAAAGAAATGGGTTCAGGGAGAGTGTGTTACCAATTTAGTGGGATCTACATGTACATTACAGTATAGAGTACCATAAATTATCACATTAAGAAATTCTTACTTCAAAAGGTTTCTTCTCTATTGAATGATGCTGCAGCACCTCTGCTATCGGAGGTAGGTCAACAAACATTCAGATGCACTCTCATTTTTCCCCAGGGGTCAGTTAACATTTTCCCTATGCAGAGATCAAAAACATATTTCCCATTTCTCAATTACTTTGTTTTACTTAATATGAAATAAAAGAAAGAACAAACACAGGCCTCAATCCTGCCATCAGATTTTTACCAAGTCCCACTGCAGGATCAGGACTCTAACATCACCCTAACATTGTGCATCTGAACCAAAACACAAAATGGCAACTCACAACATTTCCTACCTCAATCAAGGAGACTCCTCCAAATTTACAGGTGTAGTACACAGAGTGACATGTCTATTCAACTACACAGTTAGGTAAAAAGCATTCCTGTATATTTTATGTTTAAGTGAAATTTATAGTTCTGCTTAAGCCTATCGATACCATTTGCTGCTCCCATCAATTTTCCTTCAAGGGAGCAATACTATTAGTCTTTAAGAATAGAAGAAATTTACACAACTCAGAATTAAGCTGAAATTTCCTTCATTGGGGAAGATTGCAGCAAGCAGTTAAGATACTGTTGTTTTAAAGTCCTACTTTCTGTCCTTCCAAATGAACACAGATGCTGATTAAAAAAAACTGCTCATATAAAATGTCATACACATTTTTGTTCTCTGCATTGTGTACTGTAAATAAATGTCAACTTTACTTTTTAATCTCTAGAAGCTTTTTGAGCACTCACCAATAACATTTAACAATGAACACAAGAAGAATATCTATCTGTGGTGGTTTCATACTTCTTCCTCATGCTTGTAGCATGGTTTGTTTTAAAGACATTTCCTTTATTTTCTTCAATTTGACTGTAGGAGCATAACTAGGGAACAGTAATTCCTCTTCATTAGTAGAACAAATGGTTATGGTACTGTCTCTCAATATATCGGTGCAGATGAGTCTTGGTAGAGGTTAATCTTACGCTCCATAAATGTGATAATTTTTCCCGCTTCCCCAAACAAAGGTTTGGCATCATAGCTGGGGACAGAAGAACTGTCTTTTTCACCATTGCACCTCCCTACATCTTTAAATCCATGCAGATTCTATTTGCCCTCTGCCTTTAAAAATAAACAGACAGACAAACAACAAACCATACAAAGAATTACCGACAGTAAAACCATTCTGATTCTTATTCACCATATAAGCTATGTCTACGCTACTTTCAGATCGTGTAGGGTATGTGTAGCTACCCGACACAGTGAAAAGCAAGTTCTGTACTCACTGTGGTGTGTGGCTACATGTGTCAGTGAAAGGCTCTGGAGGGGGGACACAGTAGGGAAGAGCATCAGCAGATCCCCACTGCTTGAGTCTTCCACTGAGGTGAGGGAAAGGTTTGGTAGGGGGAGGTGGCAGAGAAGGGCTGAGCCTTTCCCCAGTGCCTCACCTCTCCCTGACCCTTTCCCTGTGGAGGAGAAGGGTGCTAGCAGCAGCAAGCTGGCAGAGCCTCTTCCCACTGCCTCCTCACTCCCGGAGTCTTTCCCTGAGACTCAGTAGTGGGGAGCTGACCAAGCCTTTCCCTGCTGCACCCCCCTGCCAGAGCCTTTCCCCTGAGGGGGAGTGTTTTCCTGCAGAGGGGACAGTCTCCAGCAGTAGAGAGGCAGCAGGACACTACACTGCTAAAAATAGCAGTGTGGACATGAGACACAGCTTGGGCGAGTAGAGAGCATGTAGGCTACGTACTCACAAACCCACACCCTTCAGGGGTGTCTTTACTCTACTTGCCTAAGCCATGCTTTATTGGCTACATTGCTATTTATACTCATGCTAGGGGGGCTATGTGCGTATGTACTCTACATGCCATCAAAAGAAGTGTGCAGTGTAGATGTACCTATAGTAACTAACAAATTAATAAGCAAAATAATCTTTCCCCACAAACACCCCAACAGAATGGACACTCTTAAATAAAGAAACAGTTGCACAGCTATTATGAGAGCACCTGAATCACTGTCCCACTCAAAAACCAGAAAAATCAAAGGAATAAACTGACATTTGTCCCAGTTCCATGCATCATTCACAGCAATTCAATCAATAGTGTAGTGCTTCCATCTTTCAGAGAAAAGAATCATACATGGAAGCAGAAGCTCAAGTGCCCCAGAGAAGATAATGCACATACTGCTAAGCGGTGCCAAATCAGCAACACAACTTCTTTTGAGAGCTGCCAATGTGCTGACACTGTATGAAAGAGAAAGAAAGCCCCAGTTTCTGCCCAAGCAACTAAGAATACAAAAAGCTCCATTCAGCTCCTCTGAAATTAAAGGTAAAAAGAACAAAATCAGTCCTTAGCTTAGACAGATTTCAACTGAGAACATAAATGCATCAAGAACCCAATCTTGCATTTATGTCAGTGTTAAAGTTCCCATTGACCTCAGTGAGGTAGGATTAGACACCAAACAATCGTGAAAACTCAATATTTTATGAATTCCTTCATTATTTGGAAATATTTGGCCATTTATTTTCACATAATCCATTATCAGCCTATGGATTGCTCATGATACTCACCGCAGGTGAAAATCGCCCCAGACTGAAGCCAGCACCACACACCTAGACTCCATTTAAGTCCTAATTAAACACTCTTTAAAGAGTTTAGTGGGGACTTAAGTGGTGCCCAGGCCTTGTGCTAGTACTCTGGATGAGTGAGGGTCAAAGCAATTGTCTCTTGGTGAAATCTCTATTTTTAATTCTCCAAGGAGCACCAGGGTTGCTGTTTTGAGAAGCTGCTGTTTGTTATGCCGTGTTATATGGTGGCTGCTGTGGCTGGGACTCAGGAGCTTCCTTCTTACTCCCACACCCCAGCCCAAACTGTGCAAGGAGTTTTTCACAATCTGCACCTGGAAGTTTTATGATAAAATAGTTTATACTAAAAAGCAACAGAGGGTCCTGTGGCACCTTTAAGACTAACAGAAGTATTGCAGCATAAGCTTTCGTGGGTGAATGCCCACTTCATCTTGCGTCTGATGAAGTGGGCATTCACCCACGAAAGCTTATGCTGCAATACTTCTG
>NW_020664931.1:8778531-8808576 GCF_002925995.2 Terrapene triunguis
AGTCATCCCTGCAGGGGCCCCGTCGAAACTGTTCGAATTGGGCCCCACACTTCCTAAAGCCGGCCCTGGTTAGGGTACTCACCTGGGATGTGAAAATTGCAGGTTCAATTCCCCTTCTTCCAGATGTAGAGAGAGGATTTGAACTTGGGTCTCCCACTTTGCAGAGGAGGACCTGAACCAGCCAGGTATGGGATAATCCACTGTAGACCTCTCAATCTCTTCTGTTGAAGCTGTTCCATGGATGTCTAAATTTAATATTCATTGGTGCAGGGAGTGAATTTGGGTCTCTGACATCCTGTGAGCCTACCCTGACCACCAGGTAATCAAGTCATTCTCATGCTTCTTCCTGGACCAATGATTATTCATTGTCATTCATAGTAGCAATTCACAGTAAGTGAATTTTATGAATCAACATTATTAACCAAATCTTGTCTTTAGTCAAAATACCCAAAATTGAAATTCAATTCCAACATGTAAGAAAGCATTCTGTTTTGGCCCCATCCATTTAGTTGCGACCCAAACTGAATTTTTTTTCCACTTCAAGTCACCGAAAAATTTCAATTTTCATTTTGGCTCAACCCAAAACAAAACTTGTGTTTTGATTTTTCAGAATTGCCAGCAAACTAAAAAAATCCTATTATTTGCCCAGCTCTAATTGATACTTTTTGCCCTCCCACAATCACCACACTGAGAGCAGTGATTTGAACTCTGAATTCATCACCCTTTCATTTCTTCTTAAGCATCAAATCAAGATTTTTATTCATATTCCCTCAATATTACAGTAATGTTCCTAACTTTCTATGTTAAACATAAGTTCCCCAAAGACCTGGACACACCAATTCAAAGCAGCACCAGACCCTGCCAGAACAACAGATGCAAAACCTACAGGTCTATCTCCACTGCTACAGTGATCAATGCCTCCCCATAACACGCCTTTCAAGATCCATGGGTCCTACACATGCCTATCACAACACGTGGTGTACCTCATCGAGTGCACTAAATGCCCCAACAACAACTATGATAAAAAACAAAAGCACCACATCACCTGTGGGTGAAAAATTTTCACAAAGCAATCACTCTATATCTGACCTCATCCTCAGTGGAAACTTGCTCAACACTTCGAAAAGATGAGCCTGAGAGCTTAAATTCATAACTTTGCTAGACACTAAAAATCATGGTCTCAGTGAAGACACTGGATCAATGATTTATTACAACAGTCTGTAACACACCTTTTTGTCCTATGACTTCAGGGGTGTTAATTGACCACTTCACCTTGAATGGTCCCTTAGAATATGTGCCAACTACTTATGCTAAACTGTTTGATCTTGTATTTAGCTGTGACAGTAAGTACATTTCCCAGACTTGAAGAACAACTCTGTCTATCTTGTCAGCTTGTCTCTCTCTCACCAACAGAAGTTGGTCCAATAGAAGATATTACCTCACCCACCTTGTCTGTTAAACATAAACAGCTGAGAGCAAATTCCATGGAGGTCTCCCAAACCTTCATGTCTGTGCTGCCAATGTTCCTAGCTCAGTCCCCAGTAGCTAGGAAGCCACTAAAAATTGATTCTAAAAACTGCCTGTTAAGGGAAAGTTCCTCCATTCTGCCCCTCCTACCCTGTATTATAAAAAGGAGAGGGGTGGAACTGAAATTAGAGTGCCGAGAACCAACCCATTTTCTGATGAAGAGCTGGAGGCAGCAGTGCTGCAGGACAGCAAAGCTACCAACAGCCACATTTACAGGATCCCCAGGCTACAATGAGCCAAGTCAGAAAACAGACTGCGTTGTGAGAGAGAACCAGGGCAGATCTGGGACAATGTGTTCAAATAAACCAAAGTGCAATAGATTGTGTTTGCAAATACATAGTATCACACTGGTAAACCAAGTGCCAGCACTGGCCAAGGCAGTAGGCGTTAGCTAAGAACTGACAAGCCCATAGCTAATAACTATATCAGTTCATCTTTGTTAGTTTTGTTCAAAATAGGTTTTAGTCATATAAGAATGTTTTTAGTGTTTAGACTCTATGAAATGCTTGTAAGGTGCTGCATGCATTAATCTCACTTGTAATGTCAGTATTCTATGCTACAAGGTAAAATGTTTGTTTTATAATTGTAAAAATGCTTGTTCTGAACTTGTGAACTCAAACAGGAAGAGTGGTTCCCCTCGCCCATCAAGAAGGGCTATCAGCCATAATGGTCCATCTAGGACAAAAAGCTTTGTTAATTGACCTATCCACCCATGAAGAAGTTATGAGCAGGAACCCTCGTTCCATCAGTTAGAACTCTGGGGGAACATTGTATAAAGATGCTCATAAAAAGAAATGTCTCCCTTTGCTGTTTCAACTCTCATAGGGACATAGACACTAAACTAAGGCAGAGATCTAGAGGTTAGCCCTCAGTCCACCCTGAAAGACATTTTGAATTGAACAGGAGTACTTGTGGCACCTTAGAGACAAACAAATTTATTAGAGCATAAGCTTTCGTGGGCTACAACCCACTTCTTCAGATCATTACATTTATATCATCTTTAGGCATCATAGATGGTAACTCATTTGTGTGTACATTCTTGCTTGCTTTAATCTGTAAATAATTCTCTCCTTTATTTTTCCTAGTTAATAAACATTTAGATAGTTCATTACAGGACTGTCTACAGGCATTGTCTTTGGTGTAAGATCTAGGGTACCAATTGATTTGGGGTAAGTGACTGGTCTCTTGGGACTGGAAAGCAACCTGAATATTTTGTGATTTTTGGTGTAAGTGGCCATTTATCAGTAAGTGCAGCTTGCCTGGGTTGCAAGATAGACTGGAGAGCCTAAGGGGACTGTCTGTGACTCCAAGGTAAGACTATTATAGTAATCCAGAAGTTAACATTTGTTACTGGCTTGGTAAAATCAAATTACAAAATATACCACCAGTTTGGGATGTCTACCCTGTTTTTGACAGTCTGCCCTGAGGCAGGCATTCACAGTCATGAGCCACTTCAGACAGCGGGACACAACTCATATTATTTTTGTTACCAGGAAATCCCTGGTGGGCCATGATGACTGCAGTTGGGGGAAAGGAACTGAGATGTGCCAGTTCTTTAGAAGAGGCATATTGGTATTTATTTCATCAGCATCTATACTTGTTTATTTTAGTCCCATTTCCCCATAAGCTCTCTGTAGCCAAACTATGTTCAATTTTTTTTCTGCCTGGGAAGTCCAGAGTTTTTATAGGGAGGCAGCCTCCAGCATGGGCCTGGCCTCTTCCAAATTCCGTAACTTTTTTTACCAAGATATCGCTTCGTCTCAGATGTCAATCTGCTGATGTCTTTAGGGCTCCGCTCCCTGCACCAGTTTTCCCCACAACAACTCGTAAGACAAGCACACTTTTTTCTGGTGTTGCCTCTCTTCTTCCTCCTCATTCCTGGAGTGAACTGGGCTTATATTATACAGGCCCCAGACCATTCCCACTTCAGCGGGTGTTGCTAAGGATTAATAGTTAATTGGAGCCAGCTGAACCCTATGCTCATTCTAATTCCTGGGGTAGTCTAGTATTTTGAAATGTGTTTTGCAAATGTTTTATTTTCATGACCTAAAATTATAAGTGAATAATTCCATTACTTGATTTTTCTTATGCTACATGTGGAAGAAGGTACCACAAAAATGCATGTTTTATAGCACAACTCCTGTAGTTTAGGTTACAAAACTGTTTTAAACCTTTGTTTCCACACACTTCTTGAAATATTCATCTTTTGGGTTGAAACCATCCATTCTTGGGCTAAGACCAAGGGGGATTTTTATTTGATTTAGTTTGGAAATTTTGAGCAAAGTCATTTTTGTCAAATACACCCCTCCCATTTAAAAAAATAATAATAATCTCAGTTTAACAATCAGGGTGGCTACATTTTAATTAATTATGTATTGCTGTGGGGCCAGGTAAAAGAAGGAAAATGCTGCTCAGTCTCTCCTTAGTGCCTACATTCAATCTCTGCTTTGTACCCCACCATTATTCCTCAAGAGTGTAAAAGAGAAGGATTAAGTGATAAATTTTGTACATAAAAATGATCACTCCTATAAGTTAGTCAATTACTATATCATGTGGCGCTAATAAGTTTTGGCTTTTCAGCATATTCTAGTTTTCAGTAAAAAAAATTCATGAAATTAATATTTATTAATTGAAATAATTGATGTATTTTAGACTTCAATATATTACTAGTTGTACAAAATAAAATACTTGTGCAATTAGTGATGGATTTGTCATTCTTGTAAGTAATTATTATTCTGTACTTAGAAGCAGTTGAACGAAGTATGGGGGGTTAAATATAAAGAACAAGAATTCTTTTTTGGGGTTAATAAATGTTTGTATATTGAAAAATTAAATTACTGTTACAATGCTGCTATTGCATTGTCTTCCTGTTAGTACTCTGAAGTGTTTTAATAAGGAAAGCTGAAAGTTGAGTGGATTTTTGAGTTGAAACATCCACAGGAAGTTTTTAATGTTGGAGGGAGTTGGGGTTTGGGGTTTTTTGGACATTACCTACCCTATTATCCTGATTCTTCAATTGGCCATGCAATTTGCTTCTAGAATTGGGACCAAAATATATTATTGTGAAAGGAAGCAGTCAAAAGGGATCATAACTAAGGGACTAAATCTGCTCTTGTTGCAGTCATTCATTGGTTTTGCCATTAATTTTAGTGGAAGCCGGATCAAACCTTGAAGGGTCAGAGAAATAAAACAAATCATATAAACTAATGTGCACATATCTAAACTACAACTAATTTGGATCTCTTGGAGAGATGGGCAGATCTTGAACTGAAGGGATACAGATAGATATCACAATTCCCACCCTGCCTCCCAGTTCTTACTGCTGCTGGCTTACAGGAAAAGTGAGAGCAGAGTAAAGGTTAATGCTCACTATCATCGTGTGAGTATGTGCATGTTTGCGGGGGGGGGGGTGGGGGTGGAATATTTTATTATCTCCATAATCTGAGTACAAGTGATAAAGTTGGGGAGGATGGCATCCCAGTTAATGTATTTTGATTGAAACCTTGAAAAATCCAATGGTTTTAGCAGAATTGGGAGGTTATTTATATGCAAAAGTAAAAATTAATTATAAGGGATGTAAACCCCACACAGATTGAAACTGAACAAGTTTACGCAAAGCCCAGCAAAGCAAAATGCCACATTTCACAAGTTCCAGGGCTGTATCCTGCCAACACTGACTTAGAGGGGTCTGCGGACATGAGGGAAGACATTTCTAGGCATAAATGTTTGCATGATAAGGGCCCTAATCAGGACTTTAGCTTTGTGCTCCACCAAAGAGAGAACATAGGGCTCTGGCTCCACATTGACTCAAAGGGAAAGGCACCATCTGTAGAATCACCAGCACTATTTTCTGCTTATGGAAAAGGCCTACAGAATGATAAAAGCTCTCCTGCACAAACTGAAAATTATATTCCTGCAGTAGAATTCAAAAAGATGGGTTTAAAATGTATATCATAAAGCTTATTCTTTATTCAATATGATAATTTTATAGAAATTACTCTTAAAATCCTATCAGTTTCAATGCTATTAGATTCATAATTTCAGAGAGCTTAGGCCACAAAGGCACCATCAGGTCATTTAATCTGATCTTCTGCATATGACCATTCTGCATCTTTAATTAGCGGGGCAAAGGGGGTGTTTGGCAGGCTGGCCGAGTGAAGGGAACAGTGCTTTATGGCTGGGGGGAGGGTGAGATGAAAACTGCTGCGAAAAGGGGCAGCATGGTTGCTGATTCATCCCCTGGGAATGCAGGGTTTAGAAAGGGGCAGCTCGGTGCCTCGAGCCTTCCTTTTTAAACAGAAAAAGGGGTCCTAGCAATGGATTTGCTGGAGGGACCTGGAGGGGAAAAAGAAGGGGAGCTGGTAAAAGCCCCCTGGGTAATTATGGAGTAAACATGGGGTTACCTGCACTGTACACTTATCTGCTGGGTAGTCCCAGATATTTAATAATATCTAATAATTGCAGCCTGATTAAACCCATGTCAAATGTCTCCTGTCCTTCTTTCGGCATAGCCAGATAATCACAGACAATTAAATCTCAGCCTCGATACCCCTTCTATAATACTTTTCCACATGAGGCAGCACCCAAGCCCTGACAAGGTCTGATTCCTGCTACCTGGTAACAAATGGAAATCACGGCCTGAGGTAAATAGGCTATGTGTATTAGTTTGTCTGGAAAGCAAGGGATTCTGAGAGCTAGTGTGCTATAAAAGCCAATCTTCAAAGCGTATGTTACGTCAAAATGAGGTTAGATGTATAGCAAGAGCTTCTGAGGCCAAGAGGTTTCCCAGCAGATATTATTTAAAGATTATTCCTGTAAATAAGTAATTTTTACACACATGCACTCTGACTTTCAAGGAATCTATATACATACTCCTAATTTTGTTACCTGAAGCTATATTTTAATGTGAAGAAAAATAGTATTCTTAAACTGTCATTCTCACAATAGATTATCCTGAATTTCTGCATTTCCTTAGAAAGAAGTCTCTATAAAAATACTTGTATTTTATCCAGTGGTTATTTCTAAAACTAAATTGCACATTTTTAGATTGCTTATTCAGTTCAGGATACATAATGTACGGCATAAAATATCACATCTGGAAATAACTTTGGACCAAAGTTGTTTGTAGAAACAAAAGACTTACTTTAATCTTGAAGCAGCATAACTAAGTTTGCTTATTTATTTTATTTTTCAAATGAGGACGAAAAGGCTTGAGTTATATAAATTGAAGGATGACATAAGATTAAAGCTTTCAGTACCAACCATCAGAGGACAGGGAAGGGGCACATTAGTAGAGCAGTGATATGAAGTTTGCACTTTTTCTGTTAACAAATACAGGATTCCAATTTCTAAGGCAACTATCTCAGTGTGGCAGCTTTTTTGATCTCTAAGTTTGTGTTAAAAGATATAAGGGCTAATTACTGTCAATATCAAAGGCTACACAACTTGGGTAAAGAAAGTGAGGTTATGAAGACTTTAAGGTCTTAAGGCCAGATCCAAAGTCCATTGAAACCAATGAGTTTTTCCACTGACTTCAGTATGTGTTAGATCAGGCCCTTGAATTCAAGTATTTTACTTTCTCCTCATTTGCATCTAAACTTTAAGAACACTCAGAGGACCAAACGTTTTGTCATAATAGAGAGCTAGGCTGGTTTGCATGAAACACAAAATGATGAGAGGGAATGGGTCTAAAAACTGTTTATCTTCACTGGAGTAGGAGTGCTATTTGGTATTCATGAGGACAATTAATTGAGCAGAAACTTTTGGTTCAGGCAAATAGTATTTAGGGAGAGAGGTTCAAATACTTAGAAGATCATGCCAGCTTTCCTTTAATTATTGAGGAGTTAGGACAACAAACCTGACAGATTGTTAGCTGGACTCAGCCCATGCAGATGGCACCAATCCATATAAACCAGTTTTGGGGGGAAAAAAGTCTGCCACGCCATATGCTAGTCAGTTCAACAGCTAATTAGTTCTTATTCTGCTGAGACAATATTCTTCATGAAATTTCTTATGGACAGGTCACAATTATAGAACAGCAAAAGGGAGAAGGGGAAAAAAGGGATAAAAATCCAAATGGTTATATACCTTCAGTGAGCTTGTTTACTCCAGTCAAAAATAAAGGTCAGAATGGTAAACTATTATGCATAACCTTTCAGCTCAATCCCCATAGTACTAACATTCCTAAACCCTGTTTGGAAAATAAAAATTGAATGTTGTAATGAATTACATGCTGGTCTTTCCCCCCCCCCTACCCTTTCTCTTCCAGCTGCGGTAGCAAGAAATGCATAAAGAAGATCAGGGAATTGAACGATAATCAGTTAAGTTATGTAAATTGCAAAGGAACTTGCAACAGTCATTTAAGAAAGTTTAATACTTTGACACTAAGAGGAACAATGACAAATTACTAGACATGATGTGTAGATACTGTTAGCTGAAAAAATACCTCAATATCCAGTATTCTCAGTCTTGGCTCTATTTCCAGGCAAACATAAAAGTGGATGCCAGTCTCCCCAGACTCTGGCCTGCAAAAATGAGATGAATAAAGACACCTTTTAAAAAGTAAGCTGCCTGGGTGTTATATCAGCATTTATCTGCAAATACTATGGCACCATCAGTGTATCTGTCACTGCCTTGCCCTGTTACTTGACATGATTCTCAGGAGTAATATCTTTTAACCTGTTTACTGAAATAGGCCATAACTGTGCTTTACAAATATTAAATCTCACAGGATCCCTGTTTGGCAGGTACTTTAAATAACACTATATGCAGATTCCAAGTGGCTAAACTAACATACTAGGAAGCTAAGTGTTTCCCAATGTCACACAGCAAGTCAATGACTGCAGGGAATAGTACCCAAGAGTCCCAACTCCCAATAAAATCTTTCTTTGCTAAGATTTTTCATAGAATTATATATTTCATGCTATCATATCTTTTTCACTTTGTTCCTGAAGGCATGGTCCATAAGTACTTTCCGACATCTCATCAATGCCTTCAAATGATGTTGTAGCTAAATAGTGATTCTAGTAAACAGGTGATGAACTATAGAGATCTTCTATAGGTAAATCATTCCTTAAATGCTATTGCTTATTGGGGTTGGTGACATTTAAAAATATATATGTGTGTGTGTGTGTATATATATATATATTGAACCTTCACCCAAAATCTGAATCAGTCCTGATCCAAGTATTTTCTGATGTTGGAAAAAAGATGGATAACTTTTTCCCCCCTAGTGGTTTTTGCTGATCTTTGTTCACAGGCTCTAGCTTGATATGAATGACCAGAAACCTTAAAAGTAACTCTGCTTTCATGAGATTTCTACTGCAATGTTGCATGTTCAAGTGACTTAGATCATTGAGGGAGCTGGCTGATGTGATTGCAGAGCCATTGGCCATTATCTTTGAAAATTCGTGGTAATCGGGGGAGGTCCCGGATGATTGGAAAAAGGCAAATATAGTGCCCATATTTTAAAAAGGGAAGAAAGAGAACCCAGGGAGCTACAGACCGGTCAGCCTCACTTCAGTCCCCAGCAAAATCATGGAGTAGGTCCTCAAGGAATCCATTTTGAAGCACTTGGATGAAAGGAAGGTGATCAGGAACAGTCAAAATGGATTCACCAAGGGCAAGACATGCCTGACCAACCTGATTGCCTTCTATGATGAGATAACTGGCTCTGTGAATATGGGGAAAAGGGTGGATGTGATATATCTTGACTTTAGCAAAGCTCTTGATACGGTCTCCCACAGTATTCTTGCCAGCAAGTTAAAGAACTATTGATTGGATGAATGGACTAGAAGGTGGATAGAAAGCTGGCTAAATCGTCAGGCTCAACGGGTAGTGATCAATGGCTCGATGTCTAGTTGGCAGCCGGTATCAAGCAGAGTGCCTCAGGGGTCGTCCTGGGACAGGTTTTGTTCAACATCTTTATTAATGATCTGGATGATGGGATGAATTGCACCCTCATCAAGTTTGCAGATGACACTAAGCTGGGGGGAGAGGTAGATATGATGGAGGGTAGGAATAGGGTCCAGAGTGACCTAGACAAATTGGAGGATTGGGCCAAAAGAAATCTGATGAGGTTCAACAAGGACAAGTGCAGAGTCCTGCACTTAGGAAGGAAGAATCCCATGCACTGTTACACGCTGGGGACCGACTGGCTAAGAGGAAGTTCTGCAGAAAAGGACCTGGGGATTACAGTGGACAAGAAGCTGTATATGAGTCAGCAGTGTGCCCTTGTTGCCAAGAAGGCCAATGGCATATTGGGCAATGTTAGTAGGAGCATTGCCAGGAGATCGAGGATAGTGATTATTCCCCTCTATTCGGCACTGGTGAGCCATATCTGGAGTATGGTGTCCAGTTTTGGTCCCCCCCACTACAGAAGGGATGTGAACAAATTAGAGAGAGTCCAGCGGAGGGCAACAAAAATGATTAGGGGGCTGGGGCACATGACTTACGAGGAGAGGCTGATGGAAATGGGGTTATTTAGTCCACAGAAGAGAAGAGTGAGGGGGGATTTGATAGCAGCCGTCAACTACCTGAAGAGGGGTTCCAAAGAGGATGGAGCTTGGATGTTCTCAGTGGTGGCAGATGACAGAACAAGAAGCAATGGTCTCAATTTGCAGTGGGGGATGTCTAGGTTGAATATTAGGAAACATTATTTCACTAGGAGGGTGGTGAAGCATTGGAATGGGTTACCTAGGGAGGTGGTAGAATCTCCATCCTTAGAGGTTTTTAAGGCCCTGCTTGACAAAGCCCTGGCTGGGATGATTTAGTTGGTGTTGGGCCTGCTTTGAGCAGGAGATTGGACTAGATGACCTCCTTAGGTCTCTTCCAACCCTAATATTCTATGATTTTGATAAGGGAGTGTGCACTAAAGTAAATACTGTACTTTTGGGGACTTCTCCAATCTGAACTTCTGAAGTGTTTGAAATTCTCCCATCACTAGTTAGATATCACTCATCTTTGGGAGTTATCCACTGAGTGCTAACATTAGAACATATCTTACCACACAAACCTAGTGAGCAAGAGTCTTTGTTTTTGCAGGGGGCCTTACAATTTACCACTTTGCCTCTTATACACTGTGTGTGATACTTCCTTCAATTGAGGCCTATACAACTCCTTCTCTAGAGCCTATCATTGAGTCAACCAGAGACAGACATGGTGGAATGCAATGAAGTGTTCCCTCTCCCAAACCTAAGCATACGCCAAACTCTCCTTGTTTATGGAAATTTGCAGATGTTCATAACCAGAACTTGGATCCACCATTCACTTGATTCTAATTGTTGCCCTTTGCAAAGAAATGGCATTGCACCTCACTGATCATTGTCTGCTTGAGCTATAGCATATCTTTCAGAAATATGTCCAGTCTTTAAAGACTACATATGATGAACAGCCCATCAGGTCTCTAAGTAAATATTCTAGTGGACAATTGTTCTCAGAGTTATTTGTTGTCTAAATTGGTGTAGCTTCAGCTGCCAATCATTGGATTTTGTTGTCCTCTTTTCTTCTAGATCAAAAAGTCAGAAAAGAGTTAGAAATCTCTTCCTCAATAAAGGAATAATATCAGGGATTTGTAAATGTTTTTCATATAAACATTGATGCCAGGGATTGTCTACTGATCCCTGCCTGGTTTCAAAGACATCAAAAATGTCAAAGTCAGACAAAAGTACTTCACAAATCTCTACTGCCCAGATGTTAGATCAACCTTTTGTACTTGATCTTCTGTTTCTCTAGATCTACCTTTGTGAGCTGCTGCTGTTTTATTAAGCCCCTCTTCTATAACAATTAATATGGCAAGTAAGATAACGATACATCATTCAGTTATACTCTTATAAAAAGTGGGTGTTAGAGAAAGGGAAGCAGGGGGGCTACATGCCAAGAATTGTGTGCATAACGTGGGCCGATAGGTCTTGCCTCCATGCTCACTCTGTGAGAATCAGGAGTAACTCCATTGAAGTCAACAGTTTAACACTGGTGGGCAGGAAAACAGACAATACAGTGGCCTAGTATATTGCTCTCCAACATAAAAAAAACTCACAGAAAAAGTTTGGGATGGTGGTGGCTTGGTGACATTTTGTTTGTTTCTCTTTCTGCATGCTTATTTAAAAATAATTTCTAGTAGTGACCACGTTACCAGATTTCAAATGACAAAATAGCCAATGAGCTTTGAGAATATCATGAAACCTAATGCAAAGATGGCACTATGGTATAGCCATATGTCAGAACATCAGCCAGACAAGGATATATGCAGATATTGGATTGTGACTGAGCTGTAGACATTATTTAGGAGGAAAGCTTTGAGAGTGATAAACCTTGACAGGCAACAAGAAGGATAACTACTGTGCACTTCTCGGTCTGCTGCCCAATAAGAAAAATACTACAGTAATTTAGTCTGACTTTCCCAACGTCAATGTTATCCATTAGCTAATAGACTTTAATCTTTTTTTAAGAGCACAATTTTCTTGCAGCACTGGAACAATGATCTGTATTCTGCTCCTGACTTAGTCTTATGTACTCAGCAGCCGCAGCAGTGGAGCTGCAAAGAGCTTAAGTCAGGACAAAATTTAGTCCACTGTGAGTTGCTGGCTTTCTCCACATTGCTAGATGTGAATATTTAAGAATTTGTGGTGCTTCTTATTACCATTAATGCAGAAGGAGAATATAGCTAATATTACATTTTATGGTTACCTGTAAAATAGCAAATATATTTATAATTTTATTAAAAATAAAAATGTTAAAGGTTAAGTGCAGTGTCTTAAATGGATTAATGTTCAAGCTTTTCAGACCTATTGGGATGGTATGGCGCACCAGCAAAAATATACGTTCATATTCTCATCATAATCTCTAAGTGACATTAGTTCCCATACAATCACCAGACACTTTGGACACTTATTAAGAAAGGACTGGGATTAGAATAGCAGGGTTTGTAAGTGGAGGCTGACTATATATGGGGGAAAAGGCCAGGGGCAATTTGAACAGCTCTTACTTACACTAATTTTGTCTCTCTAGCCACTGCTATTATTTCCCTGCCTTCACGAGCACCACACTTCTGTCAGATTAAAACTCAGGATTATTAGGAAACACTAGCTAATGGCCTTCATGGTAATCTTTAATAGTCCACAAGAGATAGGAGCAGTGTGCCTCAGCCTGAATCATCCTGACTGAGTGTTCCCACTGCCATTGCCATCACTAATTACAGATGCTGAGGAGACTCATTTCACATTGTCTATTTATTACCCTTCGTAGTTTGCCACTTTGATCATTAGAACCTATGATTTCCTCACTGTGCTGCTGTTGCTAGTGTCTTTGTTCTTAAATTATCCTTATTTATCCACTTTCTTCTCCTCTAAATATGGCTTCAGTTTCCTTTTGAAACTGCTCCGCATGTAAAATCACTTCTGGGTGGGGGGACAAGCAGGGAAACTACTGGGCATTGGGTTGCTTAATCTGGACCAGTATTAAGACACAAGTTTAAACCACAGTAATGCCATAGCAACTAACTGATGGAAATGCTAATGATTATGAGGTAAACGGGTAACTGACCCATCAGAAGTAACCCATCAAAAGGTGTGTGGGGGGGGGGAGGGGATGTTCAGATACAGAAAAGGGTTTGAACCCATCGTGAATATGCATAACATGTATCCATAAAACATAAATGAGTGTTATAAAAGCTGCTACCCAGCCTTTGTGCCATGGGACATGCTGGGATACAGGAGGAGGATGGTCACCTACAGATACTTAAGCCATCATCTGTTTGCCTACTTCAGGGTTCCCTGCAAGGGATGATGTGAGTAATGCAAGTACTGAACAGTCTGTATTATCTCTATCTCCTTTGCTATAGCATAGTGTTTGTGATTTTATTTGGTTAATTAAATTGATAATAAAAATAAGAAGTATTTGTTTCTCGTGTGCTCCTTGGGGGCCATCATTCCAATGACAGCTTCACTGCTGTAGCTGATCTGGAGGCTGAATCCTCTGAGACCACTACATGCTACATTGCCAAATTACAGGTAACTCCCAAACTGCAGATTAGCTACAAATCATAGGAATGTAGGATTGGAAGGGATCTCAAGAAGTCATCAAATCCAGTTCCCTGCATGATGCAGGACTAAGTAAATTTAGACCACCCCAATAGGTGTTTGTCCAGCCTATTCTTAAAAACTTCCAATGTTGGGGATTCTACAACCTGTCTTGGAAGCCTATTCCATAACTTACTACCCTTCTAGTTAGAAAAGTTTCCCTAATATCTAGCCTAAGTCTTCCTGGATAAAGATTAAGCCCTATACTTCTTGTCCTACCTTCAGTGGACAAGAATAATTGATCACTGTATTCTTTACAACAGCTTTTAAACACATCTGAGGACTTTTATCAAAGCCCACCTCAGTCACCTTTTCTCAAGACTAAATGTGCCCAGTGTTTTTTTTTAACCTTTCCTCACAGGTCAGGTTTGTATCATTTGTATCAACAATGCTGTCCTCTGGACTTTCTAATTTGTCAACATCTTTCCTAAAGTGTGGCACCCAGAACTAGACATAATACTCCAGCTGAGGCCTCACCAGTGCTGAGTAGGGTGGGACAATTACCTCCCATGTCTTATAGACAATACTCTCATTAATTCACCTGTAGCAAGGTGACGACTCACCGGTGTGGCACCTCCTGCTGGTCATCCTGGGAATTATCTCTTTTCCAGCTCCGGAGTGTCCTCTGTCGGCTGATGTCTCGCCTCTCTCAGGCCTCTTGTCCCTCCCAGACCCTGGTGCCCTTTTCCTCAGGGTTCTGCCCCAGCAGTACCCCCACACTCTGGGTCTCCCCTCCCAGGGGAACCCCCAACCCTCTAAACCCACCTTGCCTCAGTGGCTACTGCCAGTCATCATCTAGCCCCCGCTCACTGGGGCAGACTTCAGTCTGTAAAGGCCACTCATCATTGGCAAGGGAGCCTCTGCCTAACCCCAGGTTGCACCTCTGCAATCCCTGTACCAGCTTTGGCCTTTAGCAAGGCCTGCAGACTGGGGATTTGCTCTTTTATAGGGCCAGCTGTGGCCTGATTGGGGCGTGGCCTCAGCTGTGCTGCTTCCCTAATCAGCCTAGCTTGGCTGCTTTTCCTATTGGCTCCCCAGGGCAGCCCTTTCCCCGGGCTGTTTTAACCCCTTCAGGGCCGGAGCAGGGTGACCACCCCACTACAACACCCCAGAATTATATTTGCCTTTTTCACAACATCACTTTGTTGACTCATATTCAATTTGTGATCCACTATAAGCCCCAGATCTTTTTCAGCAGTACTACAAGCTAGCCCATTATTGCCCATTTTGTAGTTGTGCATTTGATTTTTTCCTTCCTAAGTGATGTATTTTGCACTTGTCTTTGCTGAATTTTGTCTGGTTGAATTCAGACCAATTCTCCAATTTGTCAAGGTTAATGTGGGACTGGGTTAAAAGCCTTACCAAAATCTTACTATATCTACTATAACCTCACATCCACTGGGCCAGTAATCTTGGTTTGGCATGATTTGTTCTTGACAAATCCATGCTGGCTATTACTTATAACCCTATTATTCTCTAGGTGTTTACAAAATGATTGTTTAATAATTTGTTCCAATATCTTTCCAAGTATCGAAGTTAGGCTGATGCCAATAATTCCTCTTTGCTCCCCTTTTTAAAGACAGATACTATTGTTGTCCTTCTCCAGTTCTCTGGGACCTCACCCATCCTTGAAGATTATTGCTAATGGTTCCAAGATTGCTTCAGCTAGTTCATTAAGTACCCTAGTATGAATTTCATCAGGCCCTGCTGACTTGAATACATCTAACTTATCAAAATATTCTTTAACCTGGCCTTTCCCTATTTTGGCTTGCATTCCTTCCCCCTTGTTAGTATTAAGTGTTTTGAATTTCTGGTCACCGCTAATCTTTTTGTACTTATTTCCGCTTTCTATAGGATTTCTTTCTAATTTTAAGATCATTGAAGAGCTCCTGATGGAGACATATTGGCCTCTTACTATTCTTCCTGTCTTTCCTTCACTTTGAGATAGTTTGATGTTATGCCTTCAATATTGCCTCTTTAAGAAACTGCCAGCTCTCCTGGACTCCTTTTCCCCTTAGATTTTCTTCTAGAGGGACCTTACCTACCAGTTCTCTGAGTTTCTTAAAGTCTGCTTTTTTAAGTCCATTGTCCTTTCTCTGCTACTCTTGCTCCTTCCTTTCCTTAGAATCATTAACACTATCATATCACGATTACTTTCACCCAAATTGCCTTCCACCTTCAGATTTGCTACCAATTCCTCCCTGTTGGTCAGAACCAAATCTAAAATGGCTGCCTCCCTGGTTCCTTTGTCTACTTTCTAAAACAAAACATTGTCCCCAACAGATTCTAAGAACTTATTGGAAATGTTGTGTTTTGCTGTATTACTTTTCCAACAGATTCCTGGGTAATTAAAGCTCCCGATTACTATCAGGTCTTGTGTTCCAGATATTTCTGTTATTTGGTATAAAAATGCCTCATCCACTTCATCTTCCTGATTTCACCTACCATGACATCACCTCTATTTGTTACCTCTTTTATCTTTACCCAGAGACTTCAACTGGTCTGCCTCTCCCCTTATTCTGGACCTCAGAACAAGTGTATATATTCTTGATGTATAATGCAACACCTCCTCCTTTTCTTTCCTGCTTGTCCTTCCTGAACAAGCTATACACCTCTACACTAATATTCCTGTGGCTTTTCCTTTTGGATGTGTCCCTTGCCACCATCAGCCATGCTTTTGTTACTATTGCAATGTACTCTACATGGGGCCAAACCTTAAAACCAGTTGCAGATTGAAGCAAGTACAGTACACAACAGCTTGCTTATTGAATGGAGCCTCAGATAGGGAATGTATGACACCAGTGCTCCAGGATCTGCAGGAGTAGAGAAGGTTTTTTTCTAACTGAGAAATTTGTGTTGATGTTCCCCAAAATGAGACTTTTTTTATATACGTGGAGAGGAGGGGTAACGGACTAGGAATCTATTCCTTTAAATTGAAACCATTATTTAATGCCATAACCAGAAAGGCCACTTGCTAAAAATGTTTGTTAATTTTTGTTTCTGAAAAATATATTGACAGTATAGCACTGTATTCAGCTTGTGTAATTTGAATACAATGGATTGGAAATCCAGGGACATCACCGCCGTGAAAAATGTATTCCAACAGCCAAAAACTGGGATGCAACTGTAGCTCTTCTATATATTGAAAACCGCAGTGAGACCCAGAGATAAGTTATTTAAGACAGGCAGTACCCAGAGAAGAGGTGAACTCTAACAGAGGCAGAAGAGTCACTCACCATCCTTTCTCTTTGATGGAAAATTTTAAACAAGTTGTTCCTGGGAGCCACCAAAATCTACCTTCAGCACCTCATTGAGAACAAGGAAAATATCAAACAGGCAAATGGAGTCAGAGAGGGGTAAATGCTCAGCTGGTGTAAATCAGGATAGTGTCACTGAGTTCAGTGAAGCTATGCTAATTTACACTAGTGGCAGATCTAGCCTACCATGCATGTTGGGATCCCAATATAGTGGACTTCTACTAATGACCAAGGCCAGCATGCTTACTACATGGAATGCAGAGGAGAGGGAAGGGTAAATTGGTTATTTGGCTTTTGAATGTTAATATTTGTCTCCATTTGTGTTTTTCCTCAGGCTATTATGAATGTTATAAGGAGTTAAAGATATAGTGTGCACTCAAAAGAAACACAATAAAATAATGTTATATATTTTCTTCTTGTCTGACAGAGGTTTATTCTTGCTTACATAAGAATATGAACAAAAACATGTAAATAAGGAATAATTTGGAATCAACTGGTGCATGACCTCATCTGAGACAGAAAATAATTCTGGCTTTTCTGCCAATATTTTCCTAAAAATATCATTTTTTTCAAGGGAAACTGCTTAGCATACAGAACAAATTCAGGATTTCTAGCTGGAGAGTTTAGTTTGCATCATGAAAAGCTACAAGATTTACTGCCCCCTTTACTGTATGGAACATCCAAGGGCAGATTGCTTGCAGTTGTACTTTGGCGTTGACATTGTTTTATGGTTTCTCCTCTCTCCTGTCCATCTGCATTTCTGCTCTCGTCTACTTTCTGCTCCTTTACTGTGTACTGCAGTTTTCTCTCTTTTGCTGAAGGCTATAAGCTTCTCTCCACAAATTCAGTTCACTATACTTCTAGACACTGTAGCTATGACTCCCAACTTGAGTTATTCCTTTCAGAGATGACAAATCCTGCATGGTTAGTAGCATGTACTCTTTCTTGTGATTTTAAATTTGCCATTGAGGTGGTTGGGAGGGAGCTATGGAACTTTACAAACCACACTTTTCACAGGAATCATTTAATTTGTACCACCCCCTGCCCTCCAGCAGCTTTCAGCCACTGTGTAGGTCACACATACAGAATGGGAAGAGACTGTCTAGGAAGGAGTACGGCAGAAAGGGATCTGGGGGTTATAGTGGACCACAAGCTAAATATGAGTCAACAGTGTGATGCTGTTGCAAAAAAAGCAAACATGATTCTGGGATGTATTAACAGGTGTGTTGTGAGCAAGACACGAGAAGTCATTCTTCCGCTCTACTCTGCTCTGGTTAGACCTCAGCTGGAGTATTGTGTCCAGTTCTGGGCACCGCATTTCAAGAAAGATGTAGAGAAATTGGAAAGGGTCCAGAGAAGAGCAACAAGAATGATTAAAGGTCTTGAGAACATGACCTATGAAGGAAGGCTGAAAGCATTGGGTTTGTTTAGTTTGGAAAAGAGAAGACTGAGAGGGGACACGATAGCAGTTTTCAGGTATCTAAAAGGGTGTCATAAGGAGGAGGGAGAAAACTTGTTCACCTTAGCCTCTAAGGATAGAACAAGAAGCAATGGGCTTAAACTGCAGCAAGGGAGGTCTAGGTTGGACATTAGGAAAAAGTTCCTAACTGTCAGGGTGGTTAAACACTGGAATAAATTGCCTAGGGAGGTTGTGGAATCTCCATCTCTGGAGATATTTAAGAGTAGGTTAGATAAATGTCTATCAGGGATGGTCTAGACAGTATTTGGTCCTGCCATGCGGGCAGGGGACTGGACTCGATGACCTCTCGAGGTCCCTTCCAGTCCTAGAATCTATGAATCTATGAATCTATGAAATGTCAGATCCCATGTTCTGAGGGTTGAAAGGCATCTTCCTCATTAATATAACAGTTACAAAATAGGAGAGGTCAGTTAGGTGATCCTCATTTTTATATATGGGGAAACTGAGGCACTGACCCTCAGTTAAGTGACACAATTGAGGCTACACAACAAATCACTGACAGATTCTGAAACAAAGTCTCCCAGTTTCCTACTCCATCCACTAGATCACATGACTTCTACACATTCAAATGTTTCAGTAAGTGGGCCTCCAGGGCCACGTATAACAAATTCTAGGACTTCAAGGCTCAGCTAAAAGTGGCATAATGTTGCGCAGTTGAAGGTGAAGACTCCAACAAAAAGAATTCTGCATTTAAAAGAGACATCAGTAAAATGCCTGGGGGAATGTAAACATACTGTAGAGTCTGCACATGAAAGATTTACAGTAATAAGAGAGACAGAGCAAGAGAAGGAAAAAAGCTACTTATTTTTTCTTTTTTTTTAATCCTTGAATTTAACTATTGTGTTTCTCTAGCCTCTCCCTATTCCTGTCCACA
The DNA here is from genome assembly GCF_002925995.2 of Terrapene triunguis. NCBI lineage: Eukaryota > Metazoa > Chordata > Testudines > Emydidae > Terrapene > Terrapene triunguis. The sequence continues at coordinate 8,797,747 of NW_020664931.1, forward strand.
GCACCTCACACTGCTGCTTTCACCTCTTCTTCACTGGTGTATTAGAAGTAGAAAGTTATAAAGGACTTCTTAGGAACTCAACCGACTCTGACAGTCAAGTACCTCACTCCTAGTGAGGATGGGACTTTAGAACATGTCTATGTGCAGGATTCACTGGTTAACTTGAGGTGTAATTTTAAATTGATTTAGTAAACTGCCGCAAAAGTCTGTGTGAACTCTTAGGTCTCGCCTACACAAGAATGTTCGTCTTCAATTGTATTTTAAACAAATTCAGTTAAACCAGTGCTTAACCCTGCGTGAACATGCTTATTTCAGTTTAAACCAGGCTTACTGAAGTTTAACTTAAACAGAGTCCAAACTAAAATGGAATTGGCCACTGTTAAACTGAAATAAGAATGTCCACACAAGGGAAAACGTGGGCTAACTAAACTTATTTAAAATGCTGTTGAGATCAAATTGACACAACATTGATACATTTGTATCTACTCAAGGCCCAAGTGTCCTGTTTTCTTATTAAGTTATTTCAACAACAGCATGTGAAAAGCACACTACAGAACTTTTAGTGCATGGTAGCAGGGTCTACATGGCCAGTTAGTGTGCGGCAGGCTGGTATGCTGTAGATTCACACCTTTGCTGTGGACTAAGTCTCCATGTAGACAAGCCCCATTTTTCTGTCCTCTCGGATGATAAGACATTTGGGAATCAACAACTCTGACCCACAAAAAGAGGCCCAGAAAATTCCTGCAATAATTAATTCTAATTCCTGATTAACCCAGTCTGGCCAAGAGGCCTACCAGAGCACTTTGCACTGATGGAGAGTAGGAGCAATGCAGTTCTTCCACAATGGTCTTGGCCCCTCGCAGGTGTGTGTGTTTCACTGGCAGTTTGTGATGTTAATGGGAAGAGTATTAATATGGTACCTGTGACAGCAGCTAGGCAGACTGTCATGTTTATTAGCAGATCTTGAAAGCAATTCATGCAAATTACATTCCAGCCTGTCATCTTTGGTAGCAGAGTACACTGAAGGGAAGGGAGTCTAGTCTATAGCAATGGCAGTGACAGGGTAGAGAAGTAAATAGAGCGAGTTCTGTATCAGTCAAAACTGGTACGATAGGGGAAAGGTTAAAGGAGCAGAAAGTGACTTGACACACAAATTAGGTGCAGCTAGCAGCAATGGTTAATAGAGTATCACATCTTCCAGGACTCTAAGTACAGCAGATAAGAGAAGTGCAGTCACACCTCAGCAATTAATAAGTAAAAACAGGACTGAGGGAATAAAGAAATATGATGGGCTGTTAGTAAAAAGAAAACCAGATGATAAATGCAAGGGAATGGTGAGAAAAAATAATCTTTCCTGTTCGAATCTGAAAGATGGCATTTAAAAGAGGAGTGCAGAGCACTCAAATGAGTCACATTCTTGCAAAATAAAAGTTTGCAAAAGTAAAATGCAATAACACTGATTCAAACACATGGGACCAGACTCTGCCTAGCTTCTCCAGGAGCACATGAGGTGCAAGAGGGCTGAAGGAAACCTCTTGAGCAATGGAACTGTTCACCTTCCTTATACTCCACAGAGTGCAAGACAAACCAAAGGAGCTGGAGCCATGGCTCAGCCTTCATAAGGACTGGCCACGTGCACTACTCTCCAGTTTTGACCATTATTTATATATTGCCATAGGTGTCCATAGCACTACAGGCAATTACTAGAAGAAAAGTTTCCTGTCTCCAGGAGTTTGCCAGATTCTATCACCATTACTTCTATCAAGTAGTCCCTTACACCAAGAGTAGTTCCAATTAAATGAATGAGACCACCTAAGGAGTAAAGTACCTCTGGCTCTTAATAAGGATGGGAAAAAAATCTGGTCCTATATTAGAATATAAATTGAATAATGACATCGAGCCATGGAAACATTTGGTGGGATGAAGCAAAGAGGAGGGACTTAGGAAAACATTTGGTTAGTTCTGTCTTTGGGACAAATTCTGGGTTGATTCACCTACCTCCATAGTTATTAGTGATGTTTTCAATACATTTGTAAGACTGGCACTTTACAGAATGTGGGTAAATGCTATCACTCCTTCACAGATAAGGAAATTGAGGCAAAAGAGAGGAAGTACGATTTGCCAAGGTCATTCAACAAAGTTTATGGGAAAAGTTGGGAACAAAACCCTGCACTCTAACACTAAACCAGATAAACCACACTGCTTCAATGTAAGTAAAACATTTCTAGAAGATTTTCCTCCTATGGTGAAATACCATTTCTTCTCATCTCTCAGGCAATATTCCATGAAAAGAACTGATCTTGTTACCATAGGCCAAAGGCCATATCCTCTCCCAGTGACTGTCACAGAAGTTCCATAAATGGAATGAAGATAGGATATAGTGCTAAATAATTTAAAGCTGCCCAAACACATACTACCCAAGCAAATTAATAGCACCAAAAACCCACAAAAAACCCTCTTTTTAATTTTCTTCCTCCTCTCTGCAATATTCTTTTCCTTTTTGCATTATTAAGTTCCTCTTTGCAATCAACAAATTTTCATCAGACAGCAGATGGAAATGTGTATTTTTTCAATTCAAAAGTGTTTTTAGCCTCCTTAGTGATATTAACATTTCTCTGAGGAATACACTGAGATTAAACTTATATAATGTGAGGTTTTTGGCACAGAAGCAGAAATTCTAGTATGAGGGAAAAAATTCCACGTGGATGTAATGTCTATTCCAACAGTCCAAAATAACTGGAAGAGATGGTTGTAATTAGCACACTATTCCACTCTTTCCGTGAGATAATAAAGATAGCCTGCTGGTAGTGTTTTTAAGAGATTGTATGCTCTTAAGGAACAGTAAAAAGAGAAGCCTTTTAAAATGTTGTGGGTTTTTCAGAATTTAGAACATTTTTAGGAACTGAATCAGGCTTCCAAAGATACCATTTCTACAACACAGAGCTATTTAGGCTTTATGTAAATAACCAATATCAGATTGGGCAATTTACAAACCATGCTGCAGGTGTTGTCAAACGCTACCGGTGTGGTGCTCTGCTCTGTTCGATGATGATATCAGTCAGCTGCGTGCGTGTGTTCCCTCTGTGTGCTGCCCCGGCTCTGCAGATCACTGGCACAGCTGACCCCGAGAGAACCCCCAGTGACCACAGACTCTAGTAAGGTACGAAGGCACCCAGCCAGGTTTATTGTCGAAAAGAAACACAGTCTCTAGCTCGCCGGATTAGATGTGCTGTACTGTGTCCTAACAATGGACACAGCTCAGTCAGTGGCGGGACTTTCCACTACCCCTAGGCCGGACAAAGACGTCAACTCAGGGATGCGTTCTTATACACAGATACAAACAGGTACTGAGGTACAGCCCCTCTATTAGGCACTTGCCTTTTTCACGGGTTGGTTGGTTGGTTGGTTGCTTTCTCACAGGTTGGTTCGAACAAATCTATCCATCATATTCTCTATCCATCGTATTGTCCTTTCATATTGTCTATTCATCATTGTCTATCCATTATATTGTCCTTTTCTACTGTCTTTAGGCTGGGTCTGCTTGTTCCTTGTTATCTGTGTGGGATGTGTTCATACCCAGCTGTTCTGGTGCCGCTCTGGCACATGTTCATCTTATTAGTGATATATTAATATGTGCTTCTAGGAGCCCTCTTCTTGCCAACTTCTGTGAGTGGGACCTGCCTCTGGCTCACAGCCCAGCTTTGCTTAACAAAGTCTTGACTATTACTCTAGTTCAGGCCTCAGGCCTCATACTGGGCCTCTGATGCAAGATTTTATGTTTCAGGGCCTCATCTTACTACAGCAGGCATGTAACAAAACTGTTTTAAAATTCTTTTAGAGAGCAACCGCTAATATAGTTCTCACAATCACAACTCCCCTCCTAACACTGAGGTCAAAAGTGCAAAGACTTTCCAAAATATAAATAAAGGAGGCTTAGAGAGAGGTGTGATCTGGCATTAATGTGCATGCAGTTAGACTCACATACTTAATCAGTAATGGAGTTTTCAAAAACTCATCTGCCCAGCAGGAAAGAAGGATCTCTGTACAGGAACTCCTTGTTATTCAGTGGACTCCATTCTTCAAGGCAAGAAATCTTCTACAGAACTGGTGAAGTTTTAAGGCTCAGGAATAGAAAATCAGTTTTATCCCATACAGATGGACAATCAGATGGTATCTGGTGAGGGACAAAGATCTTTGAGCCAAAGGCTTTAATCCCTGTTCCTATATTTGATGACTCCCTTTGTCTAAACCAAGAACTTTTCACTTGACACCTTACCAGACAGCCTCAGAAAAAAATAGTCTCTCCTCTGCAGTATCATTGTCAGATGGCTCACATTGCTTTAGGAAGCTGGTCAGCAAGTAATAAGGTGCAACCTCTCTGAGTTTTCACTCTGACCTTTTTACTTGTCCACTTGACTGTCCATGCTGAGCCCATCCTGATAAACCTTACTCAATAGCCCCAGTTGGGCCAGCTAACATATTGTCTCCCTTTCCTGTCTCCTCCCCTCTCAGGAGGATTCCAAACTAAGGGTGGGATCCACAAAAGCACCTAAGTCCTATTTTTAGGTACCCATGCCACTGTGATCCACAAAACCTCTGCTCAGCTGCCACCTAGCTCTATGGGTGTCCAAACGCACTTAAGTTTCTATGTTTTTTTTCCCCTTGGGCACATGCAGTGCAGCCTCTGTCTAGGTTTCTGGATGCCTATCTCCTGCCTGAGGCTAGGTCTACACTACCCGCCTGAATCGGCGGGTAGAAATCGACCTCTCGGGGATCGATTTATTGCGTCCCGTTGGGACGCGACAATCGATCCCCGAATCGACGCTCTTACTCCACCAGCGAAGGTGGGAGTAAGCGCCGTCGACAGGAAGCCGCAGAGGTCGATTTTGCCACCGTCCCTACAGCGGGGTAAGTCGGCTGCGACACGTCGAATTCAGCTACGCTATTCGCGTAGCTGAATTTGCGTATCTTAAATCGACCCCCCCCTGTAGTGAAGACGTAGCCTAAGCTCCAGAGCTATTCACAACCTGGGAAAGATGGAATTTCAGCTGCCTAAATCACATGCAGGGGCCAAATCTGGTAGGCAGCCTCTGAACATACCTACTGGATCAGGGCTCTCAGCCAAATTCACACACCACCACCTGGGGGAAGGGGGAGGAGAAGAATCTCCCTTATAACCTTTAGCCCAGTGGTTAGTGTACTCACACAGGATGTGGGAGAGCCCTAGATCAAGTCTGCCCTGCTCCGCCACTCACATCCCAGCTATTTTGTTTCAGGCCCTGCAAGCATCTTAAGCAGCAGAGAACCCTGGTTCATGCCTCCTTGTAGCCTTGACATAGGTGCATAAATCTAAGAAAGAGAGGGGCTTAGTCCACACCGCTCTGGTTGGCATCTCCCATTGATTACCTTAGGCAGCTCACCACTTAACATGCTGACTTGGTGGATTGCAGTTTAAGGTGCCTGTCTCTCCCTGTGCCATGTATAGTGAGCCTAGATGCCTAACTCAGGCTTTATGGATCACAGTGCTGTTCCTGTGAATTTCTAGGTGCTGTGACACTCAGCATTGAAATGCCTAAGGCCTGGTCTACACTAACCCCCCAATTCGAACTAAGGTACGCAACTTCAGCTACGTGAATAATGTAGCTGAAGTCGACATACCTTAGTTCGAACTTACCGCGGTTCAGACGCGGTCCACACGTGGCAGGCAGGCTCCCCCGTCGACTCCGCGGTACTCCTCTCGCCGAGCTGGAGTACCGCAGTCGACGGCGAGCACTGCCGGGATCGATTTATCGCGTCCAGACCAGACGCGATAAATCGAACCCGGAAGTTCGATAGCCAGCCGTCGAAGTACCGCGTAAGTATAGACATACCCTAAGCCTCTTCATGGATCCTACCTAGTTCTGGGGGAATTCTGTGCTACTGCATATGTGCATAATTAATGAGCCATGCATATTTTTATTTTTTTTGTGCAGAAAAAAGCTTCTGCCGAAATGTTGCTGCAGTTCTGCATTTTGCCCACCAGAGGGTGCTGTGGTGCAAGAACAGCAGTACCTCCAGCAGAAAATAACTTCTGCAGTTCCGCATTTTGCCTACCAGTGGGCGCTCTGTCAACAGAACACAGCAGCAACTCCCAGTCAGCTAGAGAAGAGAAAGAGCCTGACTTCTTTGCAGTGACTGTGAGACCAGGTTGGGAGACAGGGGCTATGGGGAGACAGACAGCATGAGGTGCTGGGGAGTCAGACAGGAGCTCATAAGGGCTAGTGGGGGAGCACAGACTGGGGCAGAGGCTGAATGGGAGTGGAGGCACAGGGCCACAGTGGGGATGGAGGTGCAAAGCCACATGGTGATGGGGGGAGGGGTGCAGAGCTACAGAGGGACAGAGGGTAGCTGAGTGGGGGCACAGAGACACATGGGGACAGGGGGTGGCTGGGTGGGGTCACAGAGACACATGGGGATAGGGATAGGGAGGGGTAAAGAGCCACATTGGAACAGGGGAAGAGGGTGCAGGGCCACATGGAGATGGGGGGAGTGGGTGTCTGAGTGGGGGTGGAGGGACACATGTGGACAGAGGACACAAGGACACAAGGGGGTGCAGGAACACATGGGGACAGGGGCAAATGTGCCTGACTGAATGGGAGAGGCTAAGGGTCAGCCAGGGTCTGCATGGAGGAAGCTGCCTCACAATCCCCCCCCCCCCCCCAAAAAAAACCGGTTCCATTCTTTTCCCACCCATACTCAACAATGTTCCAATTTCACACCCAGGCTCCTTCCCAGCAATTTACTTCCCTCTCCTTCAGCTTCTCCCTTACCCCTAACTCCCCCAAGCCTTTGTACTGCTTCTGAGAGATGCCAGAAATATGGTTTTGTATTCTAGTTTAAATGAATTATTGCTCATAGTTCTGTATTAACATGCCCAGTAAGGAATCTATTTGTCAAAAAAAAAATCAAATCTGTGCTTACCTTTTCTTGAGAGATGGCAACCCTAAGTTTGTGGTTCATAGAACAAAGTATTAAGGCTTTTCAGGTTAATTTAAAGGTAAACTAACCAGGTGTAAGTTTCTCCTTTCTAGAAATGAGTAAATTTTTTTTTTTTGGGTAAATGTATGAATGTTCAACAGTAAGTTAGAAATGTCAATTGCAAGAGAAATTTAATCAAATACAAAGAGTGAAATTACATGTGACAGATTAGTACTTTGCAGGCTTTAGAAGTTGTGCATGAGGTGTTAGCTACAAAAGCAGCTGTTTGAAACCTGAGTAGTAAATATATCGAGGGAAGTTAAGAGAGTTGACTTCTGAATCTCATTGGTTTGCAGACAGATGCTGTGCATACTGGATGACTACTGCCATAATATAGGAAAATAAATACATTTATGAAAAACCAAACTGTGGAGTCAAGGGTAGAAACAAAATTGATGATTGATTCAGGTGAGCTGAGGACCCAGATGTTACTACCCCACTGAGACACAAACCAGAATGGAAGAGCGATGTTGGAAGGACTGCCACACAAAAAATTGCAAGTGATTGCAGTGGAAGATGCGGAAGATAGTGCATTGTCTTTCTCCAAATCAACAAAACCCACCTATGCCTTTCCCATAATATTCAAAAGCTTTCTAAGTCATTTACCTTTAATTGACAACTTCCCTGATGTATCTGGGAATCTGTTAAACTAGCTTGTCTGTTCCTATTCTCATTGGAGGTCAATCCTGTAAGATATCAAGCATTCTGGCCCCTGTCCAGCCCCCTTGACTTCAAAGGAATTAATGACTTGTTTTAAGTGCATTGCTGGAGCAGGGGCAGAGTGCTCAGTACCTTGCATGAATCAGCCTCAGCTGATCATAATCCCTAGAATCATATTTCTGAAGTTAATACTCCTGATTACAAGTTAGGGTTCTACTCCTGCAACTGAATATATATGGAGAGATTCTAGCACCTGCACTCAACCCAGTGAAACTCCAAGAGGTGTTACATGTGCACAAAGGTTACTCTACACAGATCTGATTGCAGGATTAAGGCCTAAAAATTTACTTTCCACAAATATCCTTCAAATTTGCTTTCCTACGAAACACTGTTACCAATAAGTTCATTCTCTAGAATATTTGTGAAAGGCAAACTGTAAGGGCAAACTTATTTAAAATTTCAAATTAACATTCATGGAAAAATCCATGTCGTGTTTGCTCACTTCTGCATACAGTAAAACAGGAAAACCCTGAATATTCTTACAACCAAGTACATATTTTCTAACAGTTACACCCAGAGGAATTCTGTGCCAACAAATTAAAAATTCTGCATACAATATTTTAAAATTCTGCATACTTTATTTATCAAATAACACAATATAATCATGCCTGTGTCAATTATTTTGGTAATTTATTTCAAAATACCTATTATAAAGTATGTCTGTAACAATACAGACAACAAAAAAAGATTTCCCCTGGAGCAGAGAGTTAAATAAACCCCGGCACCCACATGGATTCTCACTGCAGGACCAAGGTCTACGTTACCCAAACATAGGAGAGATGTGGAGAAGGCAGAGAGCAGATTAGTCAGTTGAGAGAATGCATTAGCTTATTGGGGTCTGTCCTGAGTCTCTTCCCAGGGTAAGGTGAGGGGGGCGCCCTGCTTCTCTGAGGGCAAATGGACCCCTAGACTGACTTAGCTGCTCCTAGCCCTCTATCCTTCTTCAGCTCTCCCTCCTTCAGGCTCCTTGCCCCAGTGATTGTTCCCCCTCAGCTGATCCTCCCACACTCATTGCCCCCTCCCTCAGGACACAGCCCTATGCCCTCACCTCTCCCTTCCCGTGGAGATTGACTCCCCTTTTCCATCCACTGGCCCCCAGGCTGCAACATCCCGCACCACCTCTGGGGACCCTCTTATCCCCCCAGCACCACTGGGAACCCTCTGGTCCCCCCTCCTATGCCAACTGACCCTTTCCTTGCCTGCCCCACTCCCAGAAGCCCTAGCACAGTGGGGAGCACAGGCCACTGACTGCACAGAGGGGGGAATCACCCTGCAGCCCCCACCCACCCCAGTCACGGTCTGGGTGGCGAGGCTGCACCCAACCCTGACACAATGCAAGAGCCAGGTCTGCCCCACAGCTGCTCCAGAAACACCCCAGGGCCAGGCACACTGTAATAGCGAACAAGAGGGACAGAGTCTCGCACACATGCCCAGCTCTGTCCCCTCAGCCATGGATGGTGATTTATGTCTCCCCAGGCTGCTTCTGACAGCTGAACTGACATGCCCATTTGGTACCACTGCCAGGGAGGGGCATGTGACACCTTTCATGGCTTCCCTCTGCTTCTGCATCAGAATCTATTATTCTGTGGGGAAACAAAAAACAAACATTCTGGGGGACATGAATTCTGCACATGCACAGTGGCTCAGAATTCCCCCAGGAGTAACCAGTGAACTTAAGACCTGTGCTAAATGGGAACCTGTTGGTGATCCACTGGAATGTCTTTGCTTTGGAGTGACTTAGCTTGTAGGCGGGGAAGTAACATCTATTTCCCCCATAGCCAGGATGGGCAGGGATGGTGTCCCTAGCCTCTGTTTGCCAGAAGCTGGGAATGGGTGACAGGGGATGGCTCACTTGATGATTACCTGTTTTGTTCATTCCCTCTGAAGCACCTGGCATTGGCCATTGGTGGAAGACAGGATACTGGGCTAGATGGATCTTTGGTCTGACCCAATATGGCCGTTCCTATGTTCTTACGTAAAGAGAAAAATCTTAAGGCTTTTATTTTTTGCTATTCCCTCTCGCCCCCACTTAAATTGTGAATCATCCTGTAAAAGAACTTGTAGAGACTCCAGTCAATAGGAGCATTCATTTTATTTCTAATCTGAATTCCATTGGATGTCAGTCACAGCAACAGTGCCCTTTTGAAGCTGTTGCATAGCTAAAGAAATAAATATAAAAGAAAATTTCAAACAGACAACATTTTTTTCCCCCTGCTTGGAGCAAAGTTTTGAAGACTTTAAAAGCTGGTTCCAATCAGGAGAAAAAAAAATAATGTTTGAAATTCTCTCCTTCAAGCAGCTTGGTTTCCTCCTGAGCTGTGGCAGTTTCAAAGGGAGGTGCTGATTCTGACTGAGTGACAGCTGCTCTGACTCAAACTGAAAGTAAAATGAAAGTTTTCTTCTGACAGAGTCCCAAGCCCCCTAGTGTTTCAGAAACATTTAAAAATAAATTCTGAGAGAAAACTTTAAGATAGAAGCAAGTCAGTAAATGAACATCCATAACAATTGAAACATGATGAGAATAGTGCAGGTATAAAAAAGCTCAGACATTGGAGGGAATTTGTAGTTAAATTTAAAAAAAAATCTTAGTTCTACACTTTATCGCAGCTCAATCTCAATGTTAGACACGGTCAAACCATTAATTATGGATTAGAGACCTTTATTCTGCTTGCAGTTCACAATCTAATCACAATTTCTGCAAGATACTTGATATGTGTAATTATTCACTGAATAATTATTGGGAGTTAGTTTCAGTCTGGGAGATGTTCACTAATGTTGACCACATATGCCTCATTATTTGCAGCTTTGATATTGTTTGTTTCCTGATTGGAGTGAAACTCTTAAAAACAGGAGAATGACAAACAAATGGCAAAGAGCAAACAACTAATAGAGAAAGAAAAGACTCATATTCATCCAAAAGTATTCTTTTTCACATGCTAATATTGGTGTTCCTATGAAGAACAGCCACTCTCCAAATATTTAGGTCACTAAACACTTTTCCCTGAATGTCTGCAAAAAACTATTAAAAACCAAACCCCACAATAACCACACACACACACACACACACACACACACACACACACACACACACAC
>NW_020664931.1:8808586-8815102 GCF_002925995.2 Terrapene triunguis
ACACACACACACACACACACACACACACACACACACACACACACACAAAATGGCATGAACAAGATCAAATTGATCTGGATCTTCATTCATAATGAACTAAATATTTGTGAACACTTGTTTTGCAATAATTATCCAGCTCTACTCAACACATAGATCAGAAACTTGCTTACACCAATGCACCCTGCCAAATATATATATCCAATATTAGTCATAACCCTGAGGAACAACATTCACCATATACGGCACGCAGACCTGTGCACAGACCTGAGCACAGACCATCTTCCAGTTCATCATCCTTTTATAAGTGAGAGACATGTACACCTTGCGTCTTACTCGCATATACAGACCAGAGAGTTGACCCTACATTCTTTTCCACCTTCCTGTTATTGTCAACATATCACTTCAGACCTTCTGTACACAATCCAGAGAAAGAGTTCCTTCCCCACGGTAACATTTCATTATAAGATCTCTCTATCCTCCTTGGCTTCCCTCTATGGGCTAGTAACCTCACCATCCATATTCACTAGCTCAAAGTGAGTCAAAGAAAAAATATCAGGTTGCAACAGTTATGCTCACTATCTTATATGTTGCTCAGAGCCACTGTAACTAGATACTGTACAATAATTAAAAACATGCAGAGTTCAAAACTCAAACAGTCCCAGCCCTTCATTTATCCTAGAATAAGCAACCAAAACATAAAACAGAAATAAAAACCAAGAAAGTTTAAACAACTAATTGCTGTGTGATATGAAACTCACCAAACCAAGGTGGGATGAACAATCAGGTGGGATATTTCCAAAGGTGGCTTCAGCTGAAGATCCCATCTCAGCAATATCTGAAAAGCAAGACTAAGACACTGATAGCTTCAGTAGACCTCAACTCTTGTGGACCTTGCTGTGACGCATTCCCAGATACAAATCCCAAACACTGTCCTACTCTAGATCTTCATCTAAATACTACCCCCTTCAGATCACTTTGGTCCAGAACTTAAAACATTTTTAGGCCTATTTTCAATGGAAGTTAGACACCTAAATACTTTGAGGATCAGCATCCATGTCACACTCCCCATCAGTACCTGGCCCAGGCTGGGAAAGCTAATGATCCAACCAGTGGACCAAATTTGGTTATGAATCCTGGGCATGTGGCACCTGAGGCACATTGCATATATACTAGTAAGAAGAGGATCTGGGCCACATGGAGGATTTAGTTATGTCTTGTTGCCTCCAGTGCTTGATTCCCCCCATTCTTCCTGACACAGGTTCCAGACAAACGGTAAACCACTACCAAGAGTTTCCCTCCATCACTTCTGCATATTATAGAGCTCATTAAATAAACTGAATTTAAAATTAAGTAGTTGAAACGTATTTTTTTGCATGTTTTTGCCTAGGTCCGTACAACACTGCTGAAAGAATTAGGTAGCTTTGATAATGTCAGCCTTGAGGGATCTGGAAGTCACATTCTCATTCATTTTAATTGGAATTGAGTGTCCAAGTCCCTCAGGCAAGTTTGCAAATCTCATTCTAAAAACACTGCAATATTCTGCTCTTCTGAAGTATAAAACTGCAAGATACCATGTTTGCTGCTGGTACGTGCTGGTTTTCATGTTAGTTCTGAATGAGATCTTAATATCTGTAAGAGCAGATGGTGTAGTTCATATTACTCAAACCAATTGAAAAAGAAAAGTTTTTCCCTGTTATTTCTGTGATCACATCGTGTACTCCGAGGAACTGAATCTAGAAGTGACAGGTCAGGAAAGCCAACAGGAGAGCTCTACATCAATAGACGCTAATAAATCAGAAGGGAAGTAAGGGAAGCAGAAAGTAGTTTAAAACATATGGATCCATCTACTGGGAAATCTTTATAATAGAACACTGGCTTGATGGTGCCTTGTAAATGCATAACAGAACAGCTCAACAGGAAATAAGAAGAAATAAAAAGTACAGCTGAGTCATATGGAAAATTACTCTCAGTTATCCCTGAGTATTTGGCATATCCAGATGAAGATAATGGTCATCTATGTCAGATAATCCTACATAGTTTGCTGCTTTCTCTTCCAATTTTGCCCTCAGCTCACCCATGCTATAGGACTGGCTTCAACAGGTAGCTGAGTGTAAAATTTAGCTATTAGAATTCATTCCATTATCCAAGAAAACTGAAGAATACAGAATTCTCATCTAGAGGGAAGGAAGTCATTGCACAGAGTTCTTTATCTGTTGAAACAGGCCACTTGACGTTTAACCCCCTGAAGTTTATTTCTTCCACTCACTCACTTTATAGCTTTTCTCCATTAACCTGTCTGTCTACCGTCTTTCCCCGAAAGTAAGACATCCCCCGAAAATAAGACCTACTTCCAGTTTTGCCTCTCGCTGTAATATAAGGCATCCCCCCGAAAATAAGACCTCCCCGATAATAAGGCCACCCCGGAATATAAGGCCCCGAAGCTACCGTAAGGCGTCTGACTCCTCTGGACTGTAGTGGCGGGCGCCGCCGCGCAGCTCACTGATTGGCCGCAGGACAAGAAAAATAAGACCTCCCCTGAAAATAAGACCTAGCGCATCTTTGGGAGCAAAAATTAATATAAGACACTGTCTTATTTTCGGGGAAACAGGGTATGCCTCATTTATACAATAGGTTAAATAGTTCTTCTCGTTCCTACTGGAATGTTGCAAGTATTAAGATAAAAGTATACAGGGCTTTGCATCTGCCACAAGAAAAGCAATACCTGTTTAATTCACAGGACTGCTCTGTTCAAGTAGCTGAATTGCTTCTGATCCACTGGTGACCCATCAACAACAGTCCCACCAGGCACATGGGCCCCCTGATTCCAGGTCCACTGATCCGGATATAATACCTAGTTAAGTGAAAAGTACTATTATCCTAGATTTTGCTGATTGTTAAAAAGGTAATTCAAATAGTATGCTCAACGGTTTATCCTGCATACAATATTAACAGTAAGGTCAACTCCTAATGTAGACAAAATTTCTTGGATTCACACTTGGCTGATCCATTCTGTAGTTAAGTGCTGAAGAATGCTGTTACTGCTGCCAATGACTCAGTCAGCAGCAAAAGTCTTTGCTGTTCCTAGGCCACACAAAATATTAAGACAAAGTACCCCAACATTTTACATAAATATTTAATGCCTAATACACTAGCAACTGCTTTGCCAAGTTCATATACCAAACAGTAAACGTGTAAACATCTACTTTAATACATGGCCTAACTGTAATTTACAGCCTCTGGTTCAGGCCGCAAATTTTGCAACAGGCCTAGTGCTCAAGGCTCTCTTTCTCTACTATGTATTCAATGTAAGCCAAGCTGTGATGGGAGAACATAAGTATGGAGTTTTCTCTGGTTGAATATCAACACATTGTGCCAATTGAGGCTCTCTACAGATGCTCACGGATTTTCAGGCTTTAACATTTGATTTGAACCTATTACTTTGTTGATATACAAAAGCTTATAGTGAAACATTCAGTCCATTATTGGTTGAGAATGTCAGTGCCTCCCAACTATGGCTGTTAAGCTCATGTTAAAAAAAAAAATCAAGTCTTGCCCTTGGCAGACTTCAGCATCCACTCCCTGAACTCTCTTTTCTGGGAGAAGCTGTATCTAGACTCTTCTTAGTTCTTCAAGACTATTAGGGATCTAGAAGAATATCATTTTCTGGCAATGGACAAAGATAAAACTTATTTTAGATTAGTCAGTTGCCCTTGATACTGGTTGTCACGGGGTGTTGCTGTCATGACTGCAGACTGTAGCAAGGACAGATGGAGTTACAATGGAGTGTCCCTGGGTGCTATAACCAGTATTATTAGGCAATCTCCCTTCTGCTGTGAGAGCTCTGTGGTTTACTATATTAAATTATCCTTCCTCCCCTCCTGTTCAATGTATAGGTGAGTCAATTAAGGGAGCTAGTAACAGGTGTTGCAGTCAATGTGAAATATAATAATCAGGACCAGAGCTCTGTCTGCATCTCAGACTCAGGGTATGTCTACGCTACAAACGGAGGGTATGATTGTGCAGTTTGTGGAGATGTATTTCAGCTAGCTAGATCACTGCTGGTAGCAGTGAAGATGTTGTAGGAGTAGGATTTTATATTTGTATTAGAGGTTATAATGATTGACGGTTATAATAATGTAGTATGTATTAAATGTATTAATGTATTATTTGATCATCCTGCCAGCCACCCTTTTCGATTTCAAGGCAAGGACAGATCAGAACAATCCTTATGACTGATTATGGTCACCCTTTTGTTTTAGGATAAGTTATAATGTACTACTATGGTTTCCTATATGTATTATAAATTAGGCACTCTAGTTAAATATACATTTCTTTGTTTTAAGGCTTAGTAAGAAAGAGACAGGATCTTGTATTGTGTCTATGGTAATGAGATTAGAGGAATGTTAAAGGCCCGGGCCACAATGTGAACTGTTTTGATTACAAGATTTAGTAAGGTTTAATTTACAACGCCTTTTTTGCTCAACATAAAAACTACTGTATACCTTTGAAGGTCTCTGTAAAAGACTGTTTGTGTGAATGAGGAATGTATGCGTCAGGAAAAGATAAGGTGTGAAGGCCATTGTTATGGTCAAGGAAGAAGGAGTGAAGAGACTTGACGCCAGAGAACCATCAACATACATCCATAATTAAGGAAGGGCAGATTGACCACCCTGAGGTGGAGGCTGGCACCCCTAAAGACAAGACAATTGATTAAATCAAAAACAGGACAGGATGACCCTCTCAGAGGTGTTTTGGAATGTTAACATCAAAAGATAACACCAATTAAGGAGCAACCAGTCATAAACTGACACAGCAAAATCCATAGACTTTAACGAAGAGAAAGGACTATAAGAACAGGGTGCTTTGCCACGGGGCTTTGGGTTCATCTTGACAGAACTCCAGGAGCATCGGATCGTGACCGACAGAGCCTGGCTTCCCTCTGCAACCAATCTGGCTGGCCACTAGATTGATCCAGACTCTGGACTGGTAACTATAAATATCAACTGGCAGGACTGTGTGCATGGTGTGTGTGTGTGACTGAAAAGCATATGCTAACTGCTGTGTTCTCAATAAATGCGGCGTATTGCCTTTTTCCCTGAAAAAGATCCCGTGTGCTTCTTATAAGCATAACAAAGTGACAACACATGCTTCAGCACCAGCCATACAAGCTTGGCCAGAATCCTGGGTAATTACTTCATTCAGCTAGCCACCCTGCCACAGCTTCACTGTTCTGGTAGGTCTACATGTGCTGCAATTACACCCTGTGATTGCATAGTAGACATACATTCAGATGAAATACATACATGGTAGACATACATTCAGTTTCTTCAGTGTCTGCCAGAGACTTCAGATGAAAGGATAGTTAGCTGGGTGAAGCTCAAGCCATAAAACACATAAGGTGATATCTTGCAAGTTGGAGGACGCACTAGAGAAGACAACAGAAGTAACAGCATGTTTGACTGCCTCTTGTTACTAACGTTAACACTGGAAATCATGTTAGAGCCTTGACTGCTTCTGGATGGTCAAGAAAGTAGCATTAGCCAAAATGTTTTCCTCCCCTCCCACATCATCTGGCTGGAAGTCTGTGGCATTCCTTAAAGATACAGACTTCTCCCTAGTCACCAGTGCCTTTTACACTCCAAACTAGATCATTGCAATCCACTTTGCCTGGGGCTATATTTGAAGATCATATGATCACTTAAGTTGGTGCTGTCCCCATGTATCTACTTATTACACATGCATGCTAGTCTCCAAAGGCTTCCAATTTGTTTCAGAACACAATTGAGGGTGTTGGTTTTGACCTTTAAAAGATGAAACACTTTTCAAATGCAAAGCAATAGACCTTAAATGACTGGATAGTTCTGTACTTCAAATACTGGCTTTTCACCTGTGCAGTGAGGCCCTGTATGTAAAAAAGTTCCATGTTATTTACTATAGATCAAACTCATTTGGACTTTTAAATCCAAGCTATCTGTACAGTCCTCTACAACACAGAAGAAAAACCCACTCCTCTTACTCCCAAATATATAGAAACACACTTTGCTGAGATCAGCTACTACTAGAAGTCTCTTTGGATAAAAGCTGAAATTATTACCTGCACAATGGATTGAAATCACTTGCTGTTGAATGCACCACACATATACACACAGAGTGTTGTGAACAAATACAAGATTTTACCTTCCAGTATTGTTCATCTCTTGACCTTTGTGGTCATAAAAGTTCAATCATAAGGGGAAAATAGAAAAGAAGTATGAGCATTTTGAATGGTTCCGCTATGCTTCATCAATGACATCAAAGTATAACTCATGATACTAATTTATTTTTCATTTACTGTTTGTCATAATCTTATGATCTGCAGCTAACTTTAGCCAGCTGAAAGCAGCAGAATCAGAGACAATGGCAATAGAGCCTGCCATCTCTCACAAGAAACATATACACCTTTATCAGCTGCATGTGGCTTTGATTAGGGTTACCATATTTTGAGCCTCCAAAAGGAGGACACTCCACAGGGCCCCG
>NW_020664931.1:8815502-8980715 GCF_002925995.2 Terrapene triunguis
GGCACCGCATGTCCCGATTTTCCCGGACATGTCCGGCTTTTTGGGATTTCCCCCCGGACGGGGATTTGGAGCCCAAAAAGCCGGATATGTGCGGGAAAATCCGGACGTATGGTAACCCTACTTTGATTCAAGTGATATCGGTTGAAATATAATGATATGTGGGAGCAGCAAAATGGCATTTTCAGTTCCATAGCAAACAAAGCTACATCTCAAGACATTCCAAGATATGATTGTTGTTGAGTGCAAACTTCCCAGTTTTTAATGTCTTCCAAAACTTCCAGGAGATAGTCTGGCTAGAACCAAAGCATTAAACTTTTGAATAAAAATAGTTAGAGAGAGAAAATAAGTTTACCTTCATAAAAAGTGCATTAATGGCTACTCATAGATAGCACAGAGATGTTGGGGAGTACCCCCTACACAGATGGTGAAGGGGTTACTGTGGGCCTGAGAGGCCAGTTATGCTATCTGGCTGCACCTTAATTACAGATAAAGTCCAGCTGGGGAAGGGGAAGGGTGGTGATTAGGAAGACAGAACATTTAAAGCAAAAGGGGACTGGCTGAGCAGGCCAGGCTATGCAGGCTCGGAGAGGCTGAAGCTGGGTCTTGGAACTCAGGGGTGGCTTGGCCTGGTGGACAGACAAACAGAGTGGGAAATAGAGGAAAAAGTTGGAAGTTATGTTGGAAAGTAAGGAAGAAGCAGAAAGGGATGAGGAATGGCTTCAGATTAGAAAAGAATAAAAAAAGAACAGAAATATCTGTATATGAAGAAGAGGGAGCAGACAAGGATGGAAAAAAGTGTACGGAAAAGGATTGATATCTTATAATTGTCAAATCACTAGCTGAAGATGTAAAGATAGAAGTTAATCCCTTGAAAAACAGCAGAATGGACTAGGCAAAGTATCAGAGATATTAAGAACTAAAAGAATACAGGGTGGAGATTTATTAGTAAAATGTACACCTAAGGAACAGGCTACGAAACTTCTTAAAACTACAAATTTCAGGAAAATAATGTAATTTGCAAGTGACCTAAATTTATGACCGAAGCAAAAGGGATAATATATGGGGTTCCATTAGGCATGACTAAGGATTAAAATTAACCGGGGTATAGGTGAGGACCAAGTGCTGTCTGCTAAGAGACTGATTAGCAGGAGAGGGGGAGAACACAAATCATCAACAATTGTCCGAGTAACATTTAAAGATGAGATGCTACCCGGTAGGGTTAAAATAGGATATGAACTATTCTGGGATAAACCATATATCCCAGCCCCTTTGAGATGTTATATATGACAATTTTAATTGAAGGTAATAATGCAGTTTAAACAACGTGGTTTTAATGATCTTTTGCTGGAACTGACATAGTTTAATAACATATGGTCAGGAATTAAAGAAAACTGTTTTTGAAGTGAAAAACAAACCTGATGTGATATGTGTAGAACATGGTTATTGAGAAAACTTATGCTTAGGCTTCCAAAACATGATATAATCAGAAGTGACAGAGAAATAACAAGAGGAGGAGGAGTCTGTATATTTATAAAGGAAGGTCTACCTTACATTGAAATAGCTGTACAGAATTTAAGTTTTCAGTACAACACTCTTGAGATTCCTGTGCAGAATAATAGCACCTTTCTACGAATCTGTAATGTTTACAGCCATGTAAAAAACTAGACAGACAATCTAGAATTCAAAGAGTTACTTAAAGGTATCAAAGGCCTGTACATTATTTGTGGAGACTTTAATAGCTGTAATGAATTATGGAAAAGCAGGAAAACTGATTATAATGCTAAATGCCTGGAACAGTTCCCTGACATGCACAACCTGGTATTGCTCAGTACTGGTGCACCTATTAGGTTTTATTCGGTGAATGGAATATTTTCATGATCAGATCTGGGAATTGCAACAAGCAATATTGCAAGTAAATGCAGCTGGGAAATCTATAAAGAAGATGGAATGGGCAATGACCATTTCCCTCTGCTAATTACATATCAAGGCCAAGGTAATGCTGGAAACACTGAAGGAATTCCTACCTGGAATCCCTACCTTAGAAAAGCAAACTGGGGACTTTAAAAGTAAGTGTGCTGCGTATCTAAGTACCAATTGTATAAGTGATAATCTAGAGGAATTTCACGATAATATAATCAAGGGAATTGTAACAGCAGCCAATGTAGCTATATGTAAGACATCAAATTGTCACAAACTCAGAAATACAATTCCCTGATGGAATTAAAATTGTAAAGCAGCAATTAAGAAAGAAAGAAGGCATCAAACAAGCAGAAAGTACAATGAACAGCAAGGACTTAATGAACTATAAGAGATGTAAAGCATTGGCACAAAGAGTTATTAAAAAGGCAAAGAAACAGGGGTCAGCACCACCATGTTGCGCGACGGACACTTGACAAAATTACCATACTTAGTGACGGACATTAGGGGGTGGGGGTTAATGTAATTCAGTCATTCAATTTTTTGAAAAATTACCACGGACCTCAGACTTTTTACCCAAAGACTTTTGTGTAAGTCAGGGCCCCCCCCACAGGTTCTGCGCCCCCCCAAGCAAAAAAAAAAAAAGCCCCGATCGCGATCACGATCGGCGGCGGCAATTGGAAAAAAAAAAAAAAAAGCCGCGATCGGCGGCGGCAGTTCAGTGGCAGGTCCTTCGCTCCTAGAGGGAGTGAGGGACCTGCCGCCCCCGAATTGCCGCAGGTGCCGCCCCTCTCCCTTGGCTGCCCCAAGCACCTGCTTGTTAAGCTGGTGCCTGGAGCCGGCCCTGGTCCATGTACAGACACATTGCTGACCCCTACAAAGAAAGAGTTGGAGAAAGTACTATGAGAAACTAAACAAAGATTCTGAGGTTTCAGAATATATAAACAAGCTTAAAAAAGAATCGGATATGGCATAAAAACAAATTTATGCCTGGTCTTATAATAAAAGATAAAATTGAAAGTTCTAACTTAGGAAAAGAAGACATTTTAGCAAAAAAGTTCCAAAAAGTTAGTAGTGATACAAATTAAAGAGTTTTTGTGAACAAAAAGGGAATATTTGCTAAAGAAAACTGTGAACTCTTACATGGCTGGGTAGAATATAAAGATGATGAACTGAATAAAAATTTCAGGATACAGGAACTTAAAAAAAGATATCGACAATAGTAAACATTCAGCCACAGGTAAAGACAGGTAATACAATGCTTAAGCACCTCCCTGAAGGGAGTTTAAGAGTTTTATTGAAGTTATATAATAGTATTCCCTTTTCCCATATATTGTCTGAGTGTAAGCAAGCGATGGTTATACAGATAGGAAAACCTGGCAAATTATGCACAAGGTCTGATGTGTGTAGATCTATTTCCCTCCCATTATGTTTGGGCAAAATTAGAGCAAGAATTTTAAATGAGAGATTAGTAGCATACCTGGTGGGGGGGAAGGGGATTATAAACTGTGTACAAAGTGGTTTCAGGAAAGGAAGATGCACAGTGGATCATACTGTAAGATTACAAACAGAAATACAAAAAAACATGAGGAGCAGAGAGTTCATGACAGCTGTCTTTTTGGACATTGAAAAAACATATGACTTGCTATGGAGAAAAGGCTTGCTGTATAAATAAGCTTCAATTGGAATAAGAGGGGGAATGTTCTGGTGGATAAGAGACTTCTTAAGTGATGGACCCATACACTTCAGTGTAGGGACAGCTTTGTTGAATATTTATACATATTTATATAAATATAAATATAAATATAAATATAAATATAAATATAAATATAATGGCAGTCGACAGGGGAATGTTATCAGCCCAACCCGGTTCTACATTATGATTAATGATCTCCCAGAGAGTTTACGGGCAGGACTAGGTACTACCCTATTTGCAGATGACCGTGCTATGTGATCCAAAGATAGAAGCTCTTCCAAACAACTGCTTCAGCTGTCTTATAAGGAACCTGCTGCTTATGGTTTCCTCCCCGTGCCAGGTGTCTCTGGTTAGCTCATTTAGCAAGCCTGTTCCAGGCTTCAAGTCTCCTGCAGGTAGCGCTCTCACTCCCTCTTACTCTCTTTGATCTCTCAAACTCACACATATCCCCACCACACTCCATGAGAGGTCATTCACCAAATGACTCACCTTCTTCATGCATCCTGGACAGAAAGTCTGCATTCTGTTGGTTCTTGACGGGATGATGCTGTATATTAAAACAAAAGGTCTATAAGGCAAAATACCAGTGGGTAACCCAGGCATTTGAATCTTTCATTGTCTGGAGCCATCAAAGTGTTGCATGGTCTTTGTATTAACTGGGACTTCAACCACTCCAGGATGGGATAGAACTTTTGACTGAGCTGGAGCCCTTATTTTAAATGAAACTGGTGGATCACGAGTGAGGTTTGTCCTGGAAATGGGGAAAAATACATCTTGGTATCTCCGCACCAGAGTGTCTAATTGCTTTCTCTGTTGAATGGATAACCCACCCCCAAGTAGGACCCCCTTAATTCCTATCTCAATTGGGTCCATGCAAAAAACCTCAAAACTGACCGAGCCTATCCTCTGAAGGACCTCATGGGGCTCTGCCATTTGGCTCGGAGTTTGCTCTCTGAGCTAGAGAGCAATAGGAGGACTTGGTCACCCTTATCCTGGATCCCTCATTATACCACTGGGCCTGGCTCTGTTGGGCCTAGAACAGGTTGGCCAAATGAAATGACCAAAGTACTCCAGCATCTCCCTTATTTGTTCGATACAGAGAAGGACATTCGATGAGCAGGTAGGCTGGGTACAGTACAACAGTAATTGAACCCTGTTTTTTGTCCCAAATAACTTTCTCAGCATTGACTTAACATTCTTATTAAACTATTCCAGTAGGCCATCAGTCTGAGGACAATGGACAAATGTGGGACCACTCCAGACCTTGAAGAGGGACCAGACTTGATGAAGCACTTGAGACAAAGTTTGTCCCCTGATCCATGATAATCTCCAAGGGGAGACCAACCCTGGAAAGGATTTGCCGTATCTCCTGTGCAAGGGTGGAAGCAAAGATGTTCCCCAAGGGAATGGCCTCTGGGTACCTTATGGCATAGTCAACTAGCACTAAAATAAATGTGTGGTTCAGGGAACTTTTCCCAAGGGGGCCTACTATGTCAATCTCCACCCTTTCAAATAGAGGGGAGGGGAATTAAGGAAGCACATCCCTTAGGTGCTACCTTCTGGCAATGGGCAAGATAGACAAAAATTTGCTACTTCCCAAAATATGCCCTGCCAAAAGAACCAGGCCAGTAGCCTTTCAAGCATCTTTGCCTTACCTAGATGTGTAGCCATTGGGATGGAGTGTGCTATTCTCAGCATTTCTCATCGAGTGGGTTTTGGAACTGTCGGAGAAAAACAGAGTTCTCACTCTCAGGTTGGGTGCAGCAAGTCAGATACTTTATTATATCTAGCAATTGCATGGAGGGAGAGAGCTAAACAGGTCTCTCTCCAGGTAAACAATTACAGCAAGCATTTATACCTTTGTTACATACAATAACGAGCAACAGCTGCATTTTGTTTATACATAGGTCATCCT
The DNA here is from genome assembly GCF_002925995.2 of Terrapene triunguis. Lineage (NCBI taxonomy): Eukaryota > Metazoa > Chordata > Testudines > Emydidae > Terrapene > Terrapene triunguis. The sequence goes on from NW_020664931.1 coordinate 8,821,031, forward strand.
GATATCTTATTTTTTTCACCTCTATTTAGACTATAGTCTACATTCCATACTTATCTAACACAAGGTCACAACAACTTCTCACACAGTTCTTTCCCACTCGCCTCACACAATCCTCGCTTCTACAAATCTCACGCTATTAGGGGTACAGCTAGCCTGACTCTTGCTCACATAAGGGGACTGTTTGACTATGAAATCCCCTTCAAATCCCTGTCAGTTATTTCTCTACTTCCACAGAACCAGGAGATAGATTCTGGGCTCTTTTGCACGAGGCTGTTTCTCCATCCAATATGAAATGTCATTTCATAACTTAAAATGGGGAAATCATTGAGTGTCCCAGTGTGCCTTCCCCATTGATTGCAGCTACCTGGCTAATACATTCTTGGAGGGTCTAATCTTAATGCTGGGCAGTGATAGTGTCATCAAGTGGATAGTAGTCCAGGGTGGACAGTCACCATCTCTCATGGGTGAAGGTTGGTAGGGACTGGGAGCCCTTCGGGAAGTCCCTTCCAGTGAGTCATCTTCTTGGGACAGACTTCCTCCGGCCCCCTTGGGAGCACCCTCAGCACAGACCCAAGACTGATTCAACCCTTGAGAGCTGCCTGGGGTAAAAGGCACCAAGTTTCTATTCAGGAGGTGCTTCTAATCATGACCCAAGGTAACGGGCAAGGGAAGGTGCTCTGCTAACCCTGACTGGAGATGCCACACCTGATCAGCTACTTGTAAAATAATTGAGGTGGTTGGGTAAATACACCTTTCCCCATGTATGCAGGAAATCTGAACCATTCAATCAGGTTCAAGAGCCTTGGGTGGGAGCAAGTCTCGGAGGAGGAGTGTTTAGCCACAGCCAGTCCATTAACCGTTCTACCTGGTGTGATCTTATCTTGATGGGGAGCCAGGAAAAGTCTTATGGCCTCCTTCTGCAGTGGGATTGAGGTCCTACCCCCTGTTGGACAAAGTGACACCCAAGATAGTCACACTCCAGCATGGAGTACACTCGCCTCATGTATCCCAGTAGCCTACAGCAATAAGATTTGATTGAGACCTCTTGACTGGTTACCGAAGGCTTCCTTGGGGTCTGAAGCCTTCAAGCACTGGACCCTAGAGATACCCGGGGAGATAGGGATTATATCCCTGCAGGTGCCTCCTGGCTCCACATGCTCCAAAACTAGGCCCAGCTCCAACAAGCCTTGAATGACTTCAGAGGTGGGGGCTCTGAAACCAGCCCCAGCTCCAAACACTTGAGACTTCTGCTTCCAAAATCTCCCCATCATCTCTATGGCCTCTGCAATGGTTTCTGGGTTGAACCAACAGACCCAGACTTGTATGGCTACTGAGAGAACTTTAAAATATTGCTAAAACAATGCTGTCCATGAGGTAGACTTCCCAGAGTCAACTCTTCCAAACAATTGCTTCTGCTCTAAGGAGACAGCTGCTTGTGGTTTCCTCCCTGTACCAGTTAGCTCATTTACCAAGCCTGCTCCAGGCTTCAAGTTTCCTGCAGACAGCTCCTCACTCCCTCTTACTCCCATTGTGCTTTCACATCTCTGTAGGAGAAGCAACTGTGTTAGGAGCAGCAAAAGTAGAATGAAGGCATTTAATCTACTATCCCAGGGGAGTATGTATAATTCTGAGTGATATAATACATGTACATGATTAGGAGACTAGAATGATAGAGTTAACAGGGTATGTGATAACGAGTGAAGAAAAAAAATGTATGGCAGTAGGGAACAAGGTGGAGATTTTTTTACATTTATTTCTGTAAGAAAATAATGCTTTGGGATGTTAGCTGAACTCTAATTACACTTCCAACCCTTCACCCTTTGGGCTTGTCTTCACTACAACTGTTCGCTTTACTTACTCCCCTTGAGCTAGCCTAAATCAAGTGAGAGCAACCATACTGAAAAAACACTGGAGCTACACAGAATGATTGGATTAGTAGCTGAAGAGTTATGTTAACCTGTTTCTGCATCCCCACATCATTACTAGCTCCAGTTTCACCAGCACTAGAGTGTCAACCCCCTCCCCTCCAACCCCAAGGCTAGTTAGCTTTAACTTAAAGCACCACTTAACAAAAGCAGAGACTGGTACGTATTGACAAGACTCTCTTTAGTGGCAAATGCAAGTTATAGCTTGAGCTAAAACTGCAGTGAAGACAATCCCAACGTTTTTTTTGTTTGCAAACACAACTTGAATCACATTGAAATGTGGCAGGAGGAAAGGCACTATGCAAATATAAGTCAAATCTCATTGTAACCGTTCCCTCTTCCACTGTAGTGCAGACAGAGATCACTGAAAGGATATGCCAATCAATGTGCAGCAGGTCATGTCTTCTTATTCTTTCCAGAAGAGTAAATCTCATGAAAGTATGTGCAGTTATGCACTCATTTCCAAACTACTTCAAATCTCAAAACAGATTAAAGATTAATAGGCATAGTGCCCTCACATATGGATCATCAAGGATAGCAGGAAAAACAAAATAAAGCTAACACCGTTTTAGTGAAAAAGAATATGTAAATTCAGCTGAGATTCATTTTAATTATTGCCAGTCTCAAACTGAAGAAATGCTCCACGATTAGACGTTTTGTAACTGCCACCTGAAGACCATTTAATGTATTGTTGTCAACAGTAGCAGCCATTGCTGTTGTTTACTTGTACTACCACAAGCTGGAGCATTGCGACCTGCCCAACAGTTGAGTTGTACAGCTACATCTGAGAAATTTCCAAGCTTCTCTACCCAATTTGTAAGGCCTGTATACTGAAGGATTGTTGTGTGTCACTACGGAGTGACAAGAATCCCTTCCACTTCCTTCCTCAGATGAGCAACTGATGATTCAGCTTCAGTGTGCCAGATGCTGTGGGCCTGATTCTACATTGCCTTGTACAATGTACTGTAGTTACGTGTACACAAAGTGGGTGTAAAAAACCAGCATAGATAAATGCTTTACAGCCAATTATCACCCATGAAAGTGACTTTCCAAAGTGCAAGACAGTGAAGAATTCATTTCTGTATGTTCATATGTTGCTGCTAATCTATCTGCTATACATGGCACTTGCCAGTGGCTTTACTGAGAATGCACTAAAGTTGATTCATTAGAGCAATTAAGAAAACTCTTTGTTTTCCTTCCAGGCTTGTCTCTTTCATACTGTAGAAGTGGCACTGAATGGTGATGCTGATGAAAATCGTTATACCAACCCCTTCATTTCTGTTACCTAACTCAAGATTCCATCTAATTCAAGGAGCCTGCCAGGAAAAGTATGTTTTTGGCACCAGCAGGATTAAGTGGATGCATCCTGTACATTACAATGATGAGGTGACAGTCTTCCTTTTCAGCTGTAAAAGCTTTTTTAAAAAAAACAAGAATATGAAATATTAAACATTTAACAGTCCTACATCATGGCTATAACAGCACAGGGGGAAAATAAATTCTATAAGTATGGGCAGGCAGAGTTCTCACCAAATGGGCTTGTGAGGAGGTGGAATTTGCCCCGACTTTTGTTCACACTTATCTGAGAAGTAGTAGAGGGTTCACTCAACCAAACCCATGGACCACAGGAAAACTCCACCAGAGGCAACAACCACTTGCAACTATGCCAATGCCTCCTGGCCTCTTTGGTCAAGTGGCAGAACAGCTCTTCAAGAAACCTTGTTCATATGAGTTCCAAGGTTGGTCTCAGTCCCCAAACTACCAACTGGGGAGGGATTTGCTTTATGGAAGGACATTGGTGGTGGGACGGTTGGGGGGAGGGGAGAACAGGAGAGTTTCACATGGATTAATTTTTGCCCCACAACGTAGATCCTCTTGCTTTTTTGCAAAAGCAGAAGAGGAGGAGTATTTGGTCCTTTATTTTTGGAAGGAAGTGGAAAAGGATTATTTCAATGAATCTAGTGCTAAGAAGAGGGGACTGGATGTGACAGCTGAAAGAGAAGGCTGGGTTTCAGTTCAGAAGATAGGGCTATATTTAAATTTAATACGCCAATTCTGATTTGGATCCATGCAGGTAATCTGGTTATTAATGTGAGCTCAGACCAAACTGCTAAAGAAACTGAGGTGAACTTCAGGTAACCTCTCTACTCTTTTATTTAAAAAGACAAATGGAAGCTATAATGTTAAATTAAGCACATCTGCAAGAAGAGATAAGATTTGCAAGTGTAAGAGAATAATGCTGCATAGCACTTATATTTGAAATGGTGGGTTTCAGACCTATAAGTGAGGAAACTGTCTAGCACACCATTTAGAAGGGCCATGTGGCCAAAACAAACAATTATTTGTTTAGAGCATTCTCCACACCATTCATATTTTGAAAAAATCCGCCACTGAGTGGCAGAAGCCCGGAGCCCAGACATTAGGTGGGGCAAGCCCCCGTGCCCCAACCCCACTCCTCGGGAGCAGCTGGAGGTGGGGGAGGCAAGGGAAGCCTCCAGCACCCCAACCAGTCCACAGCAGAAGCCAAGGTATGGCAGGGGAAGCCCCCAGAACCCCGACCCTGATCCCCCACAAAAGTGCTGAGGGGTGGCGGGGGAAGCTGTAACACCGGGCACCCTGCTGCAGCCCTGGGACTGGAGGAGCACTGTAACGATGCTGGTTCTGGCGGGACCCAACTGAGAGTGCCAATTCAGCACAAATTGCTTAAAACAGGGCAGTTACAGCCCAAGGCTGGGGTTTTTTCACCTCTAAGGCAAACCAAACCAGCCAGACAAAGAGGACTTTGGTCTTATCCCACTGGCTAACCACAAGTCACGCAAGCAATTCCCTTAGACACTCCAGTTTCCCAGTATCACCACCAGTGCCACTCGTTATGGGGACAAATCGTTATGAAAACCAATACCCCAGTAAAAGAAAAAAGGTTCTCTCGATCCCAAAGGAACAAGCCCCAGACCCAGATCAATATACAAATCAGATCTTACCCACAAATCACGCTGTTGCCAATCCTTTAAAATCTAAAAACTAAAGGTTTATTTATAAAAGGAAAAAGATATAGATGAGAGCAAGAATTGGTTAAATGGAATCAATTACATACAGTAATGGCAAAGTCTTAGTTCAGGCTTGTAGCAGTGATAGAATAAACTGCAGCTTCAAATCAAGTCTCTGGAATACATCCCCAGCTGGGATGGGTCCTCAGTCCTTTGTGTAGAGTTTCAGTTTGTAGCAAAGTCCCTCCAGAAGTAAGAAGCAGGATTGAAGACAAGATGGAGATGAGGCATCAGCCTTTTATAGCCTTTTCCAGGTGTAAGAACACCTCATTGGGTACGTCTTCACTACCCGCCGTATCAGCGGGTAGCAATCGATTAATCCGGGATCGATATATCGAATCTCGTTAAGACGCGATATATTGATCCCCGAATGCGCTCACCGTCGACTCCAGAACTCCACCAGAGCGAGCGGCGGTAGCGCAGTCGACGGGGGAGCCGTGGCCATCGATCCCGCACAGTGTGGACCCCAGGTAATTCGATCCAAGATACTTCGACTTCTGCTCCCCTATTCGCCTAGACCAGCCCTTTGTTCTTACTGTGGAAAATTACAGCAAAATGGAGTCTGGAGTCACATGGGCAAGTTCCTGCATACTTTGCTGAGTCACAAGGCGTATCTGCCTTCTCTCAATGGATCAATTGTATAGCTGATGGTCCTTAATGGGCCATGAAGCAGGCTAGGCAGAACTAACACCAACTTGTCTGGGATGTCTCCCAGAAGCATAGCATAAGTTTGAAATACAGACAGTATAGAGCCACTATTCATAATTTCAACTACAAAATTGATACACACATATAGACAGCATAATCATAACCAGCAAACCATTACCTTGTCTTAGACACCTCATTTGACCCTCTTTATACAAGATTTGGTGCCACTACAGGACCTTGGTTGCAATCATGTTCTATATGGTCCCAGTTCAAGTCAATAACGTGACAAGCGCTATCTGCCACAGCCTCACTCCCTGCTGCAGCCTGGCACCATGGTGGGGGGACAGAATTTCTCCAGTCTTGGGCTGCAGTGGAGAGGGGCATAAAGTAGCAAATGGTTTGCGGGGCCACAGTGGAAGGGTGGAATGGTGGGGGGAGACCCTGGATGGAACAGGGACCCAGGGAAGGGGAAGAATGGGGTTGGGCTGTGGGTTGGGCCACAGGCAGAGTGGGTGGAATGGGGGCAGGACTGGAGGTGGAATGGGTGGGGAGGGCCCCCCACTTGTTCTGGCCCGGGAAACCTTCATCTGCCTCTGTATGGGACTTTTTGGTTTCTTTCATTTTTTGTCAAGAGTCTCAGATATCGGAACTTTAACAACACAAACCATTTGGCAAAACAAGAGAGGCAGCTAGAACCTTGGATGCTGCACTACTTTGACCCTGAACAGTATGCTGTGTTTGGACATTCCACTCCATTCCTCCACACATTAAGGAGAATGTTTGATCAGATTTGCATTCTTAATCTCAACTCCAGGATTCTGCTCTTCCTGCCTGTATGGACCACATGTAGGGAAAGGAGTATACCAGAATCGAGATCTGCCCTTAAGATCTAAGGAGAAAATTGGGCAGTAATGTTGTGATAGTTGAATGAGCAAACAGTCAAAGCACAGAAGAATGAAGAGTGTTTCCCTCCCACAGTGTCTTCACCTCAGCTTCACGTGATATCATCCACTCTTATCAACTTCTCTCCTGCCTTGTCCACCCACCTCCCTCCCCTTGAGTGTGCCTTCTTCTTTCCATTGAGCTTATCCCCTCCAAACTACACCCACACCCCACAACCTGTCTATTTAGACTGTCAACCTTCAGTGCAGGGATTGTCTACTACTGTTTGTATTGTTCCTAGCACAATGGGGCCTCATACTTGGCTGCCCTTAGGAACTAATTTAATAAACATGATGAATAACTGGTGAGCTTATGTCATTGTCCTTGGAAGCCATATTCATTTTGTGTGGTACAATTCCACTACATACCATTCTTGCAATAGATTATAGCAGCACTGAGAAACAGTACTACTCCTCATTTTCATTAGCCTTTCAGTGCTGCAATCATGTGACCACTCATATTGTAATCTTCTACACAGATTGATGCAGAGTAGGTAGCCAAAATACTGCAGGCAGAAATAATAGGGTTTTTTTGGTGTAAAAACATCCATCAACCTGCTACAATTATAATTAGAAAACCAGCCGTTAAGAAAATGTATATTTATTTTCCTGCACAATATTTGACTAAGTGCTTCTGTGGTTGTGAGAGTGAAATGAACATGATGAATTTTGTCTGATTCGCTTTTCTTAGACTGAGGAAGAGACTCTTGTGGAAGCACTGTTGTTGAACCAGAAATGTCAATTTGATTGCACGTGTGCAATTCAGCTTTGGTTCCCTAACTTTATGGGTTCAGGTCTTTTGGATGCCCCAGCTGCTGTCAATTTTGTAGGTCAGCCACTAGAGTGCAAGATAATCTAACACTTGAGCAGGTCTGACATGCCATCCATCAGAGGAGAGTGGTGACAATTACACACATTCCTGTATAATATTCTGAGCCTTTCTATGATAATATTTTTGGATTAAATTTTAAAAACTTGTTCTCTTCCACAAATTTTAGTAAGATTTGTTTCCTCTAGGTTAATAATTTACACATACTGGTGGAGGTATAATTGACATTTTGAAATACATTAAGGAAGTCATATTTTATTAGTGCTAGGTGGTGTTTCCACAATGGCTCTATTTCAGCTATTTAATATTAGTATACTCAGTCATTACTAACTACATTATATAGGACAAGTGGGAGTAGGTGAAGATACCAACAAACTGAGATTTTCCTGGGATATCAAATGAAAGGAGTGATTTGAATGACAAGTGTGCATAGACTCTCTCATGACTACCATGTTCTAGACATAATTCTGACCTCGCAAAAATGCATGTTACTTTCTTCTCAGACAACAGGAGTTGTATGTGTATTTCAAAGCAGCATTCATATTAGGTGGTGATCAGATTGAGAATTTGGTCCTGGCTGAGAAAGTTAGATTTGTTTCTAAAACAGTGTTGTTTTAAAACCCAAATATTCTCAAAATAGACATGGCTGTCTCGTCCCAGTAAGGACTGAACACTAGCCAAATGTATTTGAGAAATAAAGACATTCATTGACAATATGGGGGGAAATCCATTTTTTTAAATATTCAAACTCAAAAATGATCATTTAATTTTTTAATACTCAATAAATGCTATTTTGGAGCCAAAAGTCCGAAGTGTGAATGCCGGCATGTTGACTTATTAAATAAATATATATTTATAGGCTTGAACCAAAACCACGGTTCCAGGGAGCCCTGAAATTTACTGAAATTCATATCCAGCAACATGGTTCAGATAAGTATCCAGAAGGAAAGTGTGATCGTGGATGCTGGAGGGGCAAAACTGAGAATGCTCAATCAGGGCAAACTGCAAAGAATAGGGCAGACAATCTCCCAAACTGGTGGTTTATAATATAATTAGATTTACCAAGCCAGTCACAAAACAGCTTCTGTAATACCTTATTGATTACCAAGAAGCTAAAATATAGTTCCCTTAAAGCAATCCAGCCTTTGGCTCCCACCCAGACAGACAAGTTTAATGAGAGTTATTTAAAACGTTATTCACTATATCTAAAGTTCTACCAATCCTAAGAGATCAGACACATTCCCTACCAGGTTAATGAATATTTCAGATCTCACCCAAATACATGCTTACAGCTAATTCTTATTAACTAAATCTAAGATTTATTAAACAAGAAAAGAAAGAGACTTACTGTGGTTAAAAGATCATTATACATGCAGATATGAATAAAGTGCTTAGGTCAGTATCATAGCAGAGATGGTGAGACTGCTAATTTGTAAAAGTCCTTCCAGAATCAGTTGAATCGGTTATAGTTCAATAGGCAGTACACATGCAGAGTCTGTCCCAGTTCTTCCATGAGAATTTGCAGGGATAATCCAGGGTAGACCGGGAGACCTTAGTCGTGTGATTTGAACTTCCCCTGCCAAAGTTTAAGCAGATCCAAAATAAAACAGGATCAGGACTGAAGCTTCCTTTATAGCTGAAGCTCAGCTGATTAGCCTCTTATCAGCAAATGATCACAGCAGGCATTCTTTGGATGAAGGCTAGGTAATGCACATTGTTGCTTTGAAGTAAATTCCTATTTCCTAGGCATGCACCGATAACTATTTGCATTGATTACCATAAAATAATTAACCATTCAAATTGTTCATAGGTAGTTTACTACAAATTTCAAAGAGAAATAAAGACAATGATATTATTACATCACAAATTTCATCTAAATCTTAATATTCCCTTTTCATCTCTGAATCAATAAAATATAGTAATGAAACACTGCAGACAGGAATCAAAGTTTAGCATCTCCAAGCTAATTAGATTACATTGTTAAACTTCTAACAAGATATAGGTAAACACAGACAAATAAAATTAGTATATATCCTTAATCCCCTAACAATACAGGCCTACATTTCAAGGGCTTTAGTTTATTTACATGACTTTGCTACCTATCTACAGGGCATGGCCCTGTTTACAATTTCAAGACTTTTTAATATGTCCTTACAAGTTGTTTTCTGGTCATTTAACCCTCCCTGTCACAGTAAGAGTGGATGATCTGAATTCATCCGACCCTCTTAATCATAAACACAAACTGTAAATCTCCCAAGACTTTCTAGATGCAAAATTTCCAGTACACCCTGATTTTAATCAGGATGGACATATTGGGAGAACACCTTTCTTAGCAATATTCTGGTATGTGTGTGTATAGTCTTTGCTAAAATCAAGAAGTGCACAGGCCTGGAAATTTAAAAGATAGAAGTGCTCTGAACTTCTGGACCTTAATTTCAGCTTGAATTAATCACTACAGCCAACTCCAGTGTATAGGTACATTGATTCCAATAGCGTTGCACCAGCATTTAATAGGGGGCTTTTAGGGGACTTCAGAGATGTAAAGTTCCTCTTGAAGCTTCATTAATATAATTGTAACTAGTACTTATTAGCATTGCTCAAGTTATTTTCATAGTGGCTGATTTTGTACTGCTCCCCTTGGAGCACTATTTCAGCTTGGGGCTTTTCTAAATTTTAAGCGCACGTAAAAAAAAAGGGCAGGAACAGCACTGCAAATATAACACTGGTTATACCTCCTACCACAGTGAACGATGATTTCATATATGCACACACACACCCTTTGACTGAACTTTGGAAAGGACAGTGATGCCTCATTTGTCACAATAGAGTCTTACCTGAATTATCTCATTTTTCATTGGAGCCGTTTCTCCAACTCTGCCTCTGATCCCCTCTGATCTGGCTTCGACCCCCGCCACTCCACTGACACTGCTCTCAGCAATATTTCCAGTATCCATTTCCTACCCAAGCCTGAGTGACTATACTCCATTTTAGAGTACATCTACACAGCATTTTGGAGTGAGCCTTCCAGCCCGGGTCAACAGATTTGGGCTCGTGGGGTTTGCACTTAAACTCTAAAAATAGCTGTGCAGACAGCACTTTGAAGTTGCAGCTTACCTACCTTGGGAGGCTCTCTCCAAAATGCTGTGCAGACATACCTTTAGCCTCCTTGACCTCTCTGCTTCTTTAAACACTATTGATCACTCTCTTCCCATTGATATCTTATCCTCACTTGGCTTTCATGGTTCTATCTGCCTATCCAATTGCTCCTTCAAGACCTCTTCATCAGATTTTCCTCATGCCCTCTCTCATTCTCTCTGAGTAGGTCCTTCACAGCCCTCTTCTCCCCGCCCTATACATCCTGTCCCAATCTAATTGTTCCTGTTTACATGGTTTCAGATACCATTTTTATGCATATGCCTCCTCAAATCTGCCTCTCCACTTATCTTATATCCCAGCCTCTTGTTGAAATGGATCTTTTCTCTGCTTCAATTCTCATCCTGTTTTTTTAACTATTCTTTTCTTTCATAGGTTCCTGTTCTATTCTTTGCCAGATTTTGTGGTGTTAATCTATAGCTTCATCTACTCTCTAAACATCACTTTTATTACTTTTTCTAACCCTACCTACACCTGTATATACTCTATAACTTGATTGAATTATTCCTTTGTCTGCCTGCTGAGCCTACCATTTCTTCAGTCCAGCCTGTGGTTATTCAAGGCCGACTCCAAATTCCCTTGTGGGGAATGAATACATTCTGGCTTCTCTGCTTCCCTTCTGATGCTTAAAACATTACCCAGCAACATAGCTAACCCTCCTCAGGCATTAGAATTTTCCAGACCTCAGCTGCACACTGGACTATAAGTACCAGAGTGTTTTTGAAATGTATAGGGTCAAAGCAACAGAATTCAGAGAAGTTGTTCTTCTCTGCAGAAACAGGTCACAAAGGTGGTGCCCTGATATCAATGGGCTGTCTATTTGGTCTCTGCAAAAGGAGGAGCATCATGCTGACTGAAGATCTGGCAAGCCAATAGATATCTCTACCACCTGTACATTTGTTTCTTCCCCATGTTAGTCCCACATTAGCCAGCCACAGCCCTTTGCAATACATCTGAATGGGAGAGGGCAATGTTGTCCTTGTTCTGTCAATGAAAACCAGAAATGCGTGGAGAGGGAGGTTAGAATCTAGAAACTGTCTTTACTCTGGCACCTCTGTATAGAGGTTGAAAAATTCTTGTCTCTTTGGGGCTGTCTACTGTTGTATGGCCACCTTCATACAATTGTCTTAACAAGGAAGTTTAAAAATAGAAGATAATAGTAAAAATGGTTTGCATTACATATCTAGATTTACATTTTTCACAGCCTAAACTATACAAGCATTCACAGCTTAATTACAAACAAACAAACAAACAAACAAGTACATAAATAAAAATCATACTTATTTGGAAACCAGTCTTTTCTGAGTATTTTGAGATCTTCCCTGACACAGCTTCCCCAATCCTGTAGCCAGAAAAGTCCCTTCTCATCCCCACCCACCCACAGTTGACCTGCTTGTCAAGTACCATTTTTCAGAGTTCATTATCATATCGGGGGAAGCTGCATCAGTATTTCCAAAGGAGTGTTTGATCGGAAGCAAACCTCTCATCGATTTTCTTTTGCCATGAATTATAAATTAACTCAAATTTCCTGTCACAATCCCTTTCAGAAGGTTATGCTTCTGTACAGGGAGATCTTATGCACAAGCCACATGAGTAGTTCAGTCTCACTGGACTCAGTGGAATTGCTTATCTTCTTAGAGTGCTTTACTGGATAGGGACCTTATTCAGTTCTAAGAGGTAATGTGAGTGCTAAAGAAGTGAAAAAAAGCCACATGGCCTGCTGGTGGGTCCTTAAAATTCCCATTAAAATGTGGATAAGCTTCCATGTAATATCTTATGTATCAAAATCAAACTACGAAACATCTGAGGTTTGCCCATTGCAGCCACTAATCTGCTTCCTGTGGGTATTGTTAAACCCACATTGCAGAAAATCAGTAACATGATTATATACATGTCATGCCCAGAGCCTTTGTTTTCAGTCTAATGTCTGGCCCAGGCATCTTGACTATTTCTTTTGGATATGGAACTTCTTCCAATAAACCATGCTTTTGTGAACTCAGAATTAGAATATACCAATGTAGGGTGCACCATGAATCAGTCCAGACACTTGAGTTAGTACACAACACATCATCTCACTTGCTAAGTGGTATTTCGCACAAGCAGCACATGACAGCAGTGCTCTAGGATCTGGCTTGGCCTCCTCCTAGTTTCTTGGTGGGGTACAGAGTGCTGGTTTGGACCTATCAGCTAGGTCGGTGTCAGGCCATTTAGAGTTTTAAAAACCACCCTTTCTTTCATGCCATTCAGGTATGATCAGTGGAAGCACTCAAACTGGAGATGCCTGGGCATAAAAGAGAAAGCGCTGCTACATAAGGCATTCACTATGGTGGGCTCAGCTTCACAGTTCATTCCATTATTGGTATGAAACAACCTGATTTTTTAAACCATGTTTGTTTAACTGCAGGCCATGCTTCAAGACCTATATTATTACCCAAAGGAGTGACATCAATGCTGGTATTTGTATGCTTGTTGGGTACTCTTTGATTTGATATTTTTGATTTAATGTTTGTTTTGGGCAAAATACTTTTTTTAAAAATGCCATAAAACTTGCAAGGTTACCCAAAGCCCATGCTAGATGCTTTTTTCTTTGTTATGAATAAAAATAAAATAAATATAGTAGTTGTGAAGAGCACTATCTTCTGCGCAAGTGACTGCACTGCAGTAAAGTTGGTATGAGACCGAATCCGATACCTATTGAAGCCAACAGGAGTTTTTCAATTAACTTCAATTATCATTGGCTACAGCTCAAGTACTAACAAATTACTACTAAAACATCCTTGCATCATTCCACATGCAGAATCCCCATCGAAGTCAATGGGAGCTTTGTACAACAATTGATAGTCTGTAAAACGTCTAGCATTGTACTTACATAACATTCTCTCATAGCAGCATAGAGTCACATCACAATGAACGTTACACAGAGGAGTCATTGGCCAGCAATCTTCCTCCGTATTTTGCAGTCTTCATGCAGCCTTGAAGAAGTGTGCCATACCACATCCTGTCCAGCCACCCATATCATCAAACCATATTTGCCACAAGTGCCCCCGACTCCTGCCACCAGGCACCAATCCCTGCAAAGCTTGCTTCTGCAATCTTCCTCCACTCATCCAACTCTCATGTCCCAGAAACTTAAGTTTTCTTTGTCTGATCACTCTGATTATACCTGGTATCACTCTAGTTATGCTGCATATTTGGATGATTACCTCCTCGTTAATTGTGTGTATTGTATAACTAACACACAGTACAGCAGTCACAAGTCCAGTTCTATGTTGGATCTCTAAGGTGATGTTTAGCATCCCTTGTAGTCATACAACCCAGATATTTGAAGTGTGCAATGCACTCTAATGCCACTTCAGATCTGAGTAGAAATATGTTCACCTTTTCAACAGACTTAAATGTCACCATTGTCTTTGTCTTTGTGTGTTAAAAATTGTATCCTGCTATTTTAAACATATTTGAATAGCTGGTTATAATTTTTTAGAAATCTAAATTTTGATGAAAATTTATCAGTTTTGACTTCCAGTGTGAGAGGGGAAGGGAAGGATAAAAACACTTTTATTTCTATTCCTGTTTAGCCAGTTCTTATTGCAAGCACAATTAAAATGTCAAACACTGTACCTACAATCATGAATTTGTTGATACGTTTTCTTGCTACAATTCACAGTCTATTTTCTATCTTTCTATTTTATTTTAAAAAATAATTTGTTTTGTACACAAAATATGCTGAAAATTCTTACAACACTCCTTACAGTGGAACACAATGTTTTTATCTTTATTTTTTTAACTATCCCAGATACAACCAGCATGACTAATGACAATGAAAACATGCATGCCATTTCATTGATCATAGTTTGATGATAGATTCTCGATTAAAAAAAAACTTCATATTTTTACTTCCGTCACTTGGAGCATTGACATGTCAAACCAGCAGGGAACTGACCACTGCAAGTATTATAGCATATAAAATTAGGTGAATAAATTGTCCATGAGATTTTAAATCTTTGATAAATAACAATAAAAATGTATAGGCAATTTCTTTTAAAAGTTTGCATTTTTGCAAATTGCTGTCTCTATTGCATCTTCACTGACCTTACACCAATGTGTTTTTTTCCTAATCTGTTAAAATTTCAGCATATAGAGGATTAGAGGATAATTTGACATAATTGCTTTTTAATGTAACTTTTTTGCACGAGGAAACTTTTTGCCCTTGTTGTGTATGAAAACTAAATGAATACTAAGTCTTTTACCATTCCAAATCCTATTTCCCAGGCTTTTCACATCTAAATCCCCTGTATTATTTCGCTTTCCACCTTTTCCCATTAGCTCTCTTCTTGCTGTTTTTCTGTTTGCATAACACTTCTCTTTATTGTTTGTTGTTCACTTTTTCACTGTGTTTAGCTTTCTTTTATCTATAATGCATATGGTGTGTAATTCATGTTTAATGAAGAATTCATGAACTTTTTTTTTCATTTTACAAGAGAGGATTATGAGATGAGCTGTATCTCAAAGTAAAAGTTTTCAACAACTAAGATGACAGGAAGTAATTTAGAAGTTTAGAAGGAAGAGATGACAGAGCTGAGCTGAGAGTGAATACATGGTGCTTTTTTAAGTGTCTGTAGGAATGTATTGCTTTGGAAAAGGGTTCCTCAGACAAGGAACAGTATTGAATACAAGACAGAGCAACCATTTAAGAGGAGTGCATTGCAAATAGGGTGACCAGATGTCCCGATTTTATAGGGACAGTCCCGATTTTTGGGTCTTTTTCTTATGTAAGCTCTTATTACCCCCCACCCCCATCCCAATTTTTCACACTTGCTGTCTGGTCACCCTAATTGCAAATTATTCCTGATGAGGGATATTGAGTAATCTGGAGCTAGAAGTGAAATCCAGAGAATCCCTATGGTACCATTTTCTAAAGCAGTGATCCTCAGCCAATGGTAAATGTAATAGTACTTGTATTCCAGGCTTCTGTAGAGGTTTTAATCTGGTAAAATGGCATCCCCTGATGACTTTGGGAAACTATTCTAGACATCCTGAGAAACAGTGCTATTCTTTGGGCTTCCTGGTATACAGGGAGAAAGTTAGCAAGACAACAAGGTGAGTGTGGTAATATCTTTTACTGGACCAACTGCTGTTGGTGACAGAGAAGCTTTCGAGCTACACAGAGCTCTTACTTCTGAGAAAGTAGTCAGAGCACCACAGATAAATACAAGATGGTACAGACTGTTTAGCATAAGTAGTTAGCACATATTCTAAGGACCATTCAAGGTAGACGGTCCTATTAACACCTCTGCAGTCATAGCACGAAAAGCGAGGGCTTAGAAGGTTACAAATTGTTGTAATAAGCTATAAATCCAGTGTGTCTGTTCAGGCCATGATTTTTAATGTCTATTAGAGTTATGAATTTAAGTTCCCAGGCTCGTCTTTTGAAAGTGTTGTGAAGGTTTCCTCTGAAGAAGAGGAACTGATAGGTCAGATATAGAATGATCGCTTTGTGAAAAGTGTTCACCCCCAAGTGATGTGGTGTTTTTGTCTTTTATCATTTTCCTCTGAGAGTTCATTCCAGAGCATAGTGATTGGTTTCACCCACATAGTTGTTATTGGGACGTTTAGTGCACTGGATGAGATATACTACATGTGGTAGTGATCAAGAGTGTGGTTTCATCTGCTCTGTGGTACATAGTCAGATGATTCTTTTTTCTTATGATTGTTGGTGGAGAAATGGTAATTATGAGTGGTGTCATCATTGTTGTGAAATAATTATTTGAGGCAGAGATGGTGGAAGAATTCTTTTAGTTGTCCACATGTTAATATGGTATCATGTTCTATGGTTTGGCAGAAGTTTCGTCTCTTAGAGGGTACAGATAATTCAGTTCCAGTGAGGGGTAGTCTTGATAAATTGATAATGTCCGGGTGCTTGTAGCGTCCATGTGGTCGGTACTGGTGCCATGGTTTATCCCAGCGACACAAATACCTTGAGAGAACCTGCTTCAATACAGAAGTAAAACCCCCTCAGATTGCACATCCCAGTTATCCCCTACTACCCCACATGGGAACCCATATGGGGTGTCATCAAACTACTATAACCCATACGCAATGGAGATCCCATCCTGAAAGACCTCTTTCCTGAACCCCCACTTTTGGCCTTCAAACAACCCCCAACCTCTCCAAGTTCATCAGCAGAAGTACCAGACTCTGCCAGAACAACAGATGCAAAACATGCAGACATATCTCCACTGCCACAACGATCAACAACCCCCACAACACGCCTTTCAAGATCCATGGGTCCTTCACATACCTATCACAACATGTGAGGTACCTCTTCCAGTGCACTAAATGCCCCAGTAACAACTATGTGTGTGAAACCAGACAATCATCACACTTTCGAATGAACTCACACAAGAAAATGATAAAAGACAAAAACACCCTATCTCTCAGAGGTCAACCCTTTTCACAAAGTATCTTGCATTTATCTGTGATGCTTGGAGTACCTTTCCCAGACCTGAAGAAGAGCTCTGTGTGGCTCGAAACTCTTTTCTCTCCCTAACAGAAGTTGGGCCAATAAAAGATATTACCTTACTTACCTTGTCTCTCTAATGGACCGACACAGCTACAACTACACAGTGTACAAGACAAGAGGCAGAGGTGACTGTCAACATGAGTCTATTTCCTTTTTGGTGACATTGGTTAATAGTTCCAGCGGGGTTTACAGAGAACAATAAAGAAATTGTTAGCATCATTTTTACTATGGGTCGAATTTACCACTATGCAGAGGGCTAGCACAAAAACCTACCAAAGACCCAGGGACTTAAATGGTGCATACATTTTGTGTTGGACACCTACTGGTACACAGCCGTAAATTTCACCTGAATTTAAAAGGATAAATTTGACCAATCAGAATGCCCACAACTTCTCCAGCTACAGTGTTCAGCACTGATCATTGGACAAAAGTGTCATTACTCGTTGTTGATATTATAACAACATCTTATAGCCTTACTTTCTTCTAAATTCAGTCTGTCATTTCTTTGATGAAGCTTACAGTCTGTGGGTTCATTTACTTTAGGTATGTTTAAAGACTTGCTGCATACGAGTGATCATAGTTATACTATTTTACTGATTGAAATTCTAGTTCATTCATTGGAATGAATTACATGAACTTCAGTCTTATAATTTGTCCATATAGGAACTGGGATATTGTCTCATAACTATGCAACAGTATTATTGCTTAAGTAAATGACAATTACCCCTAAATGGCTAGGTTTCCATGACTAATGATGGCTTTTCTTCCTTACAGTTTTTTTTTTTAATCTCATTAAGGATTTTTCAAGCTGGTGAGCCCTTCAAGAGGCAAATTCAATTCCCTTAGCTGTCTGCTTGTTTACAGGAGCACTGTGTCAAAGCACTGGAGTAATACTGACTTATTCTGTTCTCTAGGTTAATAGGAATGAGGTTAACAAATACAAGACTGATTAAAATCAGAACAAAAATGAGGAAACTAAAATATTAATTGTCTTTAGTTCAAGGGTTTCATTTTCTACTTACTGCTTCAAAGTTTTCCAGTCAAGCAGAAGGAATCACTTCATACTGTACAAATAGGGTTTTACAGGATAGAAAACACAATCTTCTCTGTCAGTTGTGACAGATGTAGTTTCAAAGATATACAGAGACACAGGTGGTAAGACTTGGAAGGAATTTTCACACATGGCACTACTGTAATACAGCTAAACAATTCAGTAAGATCTTTGCACTGAAGACAGATTTATGCTCCCAGATTCTATGGTCTCTGGCACTCCAGCAATTCCACAATATTTCTGCATTCTCTCTTTTCTAGGTCTTCATGTCTCTCCAGTAAATGTTTTGGGAATATCAGAGTCACTTCAGTTCTATTTTTTTCAGACATATTGCCCAGTGTAATGTCTGATTTCGTGATTCATTTTCTAGCTGTGCCGCTCATTAATTGGTTAAATCCTAGTCTATTTCATATACAGTACTGTTTAATGGTCAATGGTAGTTGATGCTTCTCCAAGTTTTTTACATAATTTCCTCAGTTTTCATAAAATAACTTCCACATTTCTTTCCATTATATGGCTTTTTCATCTAATTCTAGTTAGAGATTACCTATGCAGTTTTTCAAACAAGTTCTTTCCAAATGCACCCACTTAAATCAGGAGGAGTTCAACTCCTCCCTGTGCTCACAGGATTTCCCATGTTGTTGTGGTTTTAATTTCAGACTTTTGAAAGAAGCCCTCAGAGTAGAGAGACCTCTTTCCACTTTTTTAAACCATTTGGTTTTCGCTTTCTATTTCTGTGGCAGTGAAAGTACACCAGCATTTTATTCTTTTGGGTGAAGACAGGCTTTACGTAGGCATCTTCCCAGAGTCTCAGGTGATACAGAGGAGAGGGGAGAACTAAAAAGGACAGTTATTATAGGGTCAGATTCTCCCTGGCCCTTGTACGGATGCACAGGGAAGAGGAGCACGTAAGGGACCTTCCTCCTGTAACTTGCTCCACCCAAGGACCATGGACAATCACGATGCTTGTTCTTGAAGCAGCACAGAAAATTTCTGCTGGGTGCTGCTGGGGCTGTAAATTGACCCCAAAGAGAAAGGAGGAGGAGGTGGACCATGATTCTGCCTACCCTGCACACCATCCATGCACAAGGAGTACCTTGCACCATAGCTACAATCCCAGAGGCACAATATTTTCTGCAATTCCTTCGAGGTTAGAGCAGCTGTGTACTGTCTCCTAACAGGAGCCAGCCTGTAATAAACATAATCTGGCCTTTAGATCATTTGCAGTACCACTGCTACCACCACCAAACTAAGCTTTTCTTTTATATATATAAGAGAAATAAATCACTTATCTCTAGGCTTTCTTAAGGAGTTTTTAAAACTGCCCTACATCCACAGTGACTGCAGAGAAAATTAAGTAAAAATGGTTTTGTTACAGCAATTTTCTTCTCAGAAGAAATGCCAGAAAAATTTGCTAAAGCAAGCACTTCAAGTGGCTTATTAAAGAATTCATCCTACTAGACACGTTAGTATAATCAGTTAGACATAAAGAAAAAACTCAAATAATTGCTAGACAGTTAAATAGCAAGGGTCTAGCATTCCTGTAAATTCGGTGCTTCACAATATAACTGCAAGGGTTAATGTAAGTCTCTGTCTGACTTATATGGATATTTTTGGGCAAAAAACAAAGATTTCCAGGTTCAGCATTTTGAATGATCACAAATACTACTACTCTGAAACCTACTGCACAGAAATCAGTCTGGTACATAGCAATATCTAACTTGAATTGTTACTGGATAAACATTATATTTAAGGAAAAGAGATGGAAATAAAAGGCCAGATTCACGGGTACATTCCTGCTGCTTTCTGCTGTTCCGGTAATGCAAATACATCACCAGAGCACACCAGTAAATCTAGCTCACAATATTATTAATTATTTGTATTGTGGTAGCAGCTAAAGACCCCAGCCCAGAGTGGGACCCCTCGTTCTATGTACTGTACAAATAAACACTAAGAGACAGCCTCTGCCCTAAAGAGCTTACAACCTATATAGACAAGTGACACAAAGGGTGGGGAAACACAGCTTTAGTTACAGCTGGGTAACTGAGGCATAGAGAGACCAAGGGTATGTCTACACTGGAGCTAGAGGAGTAAATTTCCAGCTTGTACAGACATACCTGCGCTAGTTCTAATCGAGCTAGCATGCTAAGAATAGCAGTGTAGCCGTGGCAGGGCAAGCAGCCGGACGGGCTAACTGCCCCAACTATAATACCATTCTAGGTACATACTCAGGTGGCTCACACTGCCATGGTTACACTGCTTTGTTTTATCCTGCTAGCTCAATCAGAGCTAGCACAGGTATGTCTATCCAAGCTGGAAATTACACTCCAGCTGCAGTGTAGATATACCTTAAGTGACTTGTCCAGGGTCACACAGCAAGTCTGTGGCAGAGCAGGGAACAGAATGTAGGGCTTCTGAATCCCAGTTCAGTGCTTTGACCACAAGACCATACTTTTTTGCAGTATGCACTTGTTATAATCTCTCTCACTAGCTAGCTTTAGCTATATAATATATTCACATGACAAGACAGCAGAAAAAAACTATATTTAATAGCTGAATAAAATGCCAATTATCTGAAAACTGGATATTGTCAGCCTTATAATAATGTGCTTGTGGATGGTGTACATGCTAGTAAGATTGATGGGGTAAGATTTGAAAATAAGAGATGGATAACAAAATGTTAACTCTACTACTACTAAGTCTTCATTTACTTATGTGAAATGGGACATTATCAGAACATTTGAGTGACTTACTACTCCTCCTTTGCATACTGATGTGAATGCAATTATGCTAAAAAGAAATACAATGTTACATGAAAATATAAACCAGCCATTTCAAGTACAGGGCAGAGATGTACTGAATATGTAAGACAATGAATAATAGGGTACACCGGTTATATTCATTTGAAGCTAATTGAGATATTGAAATGCTATGATTAGAGCTGGCTGAGCCATTGTTTGCTTTTCAACAAACATTCATGTGATCATATTTGTTTGCATGGAGGTTTGGGAAGGAAATTTAGTATTTTGAGTAATACTATTTACATATTGGTGTATTTACATACGTTTGCATCAGAAGTCCTTGCCTGGCCACCCTTAACTGTGCACAAATTACACACACGCACACAAAACTATATTAGAAGAACATTACGGTTGCAAAGTAAAGCACTCAAAAGTTAGTAAACATCAGAATTAAGGTTGTCCATGCACCCTTAATTCAGCCCTTTTGTGTACATATAATCCTTTAAATACATGATCACATACTAACTTTTGAGTGCTTGACTATGAATCATTGACCTCTTTGTGTGTGTAATAATTAGTGAGGGAGACATATGAAAGTAGATAGCTAGCAGAAATGGGAGACTAGTAAATTTAATCGTTGCACTTGATAAATGTATGAACTACTGTATGTAGAATTGGGAGACATAATGCAGGAGGTTCAAGAACATCCCTACTTCACCACCAGACAACTGGCATAGAGATTGTGAATTAAAGGGTCAATCATTCCTATTAGGCACTGGGCTGCATTAGCATGGGTGCAGAGCTGAATCACCCCAGCTCATTAGCACCCCACTCCCACACACAATCTCTTCCTCTTCTCAAATGTTCTCAACTGATTGAGAAGGTCAAATCCCTTATGAGCTGTTCAAGCACTCCTCCTATTTATAAGTTGCAGATTATGAACTTAGACATTGAGAAGTTAAGGAACTTGCTAAACATTACTGATGTGTGGCAGAGCAGAGAGTTGAACCTGGGTCTTCTAAGGCCCAGGCTAATACCCAAACCACTGAACCATCCTAATTGCTCTGTAATAATTTCTCTGTTTCTGCAGTAACTTGTATGGTCTTGCTTCTGGTAAATTTATGTGATGTTATTCCTGTATATAGACATACTAGACACATTTAATGCAGTAGTAAGATGTGTTGCTCTGGTTGCAAGGTGTATATCTTACAGTGTTCCAGCTAGACAGCAGTAGATTAGAGATTGGCCCATTGTCTAGCTAAAACTATCTTCTGCCAGCAAATATATCCTAGTCTTTATCTTCTTCAACTTATTTCACATTAGCAAAAACTTTACTTGTGTACTATCTTTCAACCAGAGTAAGGTTCTAGGGGGGATTTTTTGAGAGAAAACAGAATAATTTAAGAAAAAAAATCAAACATTAGCAAGCACGTCCCGGTGCTGTCCCTCAGCCATCATGTCACCTCTCAAAAACAGCTTATTCAAAATCAGGAATTGTAACATCTTACCTGCAGACATTACATAATATTGATTATGCTCCAAAACAGCCACACAGCAGTGTGCTGATCTGTACCTCAGTCCTTTTTTGTCTACTGTCTCTTATCCCAGATGTTCATTGCTATTTTGTCCTGGACTCCATAATTGTGCTTTCCAAAATCTTTATCCTAGCTGCATACCTTTTTGCAGATTTGGTATCCTGCTATAGAGAAAAAATAAATTGTGAAATCATGAATGTCACTGAATGGCAAGAATAAAAATATTATCTACATGAGAAACTGAAACAAGGCAACTTAACCCACACATACTCAAAACCCTTCCCTTTTTTAAATTTTAATTTTTAAGCAATAAAAGGTTATTGAAAGGTTCCAACAGAGCTGGGCAAACTATTCTTAGCCAAAAAACAAAACCTTGATGACCTTTGGCTTTTTTCCTTACCTACAATAAGTTCACAATAGACTCACTTTCACAACATTTGTTTACTATTTGTTATTGTTTATGAACATTTCATAACAATTTTCAGTCTATGGATTGCTTGCACTTGCTACATGTATTCAGCATTACAACCACTGTGTGATTAGTCACTTTAGTCATATGGTGTTCTTTCTGTTCATTGCCTGTATGTGTGTAGCTGAAGAATGAGAAAGCATGATCTGGGCACTGGATCTTTGGTTGTCAAGGAGTGCATGGCAAAAGCTTGTCAAGCTAAGTGCCAGAGCATTGAAGTTTCAAAGGACATTTTAAAAACTTTTCCTTTCCAAGACCCTTGAGTCAAGTCCTGCCTGAGCCATCACTGCAGAAAATTAAGGCTAATCCAATATTATCGTTTGGGCTAAGATTTAAAATTAAATTTCTCTAAGTGTCTGCCTATGTATGTATGGCACTTAGGCTCAGGAGTAAGGGGCTTTAGGTGTTACTATAATACAAATAATAAATACATCATTCCCACACAGTATTTGTGTTCAGCATATTCAGGTGATGTGTCAATTCCAAAGGGTGTGGTCAGATCCTTACCCATCCTGTTTAATGGTCTATGGCTGGCATATTGCTCTGGCAAGGAGTTTGAACAGCAATGATTGAAATGTGTTGTCACATACCCATGTCAGTTTCATTTAATTTAACTGTGAAAGGACTCTGTCCTGTGGCTTGGGGAACACATGGCCTGTTGCGCTGTGCTGGTATTATGTCCTGTGTCCAGTCCCATATGCATATTACATCCAAAACGCTGCATTAAAATAACAACAACATAGGAAAGTCAAACACTCAAAAGTTAGCAAATGCTAGATTTAGGGTTGCCTGTGCAACCTTAATTCACTCGCCTTGTGCATATGATAATTTACTATCTTTTCCACAGGACTGAGAGGATAGTTATTCAATTTTTTTATTTTTATTTTCCTCATTCAAGGTGTGACCCCTCTGCCTTATGTAATGCACATAATCCAAATGCTGCACTGACCACAAAAACTATTAATTTCCTCTTGGGGTTTCTATAAGACTCTCACCACATTATCCAAGTGCTTCACGAACAAATTCATTTATCTTCACAATACCCATGTGCGGTCAGGGGCTATCATCCCCATTGTACACATGAAGAACTGAGGCCCAGATTTGTAAAGTTATTGAGGGGTTGCTGCATCAGCATTGCAATGACAAACTGATTGAGGAGCACAAATCTCATTTTCAAAAGGGGTTTAGGCACTTAGGAGCCTAAATCTCATTAACAGTCAGTACGATTTTCTTGACCTGCTGCTCACAAACAGGGAAAAATTAGTAGGGGAAGCAAAAGTGGATGGGAACCTGGGAGGCAGTGACCATGAGATGGTCGAGTTCAGGATCCTGACACAAGGAAGAAAGGAGAGCAATAGAATACGGACCCTGGACTTCAGAAAAGCAGACTTTGACTCCCTCAGGGAACAGATGGGCAGGATCCCCTGGGAGAATAACACGAAGGGCAAAGGGGTCCAGGAGAGCTGGCTGTATTTTAAAGAATCCTTATTGTGGTTGCAGGAACAAATCATCCCGATGTGTAGAAAGAATAGTAAATATGACAGGCGACCAGCTTGGCTAAACAGTGAAATCCTTGTTGATCTTAAACGCAAAAAAGAAGCTTACAAGAAGTGGAAGATTGGACAAATGACCAGGAAGGAGTATAAAAATATTGCTCAGGCATGCAGGAGTGAAATCAGGAAGGCCAAATCACACTTGGAGTTGCAGCTAGCAAGAAATGTTAAGAGTAACAAGAAGGGTTTCTTCAGGTATGTTAGCAACAAGAAGAAAGTCAAGGAAAGTGTGGGCCCCTTACTGAATGAGGGAGGCAACATAGTGACCGAGGATGTGGAAAAAGCTAATGTACTCAATGATTTTTTTGCCTCTGTCTTCACGAACAAGGTCAGCTCCGAGACTACTGCACTGAGCAGCACAGTATGGGGAGAAGGTGACCAGCCCTCTGTGGAGAAAGAAGTGGTTTGGGACTATTTAGAAAAACTGGACGTGCACAAGTCCATGGGGCCGGATGTGCTGCATGCGAGGGTGCTAAAGGAGTTGGCGGATGAGATTGCAGAGCCATTAGCCATTATTTTTGAAAACTCATGGCAAACAGGGGAGGTCCCGGATGACTGGAAAAAGGCTAATGTAGTGCCCATCTTTAAAAAAGGGAAGGAGGAGGATCCGGGGAACTACAGGCCAGTCAGCCTCACCTCAGTCCCTGAAAAAATCATGGAGCAGGTCCTCAAGGAATCAATTATGAAACACTTAGAGGAGAGGAAAGTGATCAGGAACAGTCAGCATGGATTCACCAAGGGCAAGTCATGCCTGACTAACCTAATTGCCTTCTATGATGAGATAACTGGCTCTGTGGATGAGGGGAAAGCAGTGGATGTGTTATTCCTTGACTTTAGCAAAGCTTTTGATATGGTCTCCCACAGTATTCTTGCCACTAAGTTAAAGAAGTATGGGCTGGATGAATGGACTGTAAGGTGGATAGAAAGCTGGCTAGATCGTCGGGCTCAACGGGTAGTGATCAATGGCTCCATGTCTAGTTGGCAGCTGGTTTCAAGCGGAGTGCCCCAAGGGTTGGTACTGGGGCCGGTTTTGTTTAATATCTTTATTAATGATCTGGAGGATGGTGTGGACTGCACTCTCAGCAAGTTTGCAGATGACACTAAACTGGGAGGCATGGTAGATATACTAGAGGGTAGGGATCGGATACAGAGGGACCTAGACAAATTAGAGGATTGGGCC
Source organism: Terrapene triunguis (assembly GCF_002925995.2). Classification (NCBI taxonomy): domain Eukaryota; kingdom Metazoa; phylum Chordata; order Testudines; family Emydidae; genus Terrapene; species Terrapene triunguis. The sequence goes on from NW_020664931.1 coordinate 8,846,623, forward strand.
AAAAAAAAACCTGATGAGGTTCAACAAGGACAAGTGCAGAGTCCTGCACTTAGGACGGAAGAATCCCATGCACTGCTACAGACTAGGGACCAAATGGCTGGGTAGCAGTTCTGCAGAAAAGGACCTAGGGGTCACAGTGGATGAGAAGCTGGATATGAGTCAACAGTGTGCTCTTGCTGCCAAGAAGGCTAACGGCATTTTGGGCTGTATAAGTAGGGGCATTGCCAGCAGATCGAGGAACGTGATCGTTCCCCTTTATTCGACATTGGTGAGGCCTCATCTGGAATACTGTGTCCAGTTTTGGGCCCCACACTACAAGAAGGATGTGGAAAAATTGGAAAGAGTCCAGCGGAGGGCAACAAAAATGATTAGGGGGCTGGAGCACATGACTTATGAGGAGAGGCTGAGGGAACTGGGATTGTTTAGTCTCCAGAAGAGAAGAATGAGGGGGGATTTGATAGCTGCTTTCAACTACCTGAGGGGGGATTCCAAAGAGGATGGAGCTCGGCTGTTCTCAGTGGTGGCAGATGACAGAACAAGGAGCAATGGTCTCAAGTTGCAGTGGGGGAGGTCTAGGTTGGATATTAGGAAAAACTTTTTCACTAGGAGGGTGGTGAAGCACTGGAATGTGTTACCTAGGGAGGTGGTGGAGTCTCCTTCTTTGGAGGTTTTTAAGGCCCGGCTTGACAGAGCCCTGGCTGGGATGATTTAGTTGGGAGTTGGTCCTGCTTTGAGCAGGGGGTTGGACTAGATGACCTCCTGAGGTCCCTTCCAACCCTGATATTCTATGATTCTATGATTCTATGATTTAGACCTCTAAGTGCCCAAATCCCTTTTGAAAATGAGATTTGTACTCAAGTCAGTTAGGCATTCCAACGCTAAACACCGCAATATCTCAATACCTTCAAAAATCTGGGCTAAAGAGATTAAGGCCAAAGTTGTAAAAAGTGTCCACCAATTTTGGGTGCACAGTTTAAGATCCTTAGGTCCTGATTTTCCAGGTTACTTAGCATTTTATAGCACTGTATATGTCTAAATCACAGCTCTGATCAACTTCAGTTGAAGTTGTGATCAATTCTGCACCTGGGCACCCGCATGGAGAGTGCAGGAGGGACAGTCTCCCTGCTTGTTTCTAGCAGCACAATTGCCCTTGCTGCCAGGAGGACATCCTGTTGAGCACCTGAAGCCTGGGCTGGAGCATACCTAGTACCAAATGAATCTTCTGCAGATTTAGCTGCCAAATTCTAGCATGTCCCTATAGAGCATATGCAAATATTTTTCAGAGGCTTATAAACAGGCTGAATTTTCATGGGAACACGATGCACATCCCTATCACTAGGGGGTCACTCACAAGCAGTGACGTGCTAGTGCTTCTCAACAAAATAACTAAGAACATTTTAAACATGGGGAAAACAATGTATTTTCCTTAATCTTGTTCTTGAAAATGGCTAAAGTATTTTAGCTGAAGTATTAAAAAAACCCTTCAACTCGAGGCAGACACCTAGCATCATAAATCTTCAGCCTGAGGGGTTAGTTTGGCAAAGTTATAAACAACTGAGAAGCAGGTCTTATAATGGGAAGCTTAAAACAACTTTATAGGCAGGGCTACCAAGTCCTCTTATAATATATCTACCAAGTGCATTTATTCAGTTTACACACATCCAATTTTCTGTCACCTATCATCACAGTCTGTCACAAATAAATATTCTGTTCTACTTGAGAGAGGAACAACTGAATCCCATTAATAACCTCTGCCAAAGATTTGCACAAGGTCTGGGAAACATGTCATCAAGTCTCTCTGTGTGTCATATTAATTAAGGTTTGAACTAATTATAAGTGTCTTTACCAGTCATCAGCTCACGCAACAAATGAGATGTAGCAGTGGTTGAAGAAAGGAGTCTGCTAAAAAAGATATTTAGACCTTGTGCAGCCTTCAGGGATTAGTCCTAACACAACCACCACCAACATAACTTCATTTCTGAGTCTGAAAAGGGAAGAGCAGGAAAGAGGCAAAGACAAGGGGCAGGTCTACACTTAAAACCCTGCAGCAATGCAGCTGCACCAGTGCATCTGCACCACAGTAGCATCTTCACTGAAGCACTACAATGCTGACAGGAGAGCTTCTCTCATCAGTGTAGTTAATCTACCTCCACAAGAAGCAGTAGCTATGACAATGGGAGAACCTCTCCTATCAACATAGCCCTGTCTACACCAGGTGTTAGATCAATATAACTGCGTCACTCAGGGGTGTGGATTTTTCATACCCCTGAGTGATGTAGTTATACTAATGTAAGTTTGTAGTAGAGCCCTGCACGGGACTTTTTTTAGTCCTACTCCCACCCACACCTGCCAGTGTTTTCCCCAGGATTGAAATTAGGGGGAGTGTTCAATTATACTGGGGGAGGGGAGAGGACGAATGAGGGGTGAGATCGTGAGGGGGAAGGTGGGCTATATGGTACCATAGTAAACTGAAAAATATTTATTAGATTTAACTCATGTTTTAAAACCATTTAAAACCACAGTTGGCTACACAAGCCTACTATGAAGCACTATATCTCCATCCTTCTAGGCTTCTTGTTGTAATTTTGCACAATTCTGTTAATGAAGTTCTCGAATGCAGTGCATTCATCTTTGGTGGCTTTTCGTGTGTCCTCTACTTCCAGTCCTTCATGATATGCTCACGATGAGGCAGAAGGCGACTTCTTTCAGAAAACAACATTCTATTCAAGGAGGAAAAAAGAAGGCTAACTGTAGCTGTCGTGACTGGAAGTAGAAAGAGATGAATTCCTACTTCTTTCATCCCAGGAAACATAGCAAAAAGATTAGGTTGAACCACTAATGATGATAAAGAATAAGTTGAAGTCAAATCTTCATTTGTTCATCGTATAATATTCTCTATTCTGTCCTGATCATATCGTAGCCCCATCACTCCACTCAACTGTCAATGTTTTATAAGACAGGCCTCTGTAAAAGCTATGTGGAGGTTGAATAGAATTCAGAAGTTGCTGTTGTACAGTTGTAAGACTCAAGTCTGTGTCCTTTACTTTTTCAGCTGGCTTAACAAACACTTCTTGTCCTCTTCACTTACATAGTCAGCATAAATGCCTTAATTAGTCAACTTCTGAACTGAAGTCTTTGCTTCTTCCAGTATGTTTTCTCTCTCTCTGATTGATCCAAGTGTAGCTTCTATAGCTGGACAGAGATCTACTGCTGTTGTAACAGATGCCTGGATGGCATTGTTTAATGACCCAAGTGGTTTCATCGGTAGACTTACAAGAGAGAATGGTGATTGTCTTCTCTGAACTGAGTAGGAAAAATAGTCCATCAACCTCACTACTTAGATCCATCCCATCTCGGTAGATACTTTCCAAAGCCAATAATAATGGGTTGCAGTAATTTTAAGACAACAGCCAAGGATCACTCATGAGAAAGCCAGCGGGTTTTCCCAGGTTGGACTAATTTTAACTTCAGTCCCAGTTTATCTTCTATGTTTTCCAAGATGTTCAGTCCTTTTGGATTCTTGCTGAAAAAAAGCGTATAACAAAGACATACAATTTATGGCTTTTTTAATGTCTTTTGAAGATTCTGAAGCTCATACTAGTGCTAGTTGGAATAGATGGCTTCTGCAGTGTGTATAGCAGAGATTAGGTTTACACTTTTCTCTTGTACTCCACTATGTCTTCCAGAGAAGTTTGCAGCTCCATCAAATGCACAAGCAGCCATCATTTGGGGGTTCAACTGAACAGCATTTAACTCCTCTAAGATGTGGGTTGTCAGAGATGCAGCCGATGTGTCTTCTATAATCTGAACATCTAGAAATCCATCTATTGGCCTACCACTGACATCAAGATAACATAGGCAATGACTTTATACTTGACGCCTATTTGCATCGGTGCATTCATCAGCCATGTATGCACATTTTCTGAATGCGGTGAGAGTTCTTCACTTTTTCAACTGCTCAATCTTTCACTGTTGCACTGCATGCTTCTAACCAGTCAGTTGAGTTTCTTGCAGAAAGATAGTGAGCATTTGCTGGTCTTCATCAAAACCAATGTCCAACTTCAGGATTAACAAATGACATTGCACTTAACATTGGCCTCCAGTCTGTAGTGGGTGATATCTCTTGCTTAAATAGAAAGTATGATGTGACAGCCATGTTTGTTTGCATAAACTGTGTTGTCTCTCAGCATTTTTAACAGCCTCATTAAGTACTTCTAAAATTGGCTTTGACAATGACTGCTTAGAAAGCTTTCTGCATGTCGATGCAAACCAGAGGATTGATGTTTTGCAGCCTTTTCACGTAGTTTGTCAGCACTGACTTTGCTGATTGGTCTGGCAAACCACTTTTACTATATAAATCCATGGTATGCTTACATCTTAAATACTGCATGCAGTTCTGGTTGCCCCATCTCAAAATAAGATATATTGGAGTTGGAAAAGGTACAGAGAATTATAACCATAATTCTATATTTAATTATATATTATAATTATTATGGTCATTCTTTGACAGGGTAACAAGCTTTGTGGATAGGGTGGAAGCGGTAGACGTGTCATATCTTGATTTTAGAAAGCTTTTGATACTGTCCCCCATGATCTTCTCATAAATAAACTAGGGCAGTGTTTCCCAAACTTGGAACGCCGCTTGTGTAGGGAAAGCCCCTGGCAGGCCGGGCTGGTTCGCTGCTCCAGGCCAATGGGAGATGCTGGAAGCGGCGGCCAGTACATCCCTCAGCTCTTGCCACTTCCAGCAGCTCCCATTGGCCTGGAGCAGCGAACCGCGGCCAGTGGGAGCCGCGATCAGTCGGACCTGCGGACGCGGCAGGTACACAAACCAGCCCGGCCCGCCAGGAGCTTTCCCTACACAAGCAGCGTCCCATGTTTGGGAAACACTGAACTAGGGAAATACAATGTAGATGGAGCTACTATAAGGGGGTGCAAAACTGATTGGAAAACCATTCCCAGAGAGTAGTTATCAGTGGTTCACAGTCATGCTGGAATGGCACAATGAGTGGGGTCCTGCAGGGATCAGCTCTGGGTCTGGTTCTGTTCAATATCTTCATCAATGAATTAGATAATGGCAGAGAGAGTACACTTATAAATTTTGAGGATGATACCAAGCTAGGTGCTTTGGAGAATAGGATTAAAATTCAAAATCATCTGGACAAACTGGAGAAATGGTCTAAAGTAAATAAGATTAAATTCAATAAGGACAAATGCAAAGTACTACACTTAGAAGGCATAATCAGTTGTACACATACAAAATGGGAAATGACTGCCTAGGAAGGAGTACTGCAGAAAGGGATCTGGGGGGTCATAGTAGACCACAAGCTAAATATGAGTCAACAGTTTAACGCTGTTACAAAAAAAGGGAACATTATTCTGGGATGTATTAGCAGGAGTGTTGTAAGCAAGACACGAGAAGTAATTCTTCTGCTCTACTCCGCTCTGATTAGTCTTTAACTGGAGTATTGTGTCCAGTTCTGGGTGCCACATTTCAGGAAAGATGGGGACAAATTGGAGAGAGTCCAGAGAAGAGCAACAAAAATGATTAAAGGTCTAGAAAACATGACCTGTGAGGGAAGATTGAAAAAATTGGGTTTGTTTAGTCTGGAAAAGAGAAGACTGAGAGGGAACATGATAACAGTTTTCAAATAAGAGCAGGTTAGACAAACACCTGTCAGAAATGGTCTAGAAATTAGTCCTGGCACGAGTGCAGGGGACTGGACTTGATGACCTCTCGAGGGCCCTTCCAGTTCTATGATTCTATGATTACCCCCACATTCAATACTAAAGTGATTTGTAACCCAACACCAGCCAAAATTGATCACTTGAGCAACACAGCTCTGTCTACTGGACACCTAGGCCGAGTAGGTGAGTTCATGTAAATACAGTCTTGTCCTGAAGCTTTTCCTCCCTCACCCCACAGCTGAGCGCTAGCTGTTGGGAAAGTTCATTGAGACCTTGCTTACAAATCATAATTTGAAATTATAAGGTTGGCCAACATCGCTGAAATGAATGCACCAACAGTCTCATAAAAAACAACAGCTGTGTGAGGAAGCTAGTCTTTGTTCATACTTTTCAAACCTATTATGCTTTTTCAGGTACAAGCATTTTATCATATACTGTATGTGCTTTTAAAGTGTGTATTAATGTTTCAGTTTCAGTTCAAGTTTCCAACCAATGATTAAATTGGCAACACTGTAATGGAACTAGTTGACCACTGGACCACTGAGGGGGTTGTTGTGGAAATTCAGGGGGGTGTAGGGAAATCCCTGACTCCCGCTGGTCTGGCAGTGGGTCCTGCAGAACCCGCAGGATCCCAGTCCTTCCGCAGCGCTTTACGCTAGTCCTGCTCAGGGCTCTAGTTTGTAGTGTAGACCTGTCCTACATCATTTTTCTGTCCTCCTCTCCATCAATCCCAAGGCTAGCTGGGAGACAAACCATCCCTCTGCACAAGTTCAGGCATCCCATTAGCTGTTTAACATCCACAAGCTTGTAATATCCCCTTGGGAATCATTACACTAGCAAGAAACACCCCCATCCTACCACCATCATGCCACTAGCATATTCCCTATGCAATGGAGATTCCTAGCTGTCCTTTTTAGCAGCATGCTGTGTAGCTCAAGCAGTGCTAGCGGCTGGACTGGAGAATCAAAAGCTGGGAAGAAATAAAGGAGGGTGAGGGGTTGTTGTCCTTATCCAAAAAAGGAGCTTCATGTTAATTGTGTAAGCCTTCAGCAGGTGGTGGTGGCAAACAAAACGGCCAGCTTCAATATCTAGGGATTCCTCTTAAGATTTATACACTACTACCATCACAAGACCCCATCCTGAAACCTGGGAAAAAATAAAATACCCTTCTTGTGACCCTTAACAAGTAACATTTCCCCTCTCACAAGCAGGGAGTCTGTGTATGAAATAAGGAAAACTGTATTATAGAGAAAGACAACACAGCATTGATTTGGGAAAACACAGCAACAATAAATCAACAATATATTTACACAAACAAGAAATACCCACCCCCACAGTATCTCTGGCAGTAGGCTTTCACCTCAGTTTCCCACTTACCCCCTTTAATATTTCACTTTCTCCCTTCCCTCTGTCACACCCCACTCATGGTTTGTTTTCAATGGTTAGTGAAGTCCCAGAGTCCAACTGAGTTCACTCAGGCAGTGCCCTTACCAAAGTTCTGAATTTTACTTAGAGTATTTTCTCTAGGGAAAATTCATCATCCTTTGTTAATCCAACAGGTACCTGCCCCTGCATCCTTGGGTGTTGAAGCAGAATAACACTCCCTTTGGAGCCCATTAATACTTCTCTTTAAGGGTCTAATTCTGATCTTACACGTTAATTGGAAGTAACTGCATCTGGCTCTGATTCTCCACTAAACTATTCCAATTGGTTTCAATGGAGTTACACCAGCATAAATCTGAAGAGTAACACAGTGAAGAACTAGGTCCCTTGACTTTAATGGAGTTCTGTCCACATAGAAACAGTGAGAGATTGGAATCAATCCCTAATTGTCTAAAGAGATCTTGACAAGTAATATAAGGTACGCTTCTTCCACACATGGCTAAGAGACCTGCCTCTATAGGTATTTGGGGCCAAATTCTGATGCGTTATTCAGGAAAAAAATCCATTGGAGCTACTCCAAATTTACAACAGTGTATATGAGATCAGTCTGTCTTTTAGAATCAGTTCCATATCTTCCACATCTCATACATGGTAATAAAAAAAACCCATTGTTATTAAAGTCACCAGGCAGTACACTGGAGATATTTTATTCAGACACCTACCAAACCAATTAGCAAGTTAGAAAGAATACACTGTACACTGGTTTGGAACAGATATCCTAGGAAATGAAATTATATCACTATGTTAATCACAGCAGTGCTCACTTTAGAATAAAGTTTTAAAGGTCACCTCCTGTTTCACTGCTCTAACTGTGAATATGCATGCAAGTAACATCTATTCTTGTGCAGAGCTGCAGAGGAGCAAAGTGGAGTGCCCCGCCTACAGTGACAAAGTAAAATTAACTCAAATCCTAGCTTGTTGAAAGCATGCAATCTGAGGAAGCTTGACTTCCCTGTCAGCCACAACAATGATGAGAGTAAAGACAAGTTGAATACAGGAGCAAAGCAATTGGGAGACAAGATAATGATGATAAATAGGGTTAACCAAAAAAATTCTGTCAAAACTGTTTTTCCAACAAACAATTGTGTTTACAACCAAATTAATTTTTCTGTAGAGAGTATCTGCTTTCCATGGAAAATTCTGACTTAAAAAAAAAAAAGTCAAAGAGCTGTATACTCGCAAAGCAAAAGTCTTTTGTTCTTTGGCCCAAAACCGAAAATTTCAATTTGGAAATGCTGCCACAATGCCCTGTGGGAGTTCTAGCTTCAGTGCCTCATAAGTCCTTTTTCCTCTACTGACTAATCTCCCTGGCCAGAAGGATTCAAGAAGAGGTGAGACCATTGTGCATCATGAGAAAGGCAGTTCAGCCAAGGAGCACAATCCACAGAATTGAACAGGGATATTAAGTACCTAACTACAACTCCCAGGAGGCAATGCTATAGCTAGAGCTGGTGCTTTAGAAAAGGTATATATTCCCTCAATAACATACCTAGCTGGGCAACACCACCATATTGAAAAGCAGTGGATTTACCATTAGTCACAGCAGTTTTGTGCAGTCACCTCTTGACATCAGAATCACAATTGAAACTAGAATGCCTGACTTTCCATGTTTGCAGTTGGATGTCACACTTCAAATTTATGCTGCCTTTCTTCTACCATCCCAGTTCCACAGCCGCCCATACTCACTCTCCCTGCCTACCATGTTTCTTACTCCTTCCTCCCCTCCTATCCCATTTCTTCTATCCTTTTCTACTTCTCACCTCTTCCCCCCCCCCACTCTTTTGCTCCTACAGTCCTGTATCTTTAAAATTCTCCTTTACCCATGGAGGATTTTCTGGAGTAATTCTACAGAAGTCAATGCAGCTACTCTGGGGGGAGGTAATATTAGAATCTGGCCTGGTGTTTCATGATTGAGTGGGTGCAGCAGCAAAGATGGCCAGTGTGGTTAAGAATCTAATATAGTGCTCCTTGTTCATTAGTTATGGAGTGCTGCATCTGATGTCTGGCTGCATCTACTGGTTCTGCTCTCCCCTTTCTCCAAATACTCAAAAACTCACTTGGAGTACTATATTAGATTCCTCCACCTACCTCAGAACAGGGAACATGTTTAACAAGTTCATTTCCTCAAGACTGGATGAAAAATTGCTAATGCAGTGCTCCTCAGCTGTGTTTCTTCATGTCAAGGTATGGAAGTGGCCCTTCTAGACATTTTTCTTAAAAATAAAGAATCAGATAATGTTCCCCACAATATAGTTAATGCATAAAAGTGCCAAAAATCAAACAAAACAAGTAGATTGTAAGCTCTTTGGGCAGGAACTATCTTGCTGTTATACGTTTGTACAGTGCCTAGCACAATGGGGTCCTTCATCATGTTTATTATGCTAGTGCCTAAAGGCCAGCCAAGAATACAACCCACTGTGCACTCTACAGTACATGGTCCCTGCCCTGATATGCTTACAATGACATGACAGACAGGGTAGGTTAAGGGGTTGAACACACAAGCAGAGGGAACCATGTAATGCAGCACTTTCTGTTAGTTCCATAATTTCTGAGGGGTGGGGAGTAGTTCAGAAGGAATAAGCTGAATGGAAAGAAAAGGGGCCATAGGAGGTGGGGCAACAGGGCAGGGAAGAGTAAGGAGGCGTGAAGCTCTGGTGAAGAGACTGCGAGGAAGAGGGAGGGGGAAGGTTGGAGAAAACAGCCAATCAGCATGGGGCAGAGAAAATCCAGGCAAAATGGTAGAAAGTTCTCCAAATGTCCAAAAAACCAAAGGTCCCTACTTCAATTGATGCTGCTGCTACCAGCTGGAGTCTACGGCTGGCTCCCCCGCTGCAGATTTCCCCCAAGGCCACATGGTGGTGGGAAGGAGAGGCACCACCAGGGGTCCTAGTGCCACCAGATTCGGGCATTCATGTCCATTACTGGGGCTCTTAGACACTACTTCAATATAAAAGTAACAAAATATTATAATAAAATAATAATAATTAATAAATAATTCACCTAGACACGGTGAACAGCCAATTAATTTCACACTCAGAAATTCTGGGAATTGAATGCAGAATTCCCCTGAAGAACATGCCAGCTAACCACTGTTGTAATGCTGCATTGTCATTCAAGGACAAACATTTAGGGAGAGAGCTCCTCTAATATTTAGTATCTGTATTTTAGAAAATCTGTTTGGTCCATCTCTACAAGGTGACCTGCAAATTAAAACGTAAAATAGAGGTCAGTGTCCTTTCTTGCTTTATTATTAATTAATTAATTATATTATATTATATTATATTATATTATATTATATTATATTATATTATATTATATTATCAGGTGACAAGACTAATAATCTCTGTACTTAAGAAGGTATTATATTTCATGTTTCTTTAGGAAGAGTTTTTTTCTGCTTGCCTTCTACATTACAAATATCCATTATTGACTTACCTGTATTTGTCTCAAGACTCCTTGGAAAACTTAAACTAGTAGGTGATTGAAATCTGAGCAAAGAAGAAAGAAAATGATTGTTACTGAGGTTTTTTAGCCCTCTATCACAGGTTGACTGGACCCCAAGATTGAAATAGGTCCAGTGCCCCTGTGACAGAGCAGGTGCTCCCAGCTGAGCCAATTAAAGGAGCAGGGCTAAATCCAGGCTATAAAGGATCAGAGGGAGTGCAGAGCAGGCAGAGGAAGAAGGGGAACTGTAGAGTAAAGCTGTAGGGAGAAAGGATATACTGTAGTGGTCCCTGAAGAAGAGAGATGGGGCTGGGTAGAAGAAGGCAGGCCAGGCCTTGCATCTCCTCTAGCTGCTTAGACTGCAGCTCAGAAAGGAGGGGCTATACCCAGCCTAAGGCTGGGTGGAAGAATTGTTTTTGTGGTTTCTTTTTGGAATTTTGTTTTAATAAAAACAAGCAAACCCCAAGAAGGGTTGTGAGTGGATGCATGAAACTCTAACAAAGTTTTGTTTGAGGAGTCTGGAAGAAGGGGAAAATAGGGAAGGACACTGCAGATACCCCTCTGGCCACAAAGGGGTGCTGGGGTGGTAGACACAGTGTTACAACCTCCCTGTGTGCCTTTTTTTAAAATTAAGACCATATTTAATTACAACTAAGAAACATTTGGGAGAAACACTCACTTGGTGAAAGGAATAGAGTCCCCATACGTTCAAATGAGGCCTAACAACTTCCATTCTTGTTCTCTACTTCTTCAAGGAGTTCTCCAGTTAAAAAAATAGAACAAATGTGATATTTCTAAGGTAAAATAAAAATATGAAATTCAAAGCTCATTCACATCATGTGTATACACCATACAGCAGCAAAACTGAACAATCTATTTTCCTTTTCAGGTCATCTTTAAACTGATCATGAGAGGCAGACTTTAGCCAAATTTGAACCAAGGGAACCAAAGATGACAGGCTTACACATGTTATCAGCCCATCTTCCTGCCATCTGAATCTCTGCAGAAATAGTGTTTTAAAAATGTCCAGCTTATAGTGCATATAAAATATGAAGAAAAAGGGCAAAATGTCTGTTTTGCTTTTTTTAATATAACTAATAGATTGTGCAAATGCAACAGATTAAATATGTCAATCAATCAACTGTTTGCTTTTCTCACAAGCTTCAGGGAATTGGCATATTTTTTCTTGCCTAGCTTGAATTTGAAGGCTTGGTTCAACATTATGTATTATATACAACTGAGAAAGGCAAGATCTGGAAGGCAAAAATACATTGTCAATACACTAACAGAAATTGGAGACATAGGAACTCATTTGTATACTGTACACTAGAGCAAGTTTACCAAATATATTGATTTGGTAAACAAACAATGCTAGACCTCTGAGTTAAGGGTGGAATTTGCAAAGTTATACTCTGAGAAGACATCTTTGCTTATGGTTAGTTCTGTCTCATCTGTAAGCTCACTTGTAGTTGTAAACATTACAGATAGAGACATTTAAAGATGTTATTTTTAAAAACACTATTAATGCTTTAACAAGTTTTATATTCAAAGTTACAATATTATATTAAATAATCAGGTGACAAGAATAATACTCTCTGTACTTAAGATGGTATTCCACTCCATTCACCCCACCCAGACACTGAAAACTACAGTAGCTGAGGCTTTTCAGATTACCTGTAAAGGAAAATGCTTTTAAAACTCAAAGCCTATCATGCACTGTAGAATAGGTATCACCATGTAACAGTGACATGACAGGGGTATTGCACAGTATAGTAGTTTATGTTTGTGAGGAGATTTATGAGATCATCAGATACAAATATTTTAAGGGCTGTGTTTTTTGTTTTTTGTTTTTTTTTGCTGAAGAAAATGTACAATAAATTAATGTACAAATATGGGGAAGTTTTTTTTATAGAAAATGAATATACTTTGGCCTCAGTAACCCTTGGAAGAGATTAAGTCATTCTTCTTTGCCAATGGCAATATGTTTGCCTAGTGAATAAGACAAAGAATCTGATTTTCCAGATCTGACTTCCAAATTGCAAGGACAGAGTTTCTACTTGACCCAGATTCCAGAGATGAAACAAGTAGCACAATCTTCTTTTTTACACTTGAGATAATATAGCTACAGCTTTCAGAGGCCCTCAATCCTTTTCAGAATGTAGATCGCATTTTAATAAAGATATTGTCTTGTAGAACAAGTGCCCTCCCTTTGCAGCTGTATGATGTCTCTGTGGCAACTGCAGCCACAGTTATGAGAATGTGCACTGTATTTAACATGTTTAAATTAATAAATGTTTTACCTTTTTGAAAAGTTAGTTGCATTCAGCTCCAGCTGTGCCCCTCCCACCTGTTCTGTTCCCCAGTACATGCTTCTATAGATGAAAGGCTCAGTTCTGATGTAGTTATATTGACTTCAGTAGAGATGCTCCTTATTTACGTGAGTGTGTGTGTGTGTGTAATATAATATTACCCCAATTATAGACTCAAACAAATGAGTCATTTTGTTTGTTTGTTAAAAAAGTCAGATCTAAGGAGTCATAACCTGGGTTTATAATATTTCTAAGTCACCATGTATGTTGAGATATTTCTAATTTATCCTACAGGGATTCACAGGTTAAAGATTCCTTTCATTATTTTGAAGTGTCTTTTGGTCAGGAATGCCCCTCTTAGAATTCTATCTGCTGCTTGAAGGAAGGAGATTTGACCTCCAGTTATATAGCTTTATTTCAAACTGTATCTTCAATAGCTGATGCTTGCTACTAAGGGCTATAGTTCAAGAAAATAGAAGCCGAAGTGAGAAGCACCTGTATCTACTGCAGTGTAAATCAACCTGATAAGAAAGTTACTCTTGGAAAAAGAGTGTTCTGGCAATGAAATGTGTGTTCATTAAAATTAAAGGGCCTAAGAGTACCTAGCATAAAGCTACAACTTACCCCATCAAAACCCTTATTACACACACAGAAAGTATATGACTATCATTGGCCACCCGCGTTCAGTTTTATGAGACATCACTTTTTATAAAAGAAGTGTCCTCCCACAAATTAAACCAGTTTTATTTGGATTTATATAGCCCTCTTCATTGCTTTGTGTCCCTATTGCTCTCCCCTTATCCAATATAATAGCTGTTCTTATTAATTAATTGAGTTTTTATGACTGAACAAGTTATGGATCCTTAGGCTGTGATACAATGGCAAACTGAATATCCAGAAGGAACCACTCTTGCTGAAGCAGATCAACTGCTTGGAGAATGTAGAATGAAACTATGGGATCAATAGCTGTTCAGGTTCTTCAGAAAAAAATCAGACTTCACCAATGTGTTCCAGAAACCCTTTAGTCTCACATGCTAATTTTTTTTTCAAATTTTTTCTCATTTAGTGACTTTATGGGGCTAAGTAAAGGTTTGGAGATTTAAGTAATAAAGAATTTCCTGGCACTTACTGAAGCCATCAGATCATAGGAGTACATGGGAGTATAAAGACATCTCATATAGTCTAAGATAGAAAAGTAATTAGGGACGAGATCACAATTTAAATGATATCAGCAAGAGTAAAAAGATTAATTTAAAAATGAGATTTGATAAGATAAAGCCTCAGTGACCACATGAATAACAGTTTCAGGAAGCATAAGCTACCGAGGTGATAGCATTTACCCCCAATAGTGCTGAGACTGTGGAACGAACGTACAGAGGGTAGGTGCAAGGTTACTGGAAGGAGATAGGTCTGTGTCTTAGACTGGAGCAAATTTGTGGAGATGAAAGATAAGGGTCCATAGCATCTTTCTTTACCTAAATACTGCAGTGCAAAGCCTGCTGGAGGGCTCCTCAAGACTTTCCTAGAGTTACTCCCAACATATTCGAGGGTGAGGAGAAAAAAAGGGTTTGATGTGATCTGTAATGGGCCACCAATCCACCCCTGAAAAACATACAAATTTAGGTGATCCTTAGGAAGCAAGGACAATCAGCACAAACCCCCTGTGCTTTAGCACTGTCTCTGCCTTCTATTCACCCCTCTCAGCCCAGCTCCTTGGCAATGCAGCTCCAATGGGATTTGTACAACTAGAGCCTCCACAGATCTCAGTTGTCCCCAACCTTCCTCTTAAAATGGGGTTGTCCTGAATGGAATTAGAAAAAGGCAATATAAGCCTGCCGCTCTGTTACAATTTTCTTAGTAATCTGCTTGAGAAAGAGGCAGCCTCCTCTGGGTCTTTTCTGTCTCAACCCAGTCCCAGCCTTTCTCTGCTCCAGGAATTTAAACCTCTTTCTCTTTCCCCTTCACAGAACTCTGTCCCCCAAAGAGTCCTTCATGGGGTCGCAGGAAGGGGGAAAATGGTATATGGTGGTGCTTGACTCTGCTTCCCACCTCTTCCTTCCACTTGGGGCAAAGCAGATCCAGAGGAAGAAGGCCCTTTCAGTGCCTGGACCTTGGAGGCACAATACAGCCCAAGGAAAGCTTTATTCTCAACTGTATCCTGGAACTAAGAGGGAGCCAGCAAAAGTGTTAGAGGATTAGGATGATATGCTTGTATTGTTATTATACAAGTAGAAGAACATTCTAGTATCTTGAGTTAGAATTACACTAGATGAAAATATTCTTCTTAAACACAGAACTGTATATCCAGGCACGTTCCAAGCAGTACAAAACCATGAACAATTTCATTGCACTGATTTTGCAGTGAGATAGACCTGAAGCAAAACCTCAGATCTGAACTTCTGCAAAAGTTTCATATTCCAAAATGTTTCCTGAGCTATCTGCTCCCATTCCTGAACAAGATTTGCCTGTGATTGTAATATGTAGAACAGTCCAACAAATTCTTTTATTTGACATTGACAATCTCTTATATCTCTTCTCACAGCAACACTTCCTAAAATAAATGTAATAATTTCAGAAAATTCTTAAAATGGGCTACTTGATTTAATAGTGGCCATAACCTTTCCAAAAGGTTTTACTGGCCTTCACGCTGTTTAACCATTGCATCAAGTTAGCTTACCTATTAGGTTGGTTATTATTTATCATCATTTGTGAGAAAAATCTTCTGGTAAGACAAACCTGTGTTTTATCCACATAGACATTTTAAACGTATTATTGCGAAATGGGCATCAGAGCCTGACAAAGAAGCTAACTTTCATAAACAAATATGATCAAAAATTGATAAGTTCATATCTTGTATTTTCTATGCAAAGATGAAAAAAAAAAGGTTACCTACCTTCCATAACCGGAGCTCTTCGAGATGTGTGGTCCCTATCTATATTCCACTGTGGGTACACATGTGCTTGAGACTGGAAGATTCTTGTTAGTAGATTCCCCTGGTCTGCACCCTCTCTCTCTCTCTCCTTCCTTATGTTCCAATATAAGGGTATAAAGAACGGTGCAGTGCAATCGACTCTCCAGGTCCTTCCCTACCACAAATCAGGTCTCCCTGATCCTAAGCAGAGGGATTGGAGGATGAGGGCTGTAGACTAGAGATAGGGACCACACATCTTGAAGAATTACAGTTATGGAAGATAAGTAATCTTTGTTTCTTGAGTGTTGGTCTCTATGTGTATTCCACTGAACAACAGTCAAGATGGAGGAGGGTGAGAGGATCTCTGTGGTTTGATGACTGCCGAACTGCTCACCCAAAGGCTGCAAAAGATGAGGAGATTTATTCCATGGCATAGGATCTTGTGAATAGAACTCCACATGGTAGCTTTACATGCCACGCACTTTCCTAAGCAAAGCTACTGAAGAGACCTTTGCTCTGGAGGAGTGGGCCTTCACTCCATAAAGCAGAAGAGCACCCGGTAACTGGTAGCAGAAAAAGATATAGCCCCGAAATCCACTTTGAAGATACTGCTTTCTCTTGAATGTGCTCTGCTAGAGCCATAAACAGACTAGGACATCTTCCAAAGGATTTTGCTGTCTAAAGATAGAATGGCCAGGGAATGGAGTCTCTGATCCTCAGTGGTCATATGAGGCTTAGGAAAGAACACAGTAAGTGTATAATATGATTTATGTGGAAGTCCAAAATTACGGTGGGAATGAATTTAGGGTGCAGTCGTAATGAAATCTTATCCTTATGGAATATAGAATATTGTGGCTTGGCCATAAGGATCCCTAGTTTGCGTACTCTTCTAGCCGAAGTGATGGCCACCAGAAAGTCTACCTTCAGAGATAAGTGGTAAAGTGAGGATATTGCTAGTGGTTCAAATGGTGGTTTTGTCAGTGCTGAGAGGACCAAGTTGAGATTCCATGTCGGAGCAGGGTTGGCTAGCAGAGAGAAGGTTCTGAGCAAGCCTTTTTAAAAATCGCACAGTGATTGAATGCATGAAGATGGAGCAATTGTCAATAGAAGAGTGGCAGACTCTAATTGCTGCCAAATGAACCCACAGGGAACTAAGTGAAAGATCAGAGTTTTTAACATGAGAAGAAAATCTAAAATAGTTGAAATCTCTATTGTTTCTGGGGACATATGGTGACACTGAGTCCATATAGAAATCCTTTTCCATTTCATTAAGTAACACTTCTGGATGGATTCTTTCCTGCTTTTATTAAGAATGGCTTTAACTGATTTGAACGTATCTGCTGTAGGTTCAATACCCAGTCAAATACTTAGTCTAGAGTTGCTCCAGTGAAATCTATGTGTCAGACCTAAAATGGATGTTTTTATTATCATTACCTCCACTTGAGACTTTCATGTCAAAATCCAATAGTCTAGGTATGGAAAATCTATCAAATAATTGCACTAGAAGGGGGCTACCACTACTGAAAGTACTTTCATAAATAAATACTCTTGTTTGCACCTATCAGGAACATCAGGAACCTCCTGTGGGAGGGGAAGATGTCTGTATGTGATAGGCACCTTTCACGTTAAGAGTGTTGAACCATTTGTTTCTCTTTAGAGATGAGATTGTGAGTGCCAGGGTGACTGCCTTGAATCATAGGCCAAGTACACACTGGCGGTGGGATAAAAGGTATGTGTAGATACATGGTGCAGTAAAAAGCAGACTGCATCCACACTGTGGTATATAGCTACACATGGCAGTGAAATGCTCTGGCAGGGGGAAAGCAATGAGGTAAGGCTCTGGCAGCAAGGAGATGCCAAAACGTTCTCCGCTGCCAGATTCTTTTCCTACAGTGAGGAAAGACTCTGGCAGTGGAGAGGCAGCAAAACACTATACTACTCAAAATAGCAGCATAGACAGGAAGGCACCACTTGAACATGTAGAAGCCCTGTACAGTATACTACTGGCAGACCAGGTACAAGCTCATGCCAAGGCCCCTAGGTCTTGACTGAACACTGACCAGTATATAGCTGGAACCAGTTTGGCTCACCTGTGTTTAAGTATGGTTAAAACAGTATTATTTTAAAAAATTGCTTAGTGTTTAAACTTTATGGAATGCTTGTAAGTTGCTGCATGCATTAATCTCACTTATAACATCTGTATCCCATAACGTAAGGCAATCTTTAAGCATTTGCATTGTAAACATCTGTAACTACCTAATTCACCAGAGAGGAGAGAGTCATTAATTAGTGTGAAATACTAGGCCTGGTCCACACTTAGAATTTCCATTGCTATAGCTATGTCTCTGAGGGGTGCCTGATCATTGGCTATATGGAATTGGAGACTGATACATTTGAATATTTTTCTGTCTAGAAGGTCCAAACGTTTAGATGCCTTGTCTGAAGGGGTAAATCTAACATGTTTTCACCTACTCCTCTTCATTGGAGCCTGAACAACCAGGGGCTTAGGGGCAGGATGTGTGAAGAAAAATTCTCCCTTAGGAAGAACGAATTATCTCTTCTCTGCCCTTTTTGGAGTGGATGCACATGTTGCTGGGTGTGCTACACACTTTGATCAGTTCTAGAATAGCCTCAATGATTGGGAGTGTTCCCTTTGTAGAGGGTGCTCCTTGTACTTTGTAAAATGTCCAGGAGTTTGCAGGATGACCCTTGAACTTCCCCCAAGAGGATCTGAAGGGGCTCAGCAATCCTTCCTAACAACTCCTGAAACTGTTTGTGATTATCTAGTGGAGATGGTGATGCTCAAGCAACTACCTTGTCAAGAGAGGAAGATGATGTACCCAATGGTACCAACAGTACAGCTATATCTGGCTCTTCTTTCTCAATGGACTCCAGGAAGGATTCAGGCTGGTTCCTCAGGGGAGAGGGATGGTAACATTCTCAGTGGGACAGGATGGATTTGGGATAATATACATAGGGGGAGTACAGCCAGTGAGAGGTATACATCATGGATTGGGGTCAACTCCCAGGCACAAACACAGGTTCTGGGGAAGGGTGAGAGATAATCCTATTTTATAGGGTTTTGACAGGACCCAAGGAGATTCTAAAACCTCTATCTGAGCTTACATCCCTTGGAGGAGGTGATGAGAGTCCTTCTCCCATATCAGACTTGCCCAACAAAGAAAAAAGTGAGGCCCATCTCTAACGGTGGTGCCATCCTAATCCTTGATGAGAAGCAACCCTAACTGGTAGATAGAATAGAAGAACAGTGTCCTACATAATGTTTATGGACCAATGGTGTCAGAATCTCTCATGTAAGACTCGGATCCAGCAGGATGGTGGTGTCTTCCAAAATGGTGTATTTGTCACCACGATCAGATCTGCCTCTGTGAACCTTTGGTGTCAGCACCAACAATGTATGGGCTAACTGTCTGCCCTTCATCAATACCAGTCGAGGTTCATGCCCTTACTTTACTTCATACCGATGGTCCTGGTCCTGCCAACAGAGCCTAAGTGGAGACATTCTTACTCTTTGAAGCCTGCTGTTCAATACCATAACCTTGATAGGTTTTAGAGTCTCCTGGAACTGGGCATTACAAGTTCCCTGACCTTGAGCGTATAGGGGATGCACCCCTCCTCTTAGAAGTAGATCTTGAGGGGGATTTATTTCTCATTGTTAGAGAGGTTTTGTTACCCTCATGGTGAGTCTGAGATGAAGAATCCTTTGCTCTACATTTGTTTGCCTGTGTCTGAAGTGGTAGTGCTAGATGTCACACTGCTCGACACTTCAGACCTCTGTACAGTGGGGGTCCTCCTGGACTGGAACTGACCAGGCTTTCATAGTTTGCTCCATAAGGTCTTTCCAGGGTCTGAATTCCTGCTATTGATAGGTTCAGGGAAGAAAACAGCAGCTGATACTGCACTTAGCAGCGATAGGAGATCTTCAAAGCAGTAGAGGCACTTCTGGTGTTTTTCGCTGACTGGAAAAAAATGGGGGCAGGAGATACAGTTCCTGAAGCCTGGCATACTGACATAATCAGAGTACCATACTGGAAATGGTGGAGGGGGGTGCTCCCTGGAATCTAACTAACTACAAGGAGTACTTACAATATTTACAGGGTATTTTAATAAAATATTTACAGGAGTGGTGCTGGAGGATCAGTCCACGAACACTGAAAGGTTCTGTCTCAGACCATGCAAAGGTAAGAAGGAAAATGATATATGATTGGTCCATAATGCCTCTTAAATCCTTGGATCAGAGCATGAAGAGACAAAGAGAGCAGGCATGGGAAAATGGACACTATTAGCAAGATCTTCCAATCTCAGGCACATGGAGCATATGTGTATCCTCACTGGAATACCCATACGGACCAGCCTCAAAGATCTCACTTTCTTATTCTAAAGGCTCTCTCTCTCTCTCTCTAATTTGAGGTACATTCTGGCTATCAGAGTATACTGAGGGAGGCCACCTGCACCATTCCTTATAATGAATCAGTCCCAGTAAACTGCAAGTAGCTGACATTAGTTCGGGGTTTTGTTTATTTTCAGGTCAGTTATTTTTTTATCCAAATTGCTTTACCCATTCCATATAACTATAAAGAAGGAGACTCAAGTATCAGTTTTATGACTCCAAAGCACTTCCTTTTCTAGAGCTGTTTTTAATCATCACTTTCCACCAAAACTATAAAAATTTAAAGTGAAAAATATATCTATAGGAATTCCAGGTTTCATACCATTGAATACAGGGCGTCAAATACTGTGGTCTAGCAGGGTTAAGTATGGATTGTGGAGACAGAGCTTTCTCAAGGGGTCTATCCAAGACTGTGATCCAACTCCCACAAGAAATAAGAATCACTACAAAACAAAACCACCTTCTCCTCCAAGAGCAACAGCTAGAGCACGAGCACGGCATACTTCTTTGACCTTTGTTTTGCTAATGTAAACACATACCACAGTGTACATATTAAATTAAATAGAAATAAAAATCGCCCACAATATCTACCCCAGGTTATGAGACAGACAGACAGACAGACAGAGTGTGTGAATAAAACATGTGACAAATACTAGTCACATCACCTAATGCACTTTGGGAAGGTGCTCATCTATTACAATGATGATGGTGTTATGAGATCCTGAATAGAATATGGTTTGTTTTCCCTTCTAATAACCAGCTGAATCTGGCCAGCTGATTATTCTCTCAGTATGAAGGAGCTGGCACAGAGCTGGCACACACTGTCCCTGGCCCATGCCCACCCCACTTGGATCTGGTGCAAGGAGAGGGGAAAAGACACATCAGGGAATAGTTCGGGTATGGCCAATGCACACGGCACTCTCTCACCAGCTAGGGTGCTGCCCTTTAAGGACCACTACCTGGAGCCTAGGCTGCTATAACCTGCACCAGGGCTGTTGCTGGCACAACTGTCCACAAGAAACCAGAGAGCTGTAATGGACTCCCTGACAGCTTCCCTCACACCAATCCCATGATAAAATCATGGGTCTTGGCAAAGAAGAGAATCTGGGCTGGAGTATTCAACAACTGAAATCCTTGCCTGAACTCAGAGGGCCAATTATGGGCACTTGAGTGGGTGCATCGGAGAGGGGAAAAGGTAACAAAATGCCTCTTTCCCTCTAGTATATTCACACAGGAGACAGCCATGGACAGACTGGGGCGGGGGGGGGGGGCGGAGTGTACAAGAGAGGACCACTAGTGCTGCTAGCAGGGACCATGACTGGCTGAGAAAAGAACACTCTTCACTCCCCAGATGGCTGCACTGGAAGGAGCACTGGCTACATTCATTTAGCAGCTGTAGCAAGTTCCCAGCACACACCCCAGTATCCTGAAAGTATTACACGTTTCAAAGCATCCAGGGTTCCAGCAGGGTATGTGGAAGGCACCTAATTGAGCCGCTAATGTATTACTTTGCTTAAAATACACTGTTACCGTTAAATCTTTTTTTTTTTTTTAAATTGGCCTCACCTGATTAATAAACAAAATTTCAACTGGTTTTCAGAATGAAGTTAGAAAACAGATAACTGCTTCCTGTTTCCTTTTATGCATAGAAACGGTCAGTCAAAAACTGAATACACTCATTTTTTCTAGAGGGATTTTGCATCTAGTTGTGCGCCAATTGAAGTCAGTGTCAAAATTCTCATTAAGGAACACCACAACCACAAGGGTGAATAAAGCTAAGCACAAAGGTCCAAATTCTGCTCCAGCTGATGTCAAAGTTTTCTTTTTAAAACCCTTAACAGAAGAAAACGTTGACAATTAACATCTGATTTTGCAGTCCACTTTGGAAGAATCTAGCTCACCCTATTGAACAGTTGCCATCTTGTCAAATGGCTACATAGTGTATTGTGTTGGCATTATTTGCTATTGCCATGATTCCATGACTGCATGGAACTTCAGAATGATCAGCAGTGATAGAACTTTTGACAGGCTTCTGCTCCACCCACACTAGCCTTTATTCCTTGAGCTGGAGGACAACTTTTATGGTACTATTAGGGCTTTTATCCTTTATGGACCAGCAACCCCCTGGATTAGTTATCCTGAAGCATACTTTTTTTTCTTTTTGGGTATTCACAATGATGAACGTTGCTATGGTCATAAAATTACTACACGTTATTTCACAGGGATATAAAATTAACAATATAACTTATTTATACTACAAAACTCCTAAAAGCAGAACTTGCAGAGGGACTCTTTAAACAAAAGCATACACCATTAAGGGCTCAAGAGAGCAAGTCCTTTGAAGCTGGTAATGTGAGTAGGTTCTACATGATGTGTTAGCAGTTTGCGGAACAGGAATCCATATACATACAGTAACTGAGTAGGTCTAATGAAGTGAATGAGACTGTGCTCACAAATGAAGTGTTTATAAGATTGCACTCATTTTTCAAGCAGTTACAGATAGAATTTCAACTCTTCATCATACTATCTGCTGCAACAAACTGTAATAAGTAGATCTACTATTGGCATTAAATATTAAGAACTGCTAATTACCTTTTGAAGTTAATATTTTCCAAAACGATTTTACTCTAATTTAAATGCAATAATCTATAATAGAATTCTTCCAATGTTTCTTGAGTGGGAATTACAGTGTCTGTCCCTATATACAGTGTTCTATGAGACAATAAAAGCAACTCTAACTGCAGGAAGTGGGAAAAAAATCCTTCAAGACGACAGATATGAAGGAAAAACAGCCAGATGAAAGAATGGACTGCACCCCATTTTTCTCTTTTGCAATTTGACACTTCGCTGTTGGAGATTGCCAAAGGTAAAAAGAACTCCAATAATTTTTTGCTCAGAGATTAATTTTCACGGTAAACTCTCCATGGAATCACTCATCATTTTGATAAGTTACTAAGTAGAACTGTTATTTACTCTTTTCATACAGTCAATCAGCAAGGCTCATTCTTCACTAGCACATTACAATTTACATAGCAAATATTAATCAGCAGTATTCTTCCTGGTTCATGTGTAGTATAAGCTAAATTTGGCTGAATTGTGATGCACATTAATAAAGTGAAACTCTGGGGAATTTTGATACATCACTGGCGGAATTCTGCTTTTTACTGATCATACATTAAATCATATTGGGGTGGGCAATACCCCTTAAATAAGTAAAGGTTTACTTTGCTTGAATAATTTCAATTTAGAATTAGTGTTTTAACATGCTTTACTGTTCACTACAGATCAAAGTTCTGATTTAGGAGAAACTCACAGTACAATCTATATTCTGCTGCCCTCTGGCTGAAAAATATGCTAACAACTAAGTGCTATAAATATTCAACGTGCATATTTTTTTTATTTGTGTTTTTGCCATTTAATTCATAGCTTCAGGGGAAATGTTAAAATCATAAGGACTTTCCAAACAAGCAATGTTTAATTCTGTCACCCTTACTCAGACTAATTGAGACCTTATTCTGCAAGTAGCCCCATTGATTTCAGTGTAACTACTCAGAATAAGATACTTCTTAGCATGAACAAGGATGGTAGAATCTGGCAATTCAGTTTAAATTGTGATGTTAGGAATGGGTGACCTCAAGGAATTCAAGGCTCTGAACATACTGAACTTTTTGGGGGGGAGGCTGAGGGGTGGGCTAACATTTATCTGAGTTTGCAAACACTTTTGTTTCCATAACTGAAACCCTAATTTAAACCTTCTTCCTAAGAGTGATCCAATTTATAAACAACTTCCAGCCCCCCTCCATGATTTGCTAACTAAAAGGAAAATTGCTACATATTAAAGACAGGGACCATTTCTTAAAAAACACCACTCCACTGGGCTGGCTAGCTCATACACATATTTAACTCTCATTGAGTTCAATGGGAGAAGGATCAGGCCTTATACTGACTTTTTTTCATGGAACTGTTTTCTTTATCTAGATTTTTGCAGCACACTCATCACCAAGGTATCCAAGTGCCTTACACTGGGGTTTTGGGGTGTTTTTTTCCCCCAATGTTTGTTTATTTACAATTCCTCTCCCTCCCCCATTCACCCCATTTTTTTTATTATGTGAAAGCCAATTCAGATTTCTCTCCTCCCGTGCTGTCAGCATGATCCCTATATGTTTTATACTCTGATAGCTCTCTACTCCATTTTTCACCCTATTTCCTTCTACACACAATTTTCTTTTCTAGTCCTTGTCCTGCAGTCTCTGCCATGAACACAGAGCCAAATAACATTCAGTTTTAACTACAATTTATAAATACATGTAGTTCAAGTGGGTCTGAAATTAAGAAAAACACATTTTCCCATCACCAATTATGATTCCTTTTACTAATTTTTGTACATACGTTTTGTTCTTTATTTCTGTTTTCACCAACGTTTACCAAAATCATTTTCTTCTAACACTGAACAAGGAAATTGTTTCTGAATTTTAATACCGTATTATCCCTAAAGCTACACTGTCTCACTGCTCTATTGGAAAGATTCTGCCTAGAACTTTCCCCAGCCTCCTCATGCATTGCTTAAGGCCATGGGTACATCCTCATATCTTCCCTGTGCCCAATTTTCAATATAAAGTTAGTTCTTATTAAAAGTAACAAATTATGGGTCTAGATGAATTGGTAGCTTTACCCCTCATCCACATATGGTCATCTCTTAGCCTTATAGAAGTGTCCAGTTAAATCGCTTGCATTATGAAATACCAAAGGTGTAGACTCCTGTTCAAAAACTCTTCCCAGGAGAATTCACTATCTCATTAAAGCCATACCATTGCTACTAAGGCCATGTGGCAATGCAACTGGATTTGAAACTAGCTGAAGTAACTACTGAGTAACTTGATCAGTCTCAATTATTCATGTATTATCTCAGGGAACAGCTACATTTAGTGACAACTGGTGGTGTCCAATATTTTACCTCATTCAGTTTTTATCTGGACAAGGCCTAGTGTTTAACCTTGGGTAATCTTGGGGCTCCTTTCAGACTATTAAATAAGAATGCCCAAGATCTCTTAGATTTCACATGTCTCAGCCTCATGTACCTCAAGCAGGGCCTCTTGGGACAAAGATTTATCTCAAAGGTTGGCAGTGCTGTTTTTGGTCTGTTGATCCATAAGCAGCTGAGTGGGGTTTACTCTGCTGCCTAACATGGGGTGTGCTCTGTAGCCCTATATGAAACTTTCTGATGCAGAATTTTATTAGCTGTCTGCACTGCTCTCTCTGCTATTGTGGGAGGTGGAGGTTAGAAGTATTATGCTTCTAGGGATACTGTATTCTTAAAACTTAAAACAGCAATGTGTGGCCCATTGTCAATAACTTATTTCCACAATGCCAAAGTGAAAAAAATGCTTCAAAAATTTTCCCTGCCCTCTTTACTTGTGCATCGAGTGTGGTGTAGAACTTCTACATATCTAGAAAAATAGTGAGTGGTGCCCATTCAACACACAATGGGGAAGTAGATTGTTTTGTTTTTACTTTGAAAGCTGTTTTATACTTTGTTTTGCTAAAAAATAAAGAAGGAAATTTTAGCATTTCTTATTCTTATAACTTTTGTAAACCAATAATAAAGCTGAGCACTTTACATCTCAAAAGTGCTGTAGTAAACACTAGCTACTAGTTGCTGTGTATAATGCTTGTATTCCTGTGAGAAAAGTAAAAGATCATTCCGTGTTATAGATGGGGAAACAAACTATGTTTAAGTGACATAATCAATTACATACAATGGCCATGTAAAATTAGGATTAGAAAAGAGGAGTTCCTATCTACCAGATCCCACAGCCTCTGTACAAGAAAAATGCCCGCCCTCCCCCTGGACTTTTCCCAAAATGTAGAGAGGTGAGAAGTGAACAACACAAAGAGGTACCTGAAGCAGCAGATAAGGTTACTACAGTTATATATGCAGCAATGCTTGCAATATCTTTAAGTTCAATACAGACTTTAGAAATGAAGTACTCACAGCAGCCATTTGGGGATGCTGATCATATAAGGTTTCATGCTGAAGTATGGCTCCGACCGGGGGCTTGGAGGAATGAAGTCAACCAGCCCAATCTATTGCAAACAATATTGCCCTGTTCATGAACAAAAAGCTACAGGAGGTCAAAAAGATACAGCACTTCTTTACTGGATATGAAAAGTACCTGAAAAAGTAACTGTTTGAACGCTGGCCAGTCAATTGCATGGAACTCTAGTAGCTCACCAGAGTTTAATCACTCTCTCTTCCAGGATGGTAATGATGGAAGGAAGATGGGATGTGTGTATGTGTGTTTTGAAGGGGGGAGGGGAATATGCTGCTTTCCCCTTTCCTATTACCTTATTGAACCATTCCAGGTGAAGCCCTTCCATTCATACTGTTGAGTATCTGCAAAATACTCATTGATATAAGCAGGTGTTCAGAGAACAGAAGGTAGTTCAGGACCTGAGTCTAACCCATCCATTCTTCAACAATAAGAAGTGGGTGTGGGAGCTTCCTCTTTTTGGACTTATTTTTTTTTATTTTTAAATACAGCAAAATTTGACCAATACTGCAGCAGAACACTATGTATAAGGGCATCAAATAGAGTAAATTCAGTTAAAATTTGGGCAAAAGTTCATGCTCCACTTGTGTGAGAGACAGACATTCATTAACTTCTATTACAGTCCCTGGTTTTGAAACAAATGCGTCAATCAGAACCAAGTAGTTTCAAACCACTTGATCACTCTATTGACTTAATCTGCTGACTTGCAACTTGTCAATTAACTCCTGTGCAAATTTAGCATCTTACACCTCTCTTCACTTCAATATGCTAGCATATGGTTTTGCAGCTCTTCACTGCCCAAGTTTATGCTTTATCATTACTACACAAAGAGAATTTCATATTTGCAAAGTCACTGTTAAGAGAGTGGTCTATGTCTGTGTATATCGTTACTAGACAGAGAGCCAATAGATGGTGCTCGAGACTATGCAGTGTTGCTCACGGGTTTTACAGGGCTAATAAGATTTGTGTGTACTGCAAATCACTTTCTTTTTGCAATTCTTTGTATGGGACTCAACATCCACTACTGAAAAAACTCTTCCACCAGCATTAGTCATTATTTGCTGGATGGAGTTGTCCCATGACTTTAAAGTAAAGAAGTTCTCTTTTGTGTGGGAGTTGAGAAAGCAGAGATGTGGAATATGCAGCAATGTCTGAGCTGCACTTTTGGTTTCCACTGGTATTTGAATAGGTTAAATATACTTGTGTGTAATGATTGGTTTTATGGCTCTGAATATTATGAAAGCCAGATTACTTGGAATTCTGCAGGTGTTTAAAATCATGCTACCAGAACCATAGCTTTTTCATTTTTATTGCCACAGAAATGCCACTTAATTTAGTCACGTCAGAGTTCTTCCCATGCTCTGCCATCAGATTCTGATATATTCCGGAACAACAGAAGCTTTAAGTGAAGAAAATCTTTTCCGTCATTCTAGTATTCTCTCATTGGGAATTTTTCAACAGCCCCCTTGATAAGAAATTTATCATATCTCAGATTCTCTTACAGTGACATTAGATGTGATTATACCAGTTGTACATATTGATAAACTAAGCCAAAGAGAGGTTAGCTAATTTCTCAATGCCATAGTCCAAACCAGTGGAGGAACTAGTAATTGAAGCCAAGAGGCCCAATTCCAGTCCTCCAATCACTAGACACATTATATAAGTGACAATGGTGTGTATCATAAGCCACTTTTCCTCAAGGACCGCAGTTCACAGTTTGTTCAGATGTTTGTGTTTTCTATTTATTTTTCTTTTAAATTCAGCTTCTACCCTCCCTATGCATTCTAGTAGTTTTCTATCTTTGAGACAACACACCAAAAATAACATGAACAATCACATGTTTCAAGAACCAATGTATTCATTTTTATGAAGGAATTGGATACAACTTCTTGTCTTTAGATGGTTTGTGCCTTTACCTTAAGTGGCACTCGAACAGCTTGGATCTGTGGATAAGATGTCCATTTTGTAATATTCAAAGAAAGTTAAGTTATATTGGACAGGTGAGGCAAAGAAAGCTATTCAGCCCACAAAATTGCCTCTAGAGAAATCCTTTAGCAGGACTTGTTATTTTAAATTTACATTCAAGTTGTTATTTTATTTTTTTCAGGGAACACAAATGAGGAGGGGGAAAGAGTGAAAGCCAATTCTAAATTAAATATTTATAGTGCAGTATGAATAGGAAGCAATCAAAATTCAAACCTGGATTTATTTTACTCTCTTTGGCAGGAAATCTATGCTAATCTCCTAGCTGGGGCTACACTCACTTCCACTGCTGTTCTGTTATTCCTTGTAATGTACAAGGTTAGAAACTTTACCCATTCTCATTGGAATGGAAATGGGTCTGTGCAATAGAAAGTGTTCACATTCAGCTTCTGAAAATGTATTAAATAATTAGTCATTCATGCCTCCCGCCACACACATTCATGTTTGAGTTCTAAATAATTTATAAGGAACATTGGGAATATTTGGTTTAAGTTGGTTTTGATTTCATTGGACACCGCTTTGATAAAACATTTTGCTAAAGGAAGACAATCAATTGCTACATGTTTTTGAGGCAAGCCTCTCATTTTACAGGCCAGATGAAATATTTTGGACAGAAAGAAACTGCAATAGGCAATTGACTTTGCGTATGTTGTATTTCTCTTTCAACATTTGTAGGACTCCAATGCAATATGTGTGGCTTTTGTCACGTTGGTAGTAAATTTTACATTTAAAATATACATCAGATTTTTATGATCCAAAAATGATACCAACATAAAAAATGCAATGCTGTAAATATTGCATACAGAAGAACCTCTTGCTCACAGACTATGGCAGCAAATAGATTTTAAAAGACCAGCTGGATGATGACTAGGATTCCCCCATGGTCCTGCTTTGAAGTCTGTTCCCAGCAGTTAAAACCATTTCCTTTTATTGTTTCTGACAAGCATAACAGTCTGGTAACAGGTGTGAAATCTGCTTAGAAGGAGAGAATGAGAGAAAGAAGATGCAACAAAAATCTGGCATACTGGACAGAATCACATCCTCTGTAATTTTGATTACATTTTTTGTAGATGCCCACTGTATGTATAAAAATAAAGCTACATATTTTACAAAACTATGATATATAGATAGATATAGATAAAAATAATGCTTATTTTTCAGTTTCCAAGAAGACAATCTGTAACCAAACGAATGAACTTATGATTTGCTATCAATGAAGGAATTGACAGGATTAATATCCCCTTTATATAAAAATCTAGATAGGTGCAGCATCTTAACTTTTCAAGCACCAACACCTCATACCCACTTAATACTTTTCCATGCACCACTGACAAAACAGATCTCTCATCAAGTCTCTCAGAATACTGGGAAAGAAAATGGATTTAAAGCTTCTTAGAAATGCACAGTTGGAAGATAAAAGCAAAAGCAATGGGTGACAGAGCTAGGAATAGAGACTCCTGACACTTAAAATGAGGACTAATTTTTCTGAGATAATGTATTTTCAGGGATGGATGCTTTTTTTTTTTCAAAAAAGCCTCCAATTTCATGATCATTTGAGAAAATAGAACTCAGGACCTTCTGCTTCCAAATTATGAGCTCTTTCCATTTGAGCCAAGGAAGAAGCAGGGCCATTTGGGGCTTTAGGGCTTGCAGGACTGATCTTTTTTCTATTAAAATATGGAATTTTGTCATTTATTTCAATTTGAAACCCTCTGGAAGTCATCCTCCATTGGACAATAAGATCTCACGCATTCAAGCAGGTGTGACATTATTTCCTGTAGAGTTTAGTAGTGCATAAAAACCACTAGCCAGCACATTACACCCTTTTGGAAAAACACTAATTCTATATGAAAAATGGATTATGTCCTGTTGAGGACTTAAGTCAATGCCATCTATGCATTCACTGGACGAGCACAAGTCCATGGGGCCGGATGCACTGCCTCTGAGGGTGCTAAAGGAATTGGCGGATGTTATTGAAGAGCCATTGGCCATTATCTTTGAAAACTCATGGCGATCGGGGGAGGTCCCGGATGACTGGAAAAAGGCTAATGTAGTGCCCATCTTTAAAAAAGGGAAGAAGGAGGATCCGGGGAACTACAGGCCAGTCAGCCTCACCTCAATCCCTGGAAAAATCATGGAGCAGGTCCTCAAGGAATCAATTCTGAAGCACTTAGAGGAGAGGAAAGTGATCAGGAACAGTCAGCATGGATTCACCAAGGGTAAGTCATGACTGACTAACCTAATTGTCTTCTATAAGGAGATAACTGGGTCTGTGGATGAGAGGAAAGCAGTGGATGTATTATTCCTTGACTTTAGCAAAGCTTTTGATACGCTCTCCACAGTATTCTTGCCAGCAAGTTAAAGAAGTATGGGCTGGATGAATGGACTATAAGGTGGATAGAAAGCTGGCTAGATCATCGGGCTCAACGGGTAGTGATCAACGGCTCCATGTCTAGTTGGCAGCCAGTTTCAAGCAGAGTGCCCCAAGGGTCGGTCCTGGGGTCAGTTTTGGTCAATATCTTCATTAATGATCTGGAGGATGGTGTGGACTGCACCCTCAGCAAGTTTGCAGATGACACTAAACTGGGAGGAGTGATAGATACGCTGGAGGATAGGGATAGGATACAGAGGGACCTAGACAAATTAGAGGATTAGGCCAAAAGAAACCTGATGAGGTTCAACAAGGACAAGTGCAGAGTCCTGCACTTAGGACGGAAGAATCCCATTCCCTGTTACAGACTAGGGCCCAAATGGCTAGGAAGCAGTTCTGCAGAAAAGGACCTAGGGATTACAGTGGACGAGAAGCTGGATATGAGTCGACAGTGTGCCCTTGTTGCCAAGAAGGCTGTATAAGTAGGGGCATTGCCAGCAGATCGAGGGATGTGATCATTCCCCTCTATTCGACATTGGTGGGGCCTCATCTGGAGTACTGTGTCCAGTTTTGGGCCCCACACTACAAGAAGGATGTGGAAAAATTGGAAAGAGTCCAGCGGAGGGCAACAAAAATGATTAGGGGGCTGGAGCACATGACTTCTGAGGAGAGGCTGAGGGAACTGCGATTGTTTAGTCTGCAGAAGAGAAGAATAAGGGGGGGATTTGATAGCTGCTTTCAACTATCTGAAAGGGGGTTCCAAAGAGGATGGATCTAGACTGTTCTCAGTGATACCTGATGACAGAACAAGGAATAATGGTCTCAAGTTGCAGTGGGGGAGGTTTAGGTTGGATATTAGGAAAAACTTTTTCACTAGGAGGGTGGTGAAGCACTGGAATGGGTTACCTAGGGAGGTGGTGGAATCTCCTTCCTTAGAGGTTTTTAAGGTCAGGCTTGACAAAGCCCTGGCTGGGATGATTTAGTTGGGAATTGGTCCTACTTTGAGCAGGGGGTTGGACTAGATGACCTCCTGAGGTCCCTTCCAACCCTGATATTCTATGAGTCTATGATTCTGTGACCTCCTTCACCTGGAGCCTCCATGTACGTACACACATGTCTTCTCAGCTACCGCCACTAATCGAAATCATTTTACTTTTGAGCCCATCTCCTTGCTGGAGTCCTTGAAATTCCTTGTTGCTGCCTTCTTCTCCAGTTACCTTTTGGTAACAAGTAGGGTAGGGGGTTCATCAGGGCCTCCAGACCCACCCTAGGCAAAGAGGGAATCACCAGAACCTGAGGTTGGGACACAGGAGGGTGCTGCAGGCAGACAAGAAGCTGTTGGGATTTTTCTAGGTAGAGGAACCTGATTGAAGCTGTGGAGAAAGGCTGGGCAAGCTCCAAAACGTACATCACATAGAGACTCCAAACATAGGCAGGGCTGTGCTTGTGCTCATTGATCTCATCTGTAAATAATGCGAGTTTGTCACTGTGATCTTTTGAAGGAACTACTACTGAAGCAAGGGTCGATCAGTGGACTCCCCTGAAAGCATTCAGTTGAATTGTGCCCCTTTTGTCTATGGGAAATGACAAGTAAGCATCTCTACTTCAATGACAGCTCTTTGGCACACACCTATTTAAAATTAGTACAGAACCCAAAAATAAAAAAATATCCTTTCACCCAACATTTCACTTTGACCACCGATAATTAGTTCTACCTAATGGCAATTGAAAATTACCAATTTCCTGCTGCAAACAGCACTTAATGTCAATTACTGTATGCAATGTCATGTTGTGCAAGCCCATTTGTCAATTAACCATGATATATAATGTTATGTTTTCAGTCTAGTTGCATGGTTTGTATATGCTACAGTTATGTAGGGAAAAAAACGTAACAATGGTAGATTAGAATGATGTTCACATTTAGCACTGAAGTGGGGGGAAAGTGATTCCAACTTGAGGAAATGCAGGTCATTTATTAGAATATCATAGATAATGTCAAATAATGTGGCAAGCTGATGCTGACATTAAGCGGGCTTGACTGTATCATCATCATCCTATTACCATTATTATTCAAAAGCATTTATTATGGCTTTAGGTCAGATTGCTGTAATTGTCAGGGAGCTGAATCATAACCTCATTTCTCCAAGTACTATCATTATTAGAGGGTAGATCTTTAGGAAATGTTGTTCTTTAAGGAAAAGAAGATTGGCAGGTCTTTGAGTTTGACTTATTATTCAGCATAACAAGTACTTCAGATAACACTATAGTATTCCTCTTGTAGAAAATTGGATGATCCTAACAGCCCTTTTTAATAGCCACCCCCCACAAATACATCCTTTTCCTGCTGTTCGAAAATCAACATGCATAGATGCAGTCAAAATGCTAGACCAGTTTAGTTACAGATGCAGGGAAAACAAGAGATTTTGGCTTCAAACAGATAATTTCAGCTGATGTGTCAGAAGGTGCTTTTACAATTGTTTGGTGATGCCTCTCAGTAGACTAGATGTACAGTAGAAAGTGTGTGTATGAGCAAGTAAGTGCCCTGGAACCCCTGTCACTTCTTCGATCCTTCAGTGATGACTTTGAGCCCTTAACACAATGAATGAATCAAAATATATTAGTTTCAAGTGGTCTTATTCTATTCAGTTTTCTAGTTAAATCTAACGTGGCACCATAAACTTGGAAATTGTCACATTAGCATTAAAGGGGAAAGCAAAAGCTTTATGGGTTAA
The DNA here is from genome assembly GCF_002925995.2 of Terrapene triunguis. Taxonomy (NCBI): domain Eukaryota; kingdom Metazoa; phylum Chordata; order Testudines; family Emydidae; genus Terrapene; species Terrapene triunguis. The sequence continues at coordinate 8,879,965 of NW_020664931.1, forward strand.
AGTACAGTATGTTTGCAGTTTGAAATAAAGCTCTAGGCTTTATTTAATATCATTAAACATATATCAAATGCAAGTTCTTGTCTACTTGTGACCTGGTGAGTGGAGCCTCAAAAGCAATATCAATAAAGAGGAAGGGGAAAGGTCAAAGAGCTTTTTTTTACTATTATTTTATTTTATTTTTTATTAAAGAGCCTTGCTTTTGGTGCATTGATACTTTATATCTCCAGACAACCACTTTGCAGTAACATCTGTTACCAGAACAGATGCCACCAATAAAACAGTTAATCTTGTTTCACTGTGAAACTGGAAAGAAAAAAGCCAGAGGAAATTTAAGGAATGGATGAGTGATGTACAAATCTACAAATCTCAAAAGATCACAGGTTTGGTTAAGATTGAATAACTACTCAAAAGACCTCTAAAGTACACCAGTCTACAAAATTGGGCTAGAAATTCAATAGGAAGAAACTTATCTGAAACACTGCCTTCCATTTGGGCCAGATATACCTTCCTTGCTGTATTTCAATTCTTCTGCTTCTGGTTCCTGAAAGCACAAAGAAAGTGATAGTGAAGCAGAGACAATAAGTAAATGGAACTTGAACCTTTTTGAATCTCAGTAGAGATTTGTGTAACATGCTGACTAAGTATCTCACACTCCTTCTCGATTATGTCTACACCAGAGGGGTGCATTTTTTAAAAACCTTGAGTTAATTTATTGCTTGTTTACTCCAGATACATAACATCTTTGTAAAGGCTTGTCCAGACACTCCATGATTATTTGCCTTAAGCTACAGACATTTGTAGTTTACCCTTGGGATCAGTCTAGAATAAATTACAAACATTTGTCAGTTGGGTCAAATGACTGGGTAGCATCCAGACTAGCATTTATTAAAGTGTTAGCTACCTAGAGTAAACTGGCAATCAATTAACTGCAGGTGAACAAAAAACCTCTGGGGTAGCCAGGTTCTTAGTGACTTGTTTAGGGGATGGGAACAAAACATTACTCCACTATTGGCCATACTTTGTTAGCTCAGTCCTGTCCTCTGGTGTTGATGGTCCCTGGTTCTATCCCTCCCTAGTGGGAGCTGTTTCATGTGAATTATGTTAGTCTAGAAGTGGGTCTGTGGAAGAACAGGTTGAATGTCTAAAAGGTTATCAATAATAAATTATCACCTTTTATACAAACAGAGTTTCAAAATTGTGTGCAAGTATATTTCAATGCAACTGTTACATGCAAAATGTATATAGACATAAAAAAAATAGGCGTATGCAATTTGCATGTAAGGGCTGCATTGAAATGCATTTGCACCAGAATTTTGAATTTTCAAGATGACCATTTTTCCCAGCTCACATCACTTTAATAACGGCTACAATGTACTTAGATATCATTTTACAAACCCTACAGCTAACCTGGAACATTAATGAAGAGCTGGCTATGAGCTACTACAAAATAAATTGGTTATATATACTCCTAAATATTGATTACTTCGCTTACATGGATTGCCCTTAAAGTCTGTAACCAGTTCCTAGAGGTGGGAGCACTGTTATTTGACAAATCTAATATAATTTATTTATTTAGAATCAGTAAGGCCTTTCGGGGGAGGTTTATTCTGAAGAAAATGGAGGCATGTCAGATGAAGGCTAGGAGGGGTTTCCCAACATGGTGAACTGCATGGATATATGCTCAGAAACTAGACTGAATGTACACAAAAAGGGGTGATATTTGATAGCTGTGATTTCAACTTCAAAGTTTGGAAGAAGAAAAAAAGATAACTTGTGAATTGTGTTTCTAATGTGTCAGTCATTAGTCTTTTCATAGTCTCTAGGAAGGGATTAGAAATGACCAAACACCAAAAGAAAGTGTGTTACTTTGAATGCACACTGATGAAAACAGCTAGGCCCAGTTCATTGCCTCTTTCACCTATGGAGCAGAGAGAAATCTGGTGTGAAAATACATGACAGTCTGGAGTGCTTGTAAATGTGGAAATTTTTTCCAGACTTCCTTCCTACACCCTAGTCTATATTGAATGGGTTTTTCCAATTTACTCTTACTCATATCAGCTTGCTTAAGGCCCTTTCCCAGCTGTAAGCAATGCTCAACCTGGGAAAACAAGAGAAACCAAAGCATTTTATCACTTTCTTGGATGGAATATATCATTTCTTCAGCTTTGTCCTTTTATTAACCAGCAGCAGTAAGTAAGCAGTAAGTAAGTACCCCGTCCGTGCCTGACCCACTTAAAGCGGGTGGTTTTCTCGAGAAGAATTGCTGGGATCATTTTTGGGAGGGATAGCTCAGTGGTTTGAGCATTGGCCTGCTAAACCCAGGGTTGTGAGTTCAATCCTTGAGGGGGCCATCTAGGGATCTGGGGCAAAATCAGTACTTGGTCCTGCTAGTGAAGGCAGGGGGCTGGACTCGATGACCTTTCAGGGTCCCTTCCAGCTCTATGAGATAGGTATTTTCTCCATATACATGGCTATGACAATTTCCTTTGCACCTCAACTAAAATGTCATGTCTTAAATTTCTTTAATGTATCAACTAGCTATCCTAAGCCCAAGTTCAGCCACTTGTTTTGGATTTGCTCATTAATAACCCCTGAGAAACCATACCTGTAGTTTTTAATTTTAAGCTGAAGAGGAGACACTGATTCCTGGATTCAGTCTAGGTTAATAAATGAACTCGGGCCTGAAATGAAGGTTTTTAAAAATCAGGTTTTATATGTTTATACATTTTCTGCCATCATTTGAAGTACACAACATTTTCATTTACAGAATAAAGCCTTCTTAGACAATACATCTCAAAAACAAGAACAAGTCATTGCCTCGCTTTTAATACTATAAAACTATGGAAAGATAGAACCATAATCTACTCAGTTACAGCCTATGTTTAACTGTGATTATCGAGCAAATGCCCCCAGTATTTCCAAAAAAAACAACAAGGAGTCTGGTGGCACCTTAAAGACTAACAGATTTATTTGGGCATAAGCTTTCGTGGGTAAAAAGCTCACTTCTTCAGATGCATAGAAGAAGTGAGGTTTTTACCCACGAAAGCTTATGCCCAAATAAATCTGTTAGTCTTTAAGGTGCCACCAGACTCCTCGTTGTTTTTGTAGATACAGACTAACATGGCTACCCCTCTGATACTTGACACCCAGTATTTCCAGCCACTCTAACTAAAGCTGGTTAATGTAGAGTTATTGGAACAGAACAACATAGCAGGGTGTATTGTATGATTGCATCACAACCGTTTTATTATCCAAGAACCTTTAGTTGTCTCAGGCATTTTGTTATTAAATAACTACTGTAGCTTTCTGAGAGCTGGCAAAGAAGCTCTTAAAGGTTGCCAGACATATGATTCAGCAATGACAGTAGTTTAAGCTAAAGTAACTGAAATATTGCAAAGAAGAATATAATAAATCAGAAGCCAAAAAACCTCTGACTTTGTTTTAATTATCTAATGGATCCACTTAACTTTCTTGGTGGAAATGATAGGCATATAATGAGTTCTGCAGGCAGATCAGCTGTGTCACACATCCAGCTGCGTAGATACTAGAATTGGTTGGGAATTTCCCACTTTTTTTTTTCTGGTGAAAAATGCATTTTCCACTAAATAAGAGTTTTCTGTGGGGAAAAAGTCTATTTTGCCAATTTTTTTTTCAATTTTCCATCAATTTTTTTTTCAAATTTCCATCAAAATTTTAATTTCAAACCAAATTGAAATATTTCATTTTGGGTCAGTTAAACCTGCATGTGCCTGAGCTGCTGCAATGCATTGTGGGAATTGTAGTATTGGTGACTCATACCCCCATTCTTCCCTGACCAAACTGTCTCCCATGATAAACTACGATACTCCTCCCTCTGAGCTGCCTCTGTTCATCCTGGAAATCCCATGACTGCTGCACATCATTTCTCCCAATTTAGTATTTCACAAAGAGTTTTAATAAATTGACATTTCCCAATTCAGGATTAAACCAATGTTGAAATATCATAAATTCCTGCAGGATGGAAATTTCAATTTTTGATCAACTGTAGTATACCTCGCATGTAGGCATTTGATATGGATCTTGTTAGCCAGCTGGATTCTGCAGAAGGAATGTAGATACATTTCTGGTACTAAGTGAAAATTCTCCTTTACTATTAATATTCTACCACCACCTACAAATGCGCACACACAAATGCACACAACATATTGTCAGTGAACAAAGGTCACTATAGTCATGTCCCACCCTGACTCTTCCACACACACTTCATTTTATAATAGTCCATTTTTATTTGGCAGTAAAATAGACAGTAGATAACCAGCATTATTCATTAGTAATATTTCTTTTCTCAGGTTAGGGGTCTCCCTCATAAGAAGTGGCCACTACACAAATAAGAAAGGCCAGGTTTTGAATTCTAAAGACTTTGGGACAATATACAGAAGGTGGAGGAGGAGAATTGGAAGTGTAGAATATTTGTATGTAAAAGGTCAAAATCTATTTTTAATATGATTCAAATTTTAAGAGTTAACTTTCAGTGGCCTATCCTATCTGCCCTTAAAAAAATACTAAGAGGTATTTTGAACCCGCAAATCTTGATTACACATGTAACAGTCCAAATGAGAGCAAATCAGGACACTAATATGTGCAACCACATTTCAATTGTGGAAACAGAAGGATTAGTCATTGTACTCCCCAGGAGCATGGAACTGATTAGTCCATGCTCTTGTATGGAGTGTTCAAGTGGAGTTTATGAGTGGGAGTAGGAAGAGAGAATGCTTTCATGCTCTCCTCCACTGCAAACCTGTGCAAAGTTCAAGGACCCTCTGGCTGCTTCTGAGTTACAAGAATAGATTATTTTAAAAATAGAAGCCAGGAATTTCTGTTGAAAACAACAACAGACATTTTTAAAAAAAAAATCAGAAAAAATATTTTCATCGGTGGATTGCTCTAAACACAGAACTTGCATGTAGAAATATCAAAATGTTTTCTATTGAAAGGGAATAGCTCAAGTGCTTTACAATGCAATTCAGAGTTACATGTAAAATATGTACAGATTTTCTTGTATTTTGGTATTTAAACAATTGAAACAATCCGCTATCCCATTTAAATCTAATGCAACCAAAGAGCAGTAATAGCAAACCATCAAAACAATAATCCCTTCCAGTGTTGGAAAATCACAATAATTAGGCTGAGACAAGGTGGTTTAGGTAATATATTTTATTGGACCAACTTCTGCTGGGAGAAAACCAAACTGTAATAAGCCTGTCAGTTGAAGTATCAGTTTGATGCTTTAGGGCAGTGGCTCTCAAACTTTTGTACTGGTGACCCCTTTCACACAGCAAGCCTGAGTGCAATCTGAGTGTGATCCCCCCTTATAAATTAAAAACACTTTTAAATATATTTAACACCATTATAAATGCTGGAAGCAAAGCGGGGTTTGGGGTGGAGGTTGACTGCTCGTGACCCCCCATGTAATAACCTCACGACCCCCTGAGGGGTCCCGACCTCCAGTTTGAGAACCCCTGCTTTAGGGGACTTCTTGTGGCACACAAGCAAGTTTAACTGAGCTAAAGTGGTGAAGTGTTCACGTTCACCTTAGTGAATTTGACACATCCCTACTGTGTGACCTCACTGTAAATTGTGAAGGAGCTGTCACTTTGCAATGAAACTTGAGGAACAGCTGCCCCTAAAGACATTGGGATCTTCTCATCAACTATACTCTCCATAGACAACATAAACACCGTAAGTGAATTCATCTTGCTGAACAGTTTAAAAAAACCCCACTGAAATGTGTTTTCTGAAATTGGATAAATATCAATGTATCAAAATTAGCAGGATTAGTTTTCAATTATGTCATCCCCAAAAAGTATCTTTAAGATATTCACAGAACCACTTCCAGCTGGGAGAAGCATAGTCCAGCTGTGATTGGCAGAGATGTTGTTTACACACAAGTTTTCAGGTTTCATTTCAGCTATGGTAAGGTACAGGAGAGAGACATAGAAAAGGCAAGTTACAAGACAGAGGACTCCTACGAAAATCCAGACTAGTATTCCATACTCAGATACAAATGAACTGTCACAGCAAATCCTGACTCATATTTTGTTACTATATTGATTTTTCCTCACCCAACCCATTCTGTTATGGATCTGTGGCACCAGCCCAAGAACTAGAAGTTACCTCACAACAGGAGGGATTCATATAGGGTGACCCGACAGCAAGTGTGAAAAATCGGGACGGGGGTGGGGGGTAACAGGAGCCTATATAAGAAAAAGACCCAAAAATCGGGACTGTCCCTATAAAATTGGGACATCTGGTCACCCTAGATTCATACCAGCTATTGAATTAAGACATCCTGACATTAAACCCGCAACCTAACATCCGGACCAAGTCAGCTGACTGACTTTGCAGATGTTATGGTGAAGACAAACATTTCTGTCTCCCATACAAGCTCAGCAGAATTTTTAAAAGTCTGCAAATTGCAGATGACCAGCTTCAATACAAGACTGGCACCTGAACTCTAACAGTCTTCTCTTTTGTTTCACCTGTAACAGACCATTCGTAAACTGCAATGACCTTGATGTTAGAACAAGTCACCTCAAAAGTTAATGAGAAACAATCTTGCACCTTAGTCACTAGAGTGGTCTGCTGGCAATTACATATTCTCCCTCAGATTTTGAAATAGCTAGGTTTTTGTTATCTTTCAGGTCCATTGCCCTGCCAGGATAAATAGCCCTACTCATCCATCTGCAGGAAGCAGTGAATTGTTCTTGATGAGTATATTAGACAGCCCATCTCTAATTTTACCCAAAACACCAGATTCAGAAAGATGGTCAACCCATGACATTTTGAGATGAGTCAGGGCCTCCCAGAACACCATCGTGAGGAATTAGGTTGGATGTAAGCACAGCTACACCTCTTTGCCTGTCCCGGTTTGGATCATACTGGTCTAATACTGAGCAGGAACCAACTGTGCCAATGTTAAGTTCTGCAGTGTCATCCAGTGAGCTCTTGGTTATACATGCCATGTCCAGGGCCTGATACCTTATTAGATCCTGGATGATGGGTGTTTTATTAACCACACATCTTACATATACAACATGAACTGAAGCCCAGGAACATTATTCAACATCCTGTCTTCTTAAGAGATAAGACACAGCCAATTACATCAAGACTAAAACTTTCCTTCCAGGTTTGTGTATCAAGTATCAAGTATTTTTTCACCTTGTGCAATGCACACAATCACAGGGATTGGGGAGCACCACACCCTTGCCAACTACATACCCAATGTCTCCTTATCCTCAGCATACAATAGTTTTGTTCTGACCTCTCAGGCACCCTAAGGTATCCATTGAAAGGATGTAGCTGCTTCTCCTAGCCAGCCAAGTAACTACTATGCTGACTACTAAGACCAAAATTATAACCAGTCATCTCAATCACCTCCACATAGCCCCATTTTAAACAAAATCCCACCTTTACCTCAAAAGGAAAAAACAACCTTTCCTCAGTCATATCCTAACCATCAGGAGAAAAGGTGGGTCAGGTCATATTTTTTATTGGACCAACTTCTTCTGAGAGAAAGACAAGCTGCAATAAGCTTGTCAGTTGAAGTGTCAGTTTGAGGCTTTAGGGGACTTCTTGTGGCACACAAGTAAGTCTAATTGAGATAAAGTGGTGAAGTGTTCACACTCACCACAGTGAATTTGACATATTCCTACTGTGTGACCTCACTGTAAATTGTGACGAAGCTGTCACTTTGCAATGAAACTTGAGGAACAGCTGCCCCCAAAAGACATTGGAACTTTCTTATCAAATACACTATCCATAGACAAACTGATATTGCCTCCAACTTCAAAGCCTTCTGGACTATTCATCAGTATGCAGATGATTCAGCACTATCCACTTTTCCTTCTTAGTGCCATAAGAGAGCCTAATAACATTCACATGATTAATACTTGCACTTCCACTCTGTGGTTTTCAAAAATGACTAAGGTCACCCAGCCCCCATTAGGATTCACTGGATGCCTGACTCCTTTATGCACCTTTGAAAATTCCAGACCTAAATGAGCACTTCCCACTTTCTTTCTGCTACCTGTAGGAGACATTTTCCTTCAATTCAGTTTTGTGAAATCATCAGAAAGTATTAATGTATATCAAGAAACCACTACCACTACAGCTACCCAACCAACTAGCCAGAATTTAGGATTTAAGATTTCATAATCTTAGCCATTCATAATATTTCAGAGTGGTAGCCATGTTAGTCTGTATCAGCAAAAAGAACTAGGAATACTTGTAGCACCTTAGAGACTAAAGGTACGTCTATACTACCCGCCGGATCAGTGGGTAGTGTTCGATGTATCGGGGATCAATTTATTGCGTCTCGTCTAGATGTGATAAATCGATCCCCGAATCGACACCCATACTCCACCTCAGCAGGAGGAGTAAGCAGAGTTGACGGGGGAGCCGCGGCGGTTGACTCATTGCCGTGAGGACGGCCAGGTAAGTCAAACTAAGATACTTCGACTTCAGCTACGCGAATAGCATAGCTGAAGTTGCGTGTCTTAGTTCGAACCCCCCCGCTAGTGTAGCTCAGGCCTAACAAATGTATTTGAGCATAAGCTTTCGTGGGCTAAAACCCACTTCATTGGATGTATGCAGTGGAAAAAACAGTAGGAAGATTTACATACATAGAGGACATAAAAAATGGGTGTTGCCATACTAACTGTAACAAGATTATAAACCCTCTTCATCAGATGCATGCAGTGGAAAATACAGTAGGAATATATATACAGAGAGATTGAGAGAGAGAGAGAGAGAGAGAGAGAGGACATGAAAAATGAGTGTTGCCATACTAACTATAACAAGAGTAATCAGTTAAAGTGGACAATTATCAGCAGGAGAAAAAAAACTTTTGTAGTGATAATCAGAATGGCCCATTTCCAACAGTTGACAAGAAGGTGTGAGTAACAGTAGGGGGGAAATTAGCATGGGGAAATAGGTTTTACTTTGTGTAATGACCCATCCACTCCCAGTCTATTTCCCCATGCTAATTTTTTCCCTTAGTATTACTCACACCTTCTGTTGGAAATGGGCCATTCTGATTATCACTACAAAAGTTTTTTTTCTCCTGCTGATAATAGTCCACTTTAACTGATTACTCTTGTTATAGTTAGTATGGCAACACTCACTTTTCATGTCCTCTCTCTCAATCTCTCTGTGTATATATATATATATATATATATATATATATATTCCTACTGTATTTTCCACTGCATGCATTCGATGAAGAGGGTTTTAGCCCACTAAAGCTTATGCTTAAATAAATGTGTTAGTCTCTAAGGTGCCACAAGTACTCCTCATAATATTTCTGCAATTCATAACTGTGTGTTTATTTTCTACTAATCTTACAGCTACAATCTGTTCTGTCATAGCTGCTTCTATTATTTTAAACTCTTGATATATAATTCCAAAGTATCAACAGGTGAAAAGATATGGATTATGTTGTATCCACAGTTTTATAGGAGATATGGCTGAGATTATTGTAAATAATTTTGTGTAAATTATGTGGATCCAGAGACTGTATAATCTTATAACACAGAAGGATAGACCTCACATAAACCCAATCCTGTTGAAACAAAAAACAAAACAAAAAGCATGGACAGAGCTAATCCTTTGTTCTATGTGGCTATGAGTCAATGCAATTTGCACAAGTATAATGATCTCTTCGAGAAAAAATAGGCACCATCATTTCAGCCCATTCACATAATAAATGAGATATAGGATTTGTACAACAGCAGATGAGCACCTCCGAATGTTGTATTCTATTTCAAGGTCTTTTTCTGAGACCATTGTATCTGGGTTTTTTCTAACGGCCATTTGTATACATTACAATAATGAAACCAATTTTGTAGTTTGCTGAAGTATCCTATTTTTGCATGTGGAAACTAAAAAAATATTGATCTTTCATTTTCTATAAATATGTATAAATGATGCTGTATTTTTCCCCTATTTCCACCATCTTACTTTCATATTCATTTTCAAATATTAATCAACTGAGTGAGAGGAGTTCTTTGTAACCAACACTGTCAATCCAATACTCAACTTAGTGTGTGGCATTTAGTTTTTTTGTTTATTTTACATTTTATTTGTAATCTCAAATGCAGATACAACAATTGCAGGACAACATGAATATAACTCATTCATTCTTCACCTACACGGTAGCACTTGTAAAGTGACAAAACTATTCCGGATGGCCAACAGCATGGTGAATGCATTTTACCTACCTACATTCACTTAAAGAGAATTGAGTATCTCACTAGGAAAAGTGTTCATGTTATTTTGGATGCCAACAGTTTCCTGATACACAGGAATCAGAGCTGTGTCAAAATCTGACAAACTAGTCTTTTCTGTTTATGCTTTAGTTAGTGACACTCACTGAGGTTCTAAAGCAGCTTTAAGATACCTCCTGCAAGTTGGGCCCATGCCCTTCCTGGCTTGGAAGGCCAATGCGGGAAGACAAGGAAGACTTACTGCATCTATTGTTATTGAAATATGTCAGTTTTTCCTTTAATAGGCCAGTGAGATATCAGCTAATTTCAAAAAAGCTAATTTTGTTGCCAAAAATTAGGTTTTGAGATTGACAATCTTGCTAATATTAGCATGGTAAGGTTGTGGAAGAGCAGCTCTGGTGGTTTGAATACACAGATGTACTTGATTCTGGGCAAGTTCAGTTTCTCTACAAAATATCCCCTCTCCTAGACACACACACTTGGCTGAAATTTGTATTATCCCTAGAATGAAAGCAACTAATTAGTATTTCAATGGAAGGGAATTACCACAAGGTTTCTCTACCAAATGACAAAGGGTCTCTAATAGAAACCATATTCAAAGAAGCCGTACCTATTGTTTTGCTTCCTTTTTTATAAATTATTTTCAAAAACCAAAATGATAGGAAAACAGCCTCCCGACAGCATACTGAATAAAATGCAAGGAGGCCAACTAAAAGAGGACAGTTCAGGAATTTTTCTATATACCCAAATATGGGCTGTTATGAAATTTCTCCCAAAATAAATCTAGTGATTTCTGCTTATAACATCCCTGTAAGTAAACTAAGCTAAGAATTATACTGCAGCTTCCGTATATTACAATTTTAAACACCATTTCTCAGACACTCCAACACACAATCAAATTAAAGACAAACAGCTATTCAAAGAGTCTAGACATTTTTTTACTAGGTTTAAAATTGTTTACTCAAAGATAAACGGGACCAGATGGCAGGCAAGTCTAAGTTTTCAGTAACCGCTTGTAACAAGGTAATTTGAAAATGGAAGCATAATATTTTTCCATTAGTAGCCTAAACTTTGAGGGATAAGGGAGTTACAATATATGACTATTTTAAATCATTGAGAGTTTTGCCCAGACTTCAGGAGTTTGATATGGTCCTTGCTGGACTTCAATAGAAGTGGAATGCATTTTGCCAAACATATCAGGAATTACTTTGCAATTAAATTGAAATTATCACTCATTTTTAAATCAAATGAAGTAATGTTATTGACAATAGACTGATCTTGAATGAGTTTTTCAAAACTGTTGCCAAATATGCTGAGATTCATGGGAACAGTACATCTAATTTATACTGTAGGTTGATTAAACAACTGGAATTGACCTACTTTTGTTCAACTGTGTCTAATATAGGTAACATCTTTTAGTTTGGTATCTTTCACTTGCTGTCTGCAAAACTTACCTAAGCTATTCATTGTGGGTTGAATTTTATGGAACGGAGCAGGGCATAGGTAGTTGTATATAACTTTTATGCTGTAACTAGCAAGGGGCCAGTTTGGCTCCCGGTGCAACTTCTTGCAGCTTCATGGCTGTTTTAAGTTGTGGCAGGTGGTGACAGCCTCTAAAAACCAGTTACCTACCAGTAACTGTTGTTCTTTGAGATGTGATGCAGATGTGTATTCTATGTGGGATGCGCGCGCCCCACACACCAGAGCCGGAGAACTTTGCCTAGCAGTACCCATAGTGGTGGTCTTCATGCCCTGTGGCCGTAGTCCCTCCCCTGGATCTGTAATGGCAGTACCACTCTGATCCCCTCCGTTTCTTCACACTGAACATCAGAAATGCAAACTCTGATGCGGAGGGGAAAGAGGGCGGGGTCATGGAATACACTTCTGCATCACATCTAGAAAAACAACAGTAATGGGTAGGTAGCCATTTTTTCTGCTTTGAGTAGATCCAGACATGTATTCTATGCAGGTGACTCACAAGCATTGCTTACACGAGGTGGAGCTCAGAGTCTATTTAAAGAAGAACTGCAGGATTGCATTCCCAAAGTTTGCATCTGATTTGGATGTAACAGTAATGGTGTAGTGTTTGCAAAAGTATGTGCAGAGGACAATGGCCATCCTGCAAATGTCCAATATAGAAATGTCATTTAAAAATGCTGTTGACATCACCTGGGCTCTGGTGGAATGAGTTCGTACCCCCTAAGATGGCGTAGCCTGGACTATTTTATATGCTCTCATGATACTGGAAGTTATCCACCTGGAGACTGTCTGTGAAGAGACTGCTTGACCCTTCATTTCATCCTCATATGAAATAAACAGATGCAGTAATGAATGGAAAGATTTATCCTGTCCAGATAAAATGCTAGACATAGCCTGACATCAAAAGCATGGAGACTCTGCTCCTCTGGGGTTTTCTGTGGCTTAGGGAAGAACACTGGTAGATATGTAACTTGGTTCAAATGAAATTGGGAAATCACTTTAGATAAAAATGTTGGGTCACTTTGTCTTTGGAAAATTGAATGTAAGGAGGCTCCACCATGAAAGCCTGCAACTCATACACACTCCTTGCAGATATCATCACCAAAAGGGAGGCAGTTTTCTGACACAAAAAGGAGAAAGAAGAAGTTGCCAGAGGCTCAAATGGATGTCCCATAAGCACTGCTAAAACAGTATTTAGGTCCCACAAAGGAAATGTCTCTTTAGTCAGTGGGTGAAGATGAGCGACTCCTTTAAAGGACCTCACTGCCATGGGGTTTGAAAACACCGACTTCCCATGGATGGGCGGATGAAATATCAGAATCACCACTAAACTCTCAATGAGCTAAGCACAAGGCCAGAAAGCTGAAGGTGCAACAGACGCTCCAAGATATCCGGGATGCAAGCCCATGTTAGTTTCATTCCCTAGGCCAGGGATTGGCAACCTTTGGCACGCGGCTCTCCAGGGTAAGCCCCCTGGTGGGCTGGGCCGTTTTATTTACCTGCCGCGTCCACAGGTTCAGCTGATCGCAGCTCCCACTGGCCGCGGTTCGCCACTCCAGGCCAATGGGGGCGGCGGGAAGTGGCAGCCAGCACATCCCTCGGCCCGCGTTGCTTCCAGTAGCCCCCATTGGCCTGGCACGGCAAACCATGGCCAGTGGGAGCCACGATCGGCCGAACCTGCGGACACGGCAGGTAAACAAAATGGCCCGGCCCGCCAGGGGGCTTACCCTGGCGAGCCACGTGCCAAAGATTGCCAATCCCTTCCCTAGGCTAACAACCATATCAAGAACCACTTCCATTTCCAGAACCACGTCCGAATAGGACGCCCTGGTGGAGGGCCTCTTCCTTTTAAGCAAGGCCTGCCAGACTGCCTCCAAACATCCTTCCTCTTCCTCATCTAACCATGCAGGATCCACGGTGTGAGATGTAGGGAGCTGAATGCTGGGTGAAAAACCTGACTGTGATATGGAGTCAGGAGGTTGGAATGAAGAGAGAGGGATATGGGAATCCAATAATGTGAGATGGCCAGAGAACCACGGTGGAGCAATGAGAATGGGCCTGGCATGGTCCAATTACAGCTTGAGAATGAACTGCAGGATGATGGGAGTTGGAGGAAAAGCATACAAGCGTGCTGATTCCCCACTCAAGTGAAAAGCATTGGTGTAGGTGCCTGGACTGAGACCCCTCAAGAGCTAAACAGCTGGTATTTCTTGTTTTTTCTCATGGCAAACAAGTTGATTGTCGGGATGCCACAAATGGCAAAGATGGATTTCAGGACACTGGGATTCAGATACTACTTGGGATTTAAGGAGAAATTCCTGCTGAGGTGATTCACCAGGTGACTGTGGATCCCAGACAAGTGATTGCTCATGAAGGAAATGTTTCCCCCTATGCAAAACTGCCAGAACATGACTACCTCTTGACAAAGCAAGTTGGAGTGTGCTTCCCCTACCTGTTCACATAAACCTCACAGTGGTATTGTCAGTGAGTATGAGAACCTCTGAGCCCCTGATAAGTCTGACAATATTGTAGTTGGAATTAAGCTCCAGGAAATTGATATGCAGAGAAGCTTCCTGTTCCAACCGCTGACCTTGAAGCTTCACTGACTCCAGTGCTCCCCAACCTGTTAAGGAAGCAATAGTTCTGGTCAGTGGAGAAGGGACTGCCATGGCACACATTGTCCTGAACCATCCACCACCATAATAAATCCAGGATTGACAGAGGAAGACAGATCAGTCTGTCCAAGGGATAACCATGTGGATGATAGAGCAACTTTGGCCACATTTGATGAGGACAAGGGTTCAGCCTGGCATATTAGACTACCTGTGCACATGCAGCATACAGCCTAGCAACCTCAGGCATACTCAGGCTGTGGGCAAGAGTTGGGACATCAGCTCCAGGCACAAGCAGTGAATTGCCGGGAATTGCTCGGTCAACAGAAATGCTCTCAAATTCATACGGCCTATCAGGGCCCCAGTGAACTCTATTCTTCGAGCGGAACAAAATATGGACTTCCCACTGTTTAATATGAGACCCAGATGATCGAGTTGGTGTAGTGTGAGCTGGATATGACAGAGGATGTCCTTTTGGGACTCACCCCTTAGTGAGCAATTGTCCAGATACAGGAAGATATAAATTCCCCTCTTCTTGAGTATGCTGTCACCACAATCATGCATTTGGCAAAGATCAAGGGGGTGGAAGACAGGCCAAAGGGCAGCACAATGTATTGATAGTGCCAGTGTGCCACAACAAATCAGAGAAACCTTCTGTGACTTGGGAGAATTGCTACATGAAAATAAGTGCCCTGAACATCCAGGACAGTCAACTAGTCACTGTGGTTTAAGGCAGGGAGGATAGTTGCCAGGGTGATCAACCGGAATCTCATGTATTTGATGCATTTATTGAGATCACAGAGGTTGAGGATAAGTCTTATCCCTCCCTTGGGCTTGGGAACCAGGATATACAAGTAGAAGAATCCTTGTCACCAATGCTGCAAGGGGACCTCCTCTGCAGCCCCCAAGGCCAGTAAAGATTGAACCTGCTCGAGGTGCAGTGTCTCATTAGAGGGGTCCCTGAAGAGGGACAAGTCAGAGAGATGGGAGGAGTGATGGAGAGGAACTATATGGCATAACCCTATCTGATGGTGCTTAGGACCTAGTTGTCTTCTGTAATTGAGTCCCAAACACTGTAAAGGCTGGCCAGCCTGTTCCTGAACATGGGGGACAAGGAATGAGAGCTCACCACTGGGTTGCTGTCCTGGATACAATCAAAATGGGCACTTGCTAGCTGGTGGGGAGGGGGAACAGCTATCTGGACCCAGAACCAGTGGACCTCCTCCTTTCGGATCTGTGGCTCTTTCTGGAGTAGTCACATTGCCACACATGAAGGGAGGACTGTCCAAAAAAAAATGCTGCAAGTGTATTATTGTTGTGACTGCTGATGGCTATAGTGGTGTCTCCACATGGCTGGAGTATATACTCCCAAAGCATGCAAAGTAGCACAGGAGTCTTTAAATGAGTGCAAGGTTTCATCATTTTTTTCTGAAAACAAAACCTAGCCATCAAACAGTAAATCCTCCATGATCTACTACATTTCAAGCACAATGCCTAAGTTCTGTAGCCAAGATGTCCTACTCATGGTTACAGCCGATGCCATAATCCTGTCTGAGGCACCTGCCACATCCAGGGCTGCCTGCAACAAAATTCTGGCCACCAAACAGTCCTCCAAAATGAACCCCTTGAATTCTTCCCTGGAGATTTCTGGCAACTTTTCTATGAACTTAAAGGTGGCCACCCAATTAACAAAGTCATATTTGGAGAGCAATGCTTGCTGCTTCATGATACAATTCTTCACTGTCATGAAACACTGCTTTTCCCATTAATTCCATCCTCTTGGGCTCTGTCTTTAGTGTCCATTTAAACCTTCCCTGTCAAGCCCTGTCATTTGCTGCAGTCACACACCAGGGAGTTAGGGGATGTGTGGGAATAGAAACCCTCAAACTCTTGCATGGAAACAAATTATTGTTTCTCTGGACATTTCTCTGTAGGCGGCAATGGAGCTGTGGTATTCCAGCGTGCTTTCGCAGGCTCCAGGAAAGCCTCATTTATCAGAAGAACTACTCTCTGGAGATGATGGTTGGAGAATATCCAGGAACCTATGTGTATTCTCCTGGAAGAATTCCACCTGGATACCCAAGGTAGTAGCCGTAGACCTCAGCTTGTCCTGCTACACCTTAAAGTCCTTGGCCACCAAGGGAGAGGAAAATTCTGGCATGGTACAATCATCTGGGGAGGATGAGGAGGCAGTTTGCTACATCAACAACAGATCCAGTTCTTGTACCATGGGATCCCGTCAGAAAAGCCCCATAGGAACAGAGAACAGACTCAGTGGTCCTGGAAGCCACCATTGGGGCTGGTGATCTTGATCTGGAGGAGGTTGAAGAGTGGGACCTCAAGGACCAAGAAGCATCCCAGGGACTCCAAGGAGGCCTGGGCATATGGATAAGACATTGGTGGCCAGTAGTCCCCAGGCCAAGAGTCTCTGTCCTGACTGTGGGACAGATGCCAGTCTCAGTACAGATAGTGATCCGAGGGCAATCTCTGGCACCTATGCAAGATCCCTGATCTGGATCTTGAAGAATCCCAGAGGTTCTGTGGTCACCATGGGGGAACCCACCTGTCTCAAGTCCAATAAAGAGATGGCATTGGTGCCGAAGAGGAATGGAGGCACTGAATAAGACACATTCCCACCCACTACTGGAGGAGGCATTAGCACTGAGGCTGGTACTGAACTTGACGAGCTCTGCTGCCAAGAAAATGATGGTGCCAGAGGATGCTCCAGTGTAGAGGGGGCTTTCAGTGCCAGGCCCAGCTTCAGCTCCATAGTCCACAGCCCAGGCAGTGGGAGCTGTGGTGCTGATGGACCTGGCAGCTCTGTGATATGGCCAGAAGGTGCCAAGAGAACAAAGGAGGATGAGTCAGTAGACATCATAGCACTGGAGAACTCCTGAACCAGTGCTGAGTCCAGAATTGAGAGGCAAAGCAGGTCTGATGCCATCTGATATGCCAATGGTGCAGAGACAGCCAGTGCTAGTGCCAGTATTGTCAGTACTGGACTCAATGGACACCCCATGTCAGGAAACGGAATTGACAGTATGGGCCCTCACTGCTCTCAGTGCGGCACTAGGGAGCGGTTGGACAGACCTGCTCCATCCCACATGCTGAAAAGAGTACTGTGCCAATAAGCACTCCTGAGAAGGAGGAGGAGTCTCCCCGATCCTTGGAATGATTCCAGTGCATTTTTTTGGACCTTTTCTTCACCATAGCACAGGAGAATGAATGATCCCTTTTCTTCTTGGGGGAAATGCCGGATCCTGAAAGCATGGGCATCACATGCCAGGTCCAAAGGTAATGGCCGACCAGACGAGCGCCTCCGTGCCAAAGTGGGCCTCATGGCCAGCTCCAGAAGATGCTGCTTCAACTGCAAGTCAAATTCTTTCTACCTGTGCGAACAGCTTGAAGATGGAGCACTATCTTTAATATGCCCCTTGCTAGGACACAATAAGCACCTCGTGTGGGGATCACTGTTGGGGCCATAGCGGCAATGTCCTTGTGTGGCCATGGGAGAGACTACAGCCGCAGGATGTGAGCACCGCACCTACAGGTCCTGCTAGACAAAGTTCTCTGGCTTCAGTGCACGGGGTGCACACATCCCACAAAGAATCCACACTGCATCTATTGAAAGAAGAATAAGTTGTTCCATCAGCTGCTTATTACCTGTACAGAGGAATCTGCAAGCAACATTTAAAGTTGGCTGTCTGCACTACTCTAGACACACTAAAGCGGTACTGCCAAAGCAAAGCAATGGTAGCAAAATAGGGGCTAAGATGTGGCCCTATATATTCTATGATTCCAAGGGCAGTTTAAATACCAGTGCATGGCACTATTACAATAATCATAGAATCATAGGACTGGAAGGGACCTTGAGAGGTCATCTAGTACAGTCCCCTGCAATCAAGGCAGGAATAAGTATTGTCTAGACCATCCCTGGCAGATGTTTGTCTAACCTGCTCTTAAAAATCTCCAATGACGGAGATTTCATGACCTACCCAGGCAATTTATTCCAGTGCTTATCCACCCTGACAGGAAGTTTTTCCTAATATTCAAATTAAACCTCCCTTACTGCAATTTAAGCCCATTCCTTCTTGTCCTATTCTCAAAGATTAAGGAGAATATTTTTTTCTCCCTCCTCCTTGTAACAACATTTTATGTACTTGAAAACTGTTATCATGTCCCCTCTCAGGCTTCTCTTCTCCAGACTGAAAAAATCTATTTTTTTTTCAATCTTCCCGCATAGGCCATGTTTTCTAGACCTTTAATCATTTTTGCTGCTTTTCTCTGGACTTTCTCCAGTTTGTCCACATCTTTCCTGAAATGTGGCGCCCAGAACTGGACACAATACTCCATTTGAGGCCTAATCAGCACAGAGTAGAGTGGAAGAATTACTTCTTGTGTCTTGCTTACAACACTGCTGCTAATACATCCCAGAGTGATGTTCACTTTTTTTGCAACAGTGTTACACTATGATCCCCAGATCCCTTTCTGTAACTCCTTCCTAGGCATTTATTTCCCATTTTGTAGGTGTGTGACTGATTGTTCCTTCCTAAATGGAGTACTTTGCATTTGTCCTTATTGAATTTCATCCTATTTTCTTCAGCTCATTTCTCCAGTTTGTCCAGATCATTTTGAATTTTAATCCTATCCGCCAAAGCACTTGCAACCCCTCCCATCTTTATATCATCCACAAACTTTATAAATGTGCTCTGTATTGCATTATCTAAATCATTGATGAAGATACTAAACAGAACCGGACCCAGAACAGATCCCTGAGGTACACGACTTAATATGCCCTTCCAGCGTGACTGTGAACCACTGATAACTACCCTCTGCAAACGGTTTTCCCAACAGTTATGCACCCACCTTATAGTAGCTCTGTCTAGCTTTTATTTCCTTAATTTGTTTATGAGAAGGTCATGCGAGACAGTATGAAAAGCCTTACTAAAATCAAGATATGCCACATATACTGCTTCCCCCTATCCTGTCAAAGAAAGCTATTAGGTTGGTTTGACATGATTTGTTATTGAGAAATCCATGTGACCATGTTTTAAGGTCCAAGTACAAAACAACCCTTCACTTTAGACTTCTGAACAATTTCTTTGGCACATCCTCCAGCTATTTCCTCAGTAATAAGAATGGGAAAATGGACAATAAAGAGAATGGGTACTACTAGCTAGAAGAGAGATGCAACCAGCAACTATCAGTTTCAAAATAGCCACTTTAGGGCTGCAGTCATTTGGTTCTCCCAAATTTAAAGGATCAGCCCCAGAAAAGTAGGTTGAGGGAGCGTACTTCTAAGAAGGCAACCCTGCACTGAGGAAAGTTAGTAAGGACCAGGAAATTGTCAAGGAATGGCTGATTTCATGTTGTGTCTGTTACCACTATATCACAAAGAATTACCTTTTTACTGTGCTCTGTGCTCCTGAAACCAACATAAAGCATGTAATTCTGCCATTAATATGGTTATGGCTCAGGCATCACTAGGTAGTTCTTTTACACTTATACTTCCACTTTATTTTTCCTAGCACATGAGCAAATGTTCAGCCTTGGGGAAGACATGGTATGCATTGTTCTGCTATGTAAGGTCTGAGGAGAAGGAAGTAAGAGAGTTTATTATCTGCCTTACCCTCTGGCAGAGTTCTTCCTGGAAACTAGGCACTGGACTTAGGCTAAGGCCTGGTCTACACTAGGAGGTTATGTCGAATTTAGCAGCGTTAAATCGAATTAACCCTGCACCCGTCCACACCACGAAGCTATTTAGACATAGAGGTCTCTTAAATTCGATTTCTGTACTCCTCCCCAATGAGGGGAGTAGCGCTAAATTCGACATGGCCATGTCGAATTAGGCTAGGTGTGGATGGAAATCGACGCTAATAGCTCCGGGAACTATTCCACAGTGCACCACTCTGTTGACGCTCTGGACAGCAGTCCGAGCTCGGATGCTCTGACCAGCCACACAGGAAAAGCCCCGGGAAAATTTGAATTCCTTTTCCTGTCTGGGCAGTTTGAATCTCATTTCCTGTTTGGACATCGTGGCGAGCTCAGCAGCACTGGCAACGATGCAGAGCTCTCCAGCAGAGGTGACCATGCAATCCCAGAATAGAAAGAGGGCCCCAGCATGGACTGATCGGGAAGTCTTGGATCTCATCGCTGTGTGGGGAGATGAGTCCGTGCTTTCGGAGCTGCGCTCGAAAAGAC
Source organism: Terrapene triunguis (assembly GCF_002925995.2). Lineage (NCBI taxonomy): Eukaryota > Metazoa > Chordata > Testudines > Emydidae > Terrapene > Terrapene triunguis. The sequence goes on from NW_020664931.1 coordinate 8,900,519, forward strand.
GGAACGCAAAGATCTACGAGAAGATCTCAAAAGCCTTGACAGAGAGGGGATACAGCCGGGATGCAACGCAGTGCCGCGTGAAAATCAAGGAGCTGAGACAAGGCTACCAGAAGACCAAAGAGGCAAACGGACGCTCTGGATCCCAGCCCCAGACATGCCGTTTCTATGAGGCACTGCATTCCATTTTAGGTGCGGCCGCCACCACTACCACACCACTGACCGTGGATTCTGAGGATGGGATATTGTCGAGGGCCGCTTCCTCAGAGATGTTAGCGGACGGGGAAGATGAGGAAGGAGATGAGGAGGACGAGGCAGTCGACAGCGCTTACAATGCTGATTTCCCCAACAGCCAGGATCTGTTCATCACCGTCACAGAGATTCCCTACCAACCATCCCCAGGCGTTAACCCGGAGCCAGAATCAGGGGAAGGATCAGTCGGTAAGTGTTTAAAACATGTAAACATTTATTTTGAACAGAACAGGAATATTAACAATATTAACAATGGGTTTTTCATGATTAGTTTGCCCTAGGCGCTTAACGTTTTAGTCCTTGGCAGTGCAACTACTGCAAAAGAATCAAACAATGTCCGGTTTATGATGATTAGTTTGCCCTAGGCGCTCTACTTTTTAGTCCTTGCCAGTGCAGCTACTGGAAAAGAAGGTCTATATGTCCGGGGATAGAGCTAAAATCCTCATGGGACATCTCCACGAAGCTCTCCTGGAGGTAATTGGAAAGCCTTTGCATGAGGTTCCTGGGGAGAGCGGCCTTATTGGGTCCTCCGTGGTAGGAAACTTTTCCACACCAGGCTATCATCAAGTACTCCAGGATCATTGCCTTGCAGAGCATGGCGGCACACGGCCCTGGTTTTTGCTGGCTTTCACACAGCATGCGGTCTTTCTTTGTCCCAGAAATCCTCAGCAGAGTGATGTCGCTCATGGTGACCTGCTTTGAATTAGGGGAATGTTACTGTTGGGACTGCTTGTCTGTTCCTTTACAGAACTGTAACCGGCGGTTTACAGCCAAGCGGTGGAGGCGGGAGAGGGGCAGCATACAGGGATCTTTCCCAGGGAACAGCCACGAGGGGGTGGGACAGGGGCAGAGTTTATGCTTGCCGGATTGCCGGCAGCAGGAACTGAACGTGAAAGGAGGCCAGTGCTATTCTTAAAGTTTTAAGCAGTCAAAAGTCTACGGCTTACCATGTCAGCCTGCTACACAAATTCCGCTGTCCTGCCCCGCTTGTCTGATCTCCAGTGCAAGACCCCAGGCACTGAATGCGAAGGCTGAAAATTTGACCTTGTCCTGAGTGCGCATGTGATAGGTGCTGTGCATGGTCTTCTTCACAGAGAAAGACTATGTTCATTGATCACAAAAAATTATCTTTGTGAGGAATTCACTCCCTTTTTCCCATCCCACAGCTACGACTGTCTCCCGACCTACCCTGGCACCCCCCTCCCAGAGGCTGGCGCAGATTAGGCGGAGAAAGAAAAGGACACGGGACGACATGTTCTCAGAACTTATGGGCTGCTCCCGAGCCGAGGCGGCCCAGCAGACCCAGTGGAGGGAGAACATGTCCCAAATCCATCGATCACACATTGAACAGGAGGAGAGGTGGCGTCAGGAAGACCAGCAGGCAACTCAAACGCTGCTTGGACTAATGAGGGAGCAAATGGACACGCTCCGGCGCCTTGTGGATGTTCTGCAGGACCGGAGGCAGGAGGACAGAGCCCCGCTGCAGTCTCTCTCTAACCGCCCTCCCCCGCCACAAAGTCCCATACTCCCCTCACCCAAAGTCCCAAGAAGGAGGGGCGGCAGGGGCCGTGAAAACTGTCACTCCACCCCTGCAGACTGCTCGAGTACCAGAAGGCTCTCATTCCCCAAAATTTGATAAGTCCTTTCCTTCCCGCCTCACCCAAGCCCCCGTCCCAGTTTCATCCCCTAACTGTGTAGTTGCTAATAAAAAATATGTTTCTGTTAATTACTGTTTCCATCATGTTCTTTTACAGGAGAGTGTGTTTGAAGGGTGGAAGGGGGTTGGTAATTGGAGAGGACAGTCACCTTTACCAGGGTACAGACACGGGGGCAGGTTCAGCAGCAGGTCACACACACATTGCAGTCACTAGGCACCCTGGTCAGGCTGGGAGGTGGTTTTCATGTTCTGTGCGGGGGTGGGCTATGTGACTTTGTGGCGGGGGAGGGTGGTTAGAGATCTTATGCAGTGGTCCTTATCCTGGATCACAGAGCCACGCAGCAGGGGATCTGTAACCGTCCTCCCCCGCCACAAAGTCACATAGCTCCCACACACAGAGTCCCGAAAAGGAGGGGTGGCAGGGTCCGTTGAAACAACCAGTCCAGCACTGCGGACCACTCTAGGAGCAGGAGCCTGTCATTCCTCGAGTTTATAAGCATTCTTTCCATCACTACGCCCGCTCCCCACCACAGTCTGCGTCCCAGTTTCAACCCTTTACCGCGAAACCCTTAATAAAGACAACGGTGTTCATTAACAAAGTTCCATGTATTTTATTTTTAAACGTGTGTTGGAAGGGGGGGGACGGGGTGAACGGGGTATGTAGCTGCAGAGGATAGTCAACATAAACTGGGTAAAGAAACAGGGACAGGTTCAGCTTCTCTTTAAACAAAGTTAATAGTCACAGGTTACCCTGCTCACTGAGGAACCTAGCTTTCAAAGCCTCCCGGATGCACAGCGCGTCCCGCTGGGCTCTTCTAATCGCACGTCTGTCTGGCTGGGCATAATCAGCAGCCAGGCTATTTGCCTCAACCTCCCACCCCGCCATAAAGGTCTCCCCCTTGCTCTCACAGAGATTGTGGAGCACACAGCAAGCTGCAATAACAATGGGGATATTGGTTTCGCTGAGATCAGAGCGAGTCAGTAAGCTTCTCCATCTCCCCTTGAGACGTCCAAAAGCACACTCCACCACCATTCTGCACTTGCTGAGACGGTAGTTGAAGAGTTCTTTTTCAGTGTCCAGGGCGCCTGTATAGGGCTTCATGAGCCAGGGCATTAGCGGGTAGGCTGGGTTCCCGAGGATCACTATAGGCATCTCCACATCCCCAACAGTTATTTTGTGGTCCGGGAAGTAAATACCTTCCTGCAGCCATCTAAACAGACCAGAGTTCCTAAAAACACGAGCGTCATGAACCTTGCCCGGCCATCCGACGTTGATGATTGTAAAACGTTCCCTATGGTCCACCAGTGCTTGCAGCACCATTGAAAAGTAACCCTTTCGGTTAATGTACTGGCTGGCCTGGTGGTCCGGTCCCAGGATAGGGATGTGAGTTCAATCTATAGCCCCACCGCAGTTTGGGAATCCCATCGTGGCGAAGCCATCTATGATGACCTGCACGTTTCCAAGGGTCACTACCTTTGACAGCAGTAGCTCAACGATTGCGTTGGCTACTTGCATCACAGCAACCCCCACGGTAGATTTGCCCACGCCAAAGTGGTTCGCGACTGACCGGTAGCTGTCTGGCGTTGCAAGCTTCCAGAGGGCTATGGCCACTGGCTTCTGGACAGTCAGGGCTGCTCGCATCCGGGTGTCCTTGCGCTTCAGGGCAGGGGACAGCAGCTCACAAAGTTCCAGGAAAGTTCCCTTCCGCATCCGAAAGTTTCGCAGCCACTGTGATTCATCCCAGACCTGCAGCACTATGCGGTCCCACCAGTCCGTGCTTGTTTCCCGGGCCCAGAATCGCCATTCCACAGCATCAACATGACCCATTGCCACCATGATGTTCACGGCGCGGGGTCCCGTGCTTTGCGAGAGGTCTGTGCCACTCTCAGACTTCATGTCCTCACCGCGATGCCGTAACCTCCTTGCCCGATTTCTCAGCATCTGCCTCTGGAAAAGGTGGATGATAAGGTGCGAGGTGTTGACAACGGCCATAACTGCAGCGATGGTCGCAGAGGGCTCCATGCTCGCAATGCTGTGGCATCCGCGCTATCACTCACCAGAAAAGCGCGCGAAATGAAATGATTGCCCGCCGTCGCTTTCAGGGAGGGAGGGCGGGAGTGACAGTTGGATGACGACAGTTACCCAAAACCACCCTCGACACATTTTTTTCCCCAGCAGGCATTGGGGGCTCGACCCAGAATTCCAATGGGCAGCGGGGACTGCGGGAACTGTGGGATAGCTGCCCACAGTGCACCGCTTCCAATGTCGATGCTTGCCCCGTTAGTGTGGACTCACAAAGTCTCATTACTGCCCTTAGTGTGGATACACACGTTCGACTTTGTAATATCGATTCCACATATTCGATTTAAGTAAAATCGAACTACTCTCGTAGTGTAGTCATACCCTAAGATTCCTAAAGAAGGGATTCTCTGCATGCCATCTGACCACCTCTGTTCCAGGACCTCTGTGTGTGTGTGTGTGTGTAAGTGTAAATAAAACAAGTTACACTTTAAAACACACCCAAACTCTGTGCCAATGATTTCTCCTTCTCTGGGAAACCAACGTACAAGGCTACCAGTCACCAGAGAAGCCACAGTATTTACCACTATTTGCCTATCTGAAGCAGTTTTCTCTACAATCCATAAACATACCATGAGATTTGCACCACTGCCTTGCTGTTCCCCAAGAACATGAAGATATGACTTTAACTGTGTGATATGCTTTTGATGAGTAATTTAGCCAAATCCTGGTTAGTTTATTGGGCAAGTTTCACCCTAGCTGTGATCAAGAACATGAACCATAGAGTAGAAGGCTGAAAAAAATTCCATCTCACTACATGAATTAAACTGGGTCTGGGTCACTCACCTGCCTGAGTTGCCACGTAAGAGTGTCTGTGCAGGCACAGAACTTAACAGCACACTAGCTTAAGCAGGAATAGAAAAGAAAGTTAATTGAGCCAGGAGGGAGCACAGATCTGTGAATAGACAGATTCACTGGCCCCATTACCCTAACTCTATGAGAATGGAAGGGTTGTGGCCATTACTCTACTCCATAGTCAGGAATAGTTACAAAGGGAAAGTTGCTCCACACTTTGGCCCTACATTTGGTGTGTGTGAATTTCATGACCCCCACCACACACACACACACACACTTCATATTGTACCAATACTGAGGATTTATAATGGCAGAATAAAGTTCACTCCAAATTCCTAGCCTGATGGAAGACCTCTGATTAATATTTTGATAAGTGTTATATACCTCAGTCTTAACAGAGGTTATACCATAACCACACCTGTACCAATAACCAGAAGGATAAGTTTCAAGTCCTCAGCTATTTGAGCTGCATATTGAATCCAAGAGTGTGAATTTAACCTACAGATCTTGTATTTGGGGAACATTTTGTTACTTTTCCAGTTCATTATTATTTGGCAGAAAAGGTAATACTAATAGGCATTAGATAAAGTTAAATAGGAGACTAAAAAGCTTCATCATAACTATTTCCATGTCACTTTCCAAAGTTAAATAAGTTTTAAAAGCCCATTAATTTTAATTTTATAGACTTGTGTGAGTCAGTGCCCTGTCTGTCTCTAGAGATGGAGGATTTATCTAGGTAGGATCCTTACACACACACAGACCTATGCATCTCAAAGGCTCTGCCACTGCTTCTATGGTGTTATTTCCATGGATGAACAAACAACTTCAGCCCCAGGCCCATCAATCTGATATCTTCCAAAAAGATGAAATTAGGTCTTAAATCGAAAGAGACTTGTTTTTATTACTGCCTATGCAGTGTGGTTTTTTAGTTATAAAAATGTGGTCAATTTTATATCAGTATTCTCAGTGGAGGTCAGCAAGCAGCCAGACATGAATTGTTTTTCTCCTATGCTATTCAATCTCCACTCTCTCTCTCGTACACCTGACACCTATAGACTCATTTTTAAAAATGGAAGCATTTTGCATAGTCACTCAGCCCAGTGAAGCAGAACCTAGGCAACACAACAACAGAACATTATAAGGGCACAATGCTCCTTGGTTCTGTATTCTACTCATTAAAAGCTGCTCTTGATCATACAGAAATGATGTAGAAAATTGTGAAATGAAACTCCTGGGTTAAAGGAAATGGGATTGCACTTGTACCATGCTGTATTAGCACACACTGATAGTTAATGCTGGTGGACCTGAAAAAGGAAGAGATATATGGAGAGTAAAGGGAGATCAGATCTTGTGTGGTGATCCTTAAAGCTGGAACTTCAAGTTAATCTATAGTGGCAATTTACTAGGTGCTGAATCCTAAACACATTTTTTTCCTACTCACTGGCTCAGTCAAGTATGTCTCTTTACTAAAAGCATCCAATCCCATGGTGTAGTGAAGTAGAAAGCTGAACTTACACTTTCAACTACTTCTTTGCCATATGTGTCTTATACATAAATATGAAACGTAGTGAACTGTCAGAGAGTTTAGACTCCAGTGAACAGGGGTGGCTTTAAAAGCTTATTATGCAAACATTCTGAATTTGAATTCCTTTAACTGCTTGACTACAAACCAGGCAGCAGTTTTCTTGTCTTCCTGAGGGTGACAAGGCATTACTCCCCAATTACCTGCTGGTGCTATTCAGTGTATCAAAAGGCATCAAAACAGGTCACACATTGGAGTTGTAAAATATGATGTCATGGTACCTTGTGGTGTATCATGATGGCATAACTCTACAATCTCACAACACCCTGTTCTCTTTCATATCCACTCAGACATCAAAGTACACCAGTTAAGATAATAGGCAAACCCTTAAGCATGCATTAACGTGAAGCATATAATAATATTAAGTGACATGGTGGTTTGGAACACGATTGGCCTTCAATCATTGTGAGTACAGTTCAGAAAAACATCTTTGTTAGTAGTTTTCACATTTCCACATTTGTGAGTAGTTTTAGTCCTAACTAGCCATGGATGAACTAAAACTATTTCGGTTTCAGCTTGGATAAGCCCCCAAAAGTTTGGATACTTGCCTATCGTTTGCATTACCTTATGGAGGTCTTCATATATCGCCTCATTCCTTTTCTGTCAACTTCCTACCATAATATTCTTCTCTTTTTCTCCCACCCTCTGATTTCATACCCTCCTTTCCAACTACTTAGTATGCATAGCTGAACTCCTGGTCTGAATTTGAAGGCTACAATGCACCAAACACAATGCTGTTTCTTTTCAACTCAGCTCTTCCCTCCTGCAAAAAGAATGACATAGGTCAGGAGGTGAGGAAAGGAATTAGAATGATATAAAATTTATATCCAGTAGCATAATTCTCCATTCACACTGTTTGTTTCTTCTTCCCTGATTTATGTATGTATGTCACGAACACCACAGTAAGTATTGGCTTGTAACTGACTAATGCAGCACAAATCCAATATACACAATTCATGAACAAACTGCAGTACAATATTCTTCAGCGAATAACACATTAATGGATAAATCTGATACTTTAACAATTTGCAAACAGATAAAAAAGCAGTATTTGTTGAATGTATTAGAGTATGAGGTTCATTCATTTTACACTTTACAAAAATAAAAGGTAATAGTGTAGAGAGAAAGTCCTTGTGCAGTGTATCCTTCTATTCTGATAGAATTTCTAACAGAAGGATGAGATAAATGGAAGTTGTTAGAGATGGCAATGTCAGTGACTGAAGCTCACTCTCCTCCATGGTTTAAAAACCACCTTTGGAATCAAAAGCTTTTTAATGTAATGGATGGAGGGATTATCCTCTTGTTCTTGATCATCAAGGCACAGCTGTGCACAAATGCAAGTTGGCACACAGATTCTAAGTCACCAAAAAGGCTCAGGTAGCCATCCAGAGCACTGCTTTGGACAATGTGTCTCTTGCCAGACTAAACCTCTGTACTCTTAACAAAGATTTCCTCCAAAACTGAGATGCATGGGGGGAGGGGGGAGAGTTCCTTGGATGGAGATGTATAAATTCTTTAAATTTTGTTCTTGGTGGTAAAATTAAGTCACAAATATGACAAATTATTATGTCTGACTTCATATTCAGTGCTAGCAGTTTCCAAAACACCAGTTTGCTATTCTCAGTGGTTACTTGAAGTTCAGCCTATTCTGTGAAAATCAAACTGCAGTCTTTCCACTTCATATATCTTCATCTATATTTACCAGCACTGCACTGTTTGGAATCAGAACTTGTTTTCTACTATTTGCTTTTGTTGGTGATAATGTATGAAATAAGTTGCTGAACCTGAAATACTGGGAAAAGCAACAATATTTTCCCCTCCCTCAGCCCAAGTAAATTGACTGTGCATGGCATAGATGAGGAGTAACTACCATACATCTCTAATTTTTCCTCACTAAGTGGCTTTTTCCAAACATTTACAATATCAACCCTGTTTTTGAATCATTTAAAAATTTTTTACTTGACAGGCAAGGTCAATATGTTCAACTTCCAAGGCAGATTGGAGGATTTATCATGAATTCCAGACATTTCATTTGTGGAGTTGCCTTAAGGTAACTGTCACTGTCTGTTGCAGCATCTGTCTCTGATGCACCAGCTTTATTTAACAGTTCAAGCATATCAAGTATTTGTACAGCTTTAGGGCTACCATGTACATATACTCCTAGATGCTTCCAATTTAATTCCTTTCACAGGGGTTTTCTTAGCAGGTCTGGTGAGTGATGAAGGGTAAAGAAAAAAACAAATGAAAGGGAGGTGTCTGATTGTGAGAGCACAATGTACCACTTTGTAAGAGACGAAAGGTGGTCTTGTGGTTAAGGTTGGGAATTGAACACAGAGAACCTCAGACTTCCTGTGTGACCTTTGACAAGTCAGGTATTGATTGACTCAGTTCCCTATTCATAAAATTGGGATAAATGATCCTTCCTCTTAACCCCTTTGTCCTGGTTTACTATACTATGCTTTTCAAAGCAGGCATGTTTTGTTATGTTAGTACAGCACCTAGCATAACTGGAACCTGATTAGGTAGAGCCTCCAGACACTAGTTTGTAAATGGCTGGAGAATTATGTTCTAGGATGAACTTTGAGATAAAAATTCTGCCTAACAATAATTTCTCAAAGTACACTCCAGTAATTGGTAACATGATTTCTGTCTCTACAGCCCTATCTCTGCCCTTAAGAGGTGTCTTGAGCACAGTCTATAAGTACAAGGAGAGAAAATGTCTAATAGTAAAGGGACCTTTAGTTTCAGCTTCCAGCCATTGGATCTCATTATGTCCTTGTCTGCTAACTTGACAAATTCAGACTAGAAATAAGGCACAACATTTTCACAGTGAGGGTAGTTGGCCATTGGAAAAAACTTACCTCCAGACCCCGTGGATTCTCCACCACTTGAGGTCTTTAAATTTAGACAGGAAGACTTTCTAAAATATGCTTAGCCAGAAAATATGGACTTAATGCAGGAAACACTTGAGGAAATTCCATAGCCAGTGTTATGCAGGAGGTCAGACAAGCTCATCATAACAGTTCCTTCTGGCCTTATGCATATATACTCCATTAAAGACACTTCAGTTACTTTACAGAATGTGGTCATAGTTTGTCAAATGTTTTGGGATCCGTTTGGATGAAAGCAATTATGTAAATGTAATATCATTATCACAATGTTTACATTCATATAAGTGTTTCAATGCCTTCAGAGACAACATAAAGTGGGTAGATTCAGATGCTTTCCCCCACTTGCCTAGTTTTGTGTGTCATAGAGTTCCCCAGAGTTCCTTTTTAAGCCCCCATGGTCTTTAAGATTTTTCTTCCTTAACTCTCTAAACTCAAAAGCTCCATAATATGAGGACATGCCTCAGGACATACAAGGACTGGATACAGTTGCCTATGCAACCTATTAATGCTATGCTTTAAGCAATGCAAGATGATCCTTTTCTTCAACTTGTACATACTGCATCTACGGTTGTACCATCCACATTGGCCTGAAAGCAGAGATAATCTATCTTCTTAGAGATTACTCAATTTGAAGATTAAGACTTTGTAAAGTGTTTTGGGGTCATGTTCCTTGGATTAAATACTTCAGGGGGGAAAAGCCCTTACCATTTGGTATAACCTAGCACATTCTACAGACAAAAATATATACTATTGAGGAATTTGTGAGCCAGGAATACCACATTCTCCGTGACACGGATGGTTTAGCAATATCCAGGGATGGGGGAGGACTTCCAGAGTTGGGAAATCCCCCTCATCCCTCTTTTCATGTTTATTTCAATACTAAAACCTCTCTTTGGAGGTTAACATGCTGTATACTACAGTATCTGCATTGCTGTCAGCAAGGTATCAATAGGATTTTGGTGTGGGTTGTTATTTTTTTTTTTAAAAGAATTTGGAAAGGAATCCAGGAAGTCTACATTAAAAAGCATTGTCTCCTGTAGTTCAGAATATGTATAACTTCTTTACATCTTACAGCTGACTTGATTTTAGGAAACAGTTCAGTATTATGGAGCTTGATCTTCTGTCTAGCATGTTCTCCTAGGAGCTGAGACCTCACAGTTCAACTGCCTAGTCCCTGGGACCAGTGCTGATCCCTCAGATTCCTCCATAGATTAAACATACCTATCCCACAACTAAAGCCATGTGGGTTTATGTCCCACCACCACTTTCTTTCTTTATTCTACTGCTGTTAGTTTTCCAGCTCCAGCCAACCTCTTTCCTGATCAGAGTACAATCAGTAAAAGTTAACTACTCTCCATTGTATCTAGTCTAGGAGAGATGTGCTTACAGGCTTGTCAGATATGATAGATACACAGACATAAAGCTATTCCACGAAACAGTGATTTTCATGAGGACACCTTAACAATATCAACCAGAATTCCTAAGCTGTACAGACAGATTCCCCCAATCGTCACAAAAAGCCATAAGAATAGTTGCCATGTCCACATCCCAAATGAATGCACACAACCTCTTGGCTGTATGTAAGGATAAAAAGCTGACAGGGTTATAGCTACTACATGATTTTCCAATAGCAAGAGGGAGTCCAACTGGACCTGTACACTGTGAACGTAATCTCACACACACTCTTAGGGAGGATGGCACTTATTTTTCTCACCATATTCTGCAGTGCTCCTCGCAAGCCACCCTCATCTATGCCCCAATTCAACCCCAGACATGGACCTGTTGTAGGAGCATCAGTGATCTGTATGCTATGTATAACCTGTATGCTCAAAAGGTCTGTTACATTCCACCCCCCACCCCCCGCCCCATGTCTCCTCTCCCTCTTTGAATACCTGTGAAGTGGCTTCCCCCCTCCCCCTCCCTCCTGGAATGCTTGTGGGATGAATGGGCTGCTTAAGCTGGAAGATCAAAAGAGCTTCCAGGCAGACTAGGTGTCTGGGACTCTAATTAGGCAGCACTCACAGACCCAATGCATGGACGCTGCATGGACACTGCCCGAGGTGGAGTGTGACCAACCAGACGCGGCCAAGTCATCTCTAGTCGCAGGCCATGAGGAGCAGGTCCTTAAAAGGGGAAGGGGCCATGTTCTCAGGAGTGCACTCACAAGCTTGTACCTCCCATGAAGGCCCTTCGTCCAGACCGCCTGGCCAGTGGTTCACTGCGTTGTATTCCATCGTGCCTTGGGAAGACTTACCTTCATCGCACCATCCATCACTGCGCTGTGGGACACTTACCTTCAATGATCCTGACATCTCCAGTGCCGTGCCTGTCCTGGGAGCGTGAGTATGCGAGTGTGAGTGTGATTACCCCCCCATTCTTTTGAGCTTAGCTATCAGTATAATAAACGTGCTGCTTTCTGCCAAACTCTGGTGGGTCATTAGTCCTCCCTAAGCTTACTAGCTGGCCCAGTTTCGGGTAACAGGACCAATATGATAGACCATTTTAGCTGGGTAGAATAGAATGTGAACAGAGAGTTGTTATCATCATACAGAAAACAGTTTGTAGATCTTGGCCCAATCCTCCCTCACCTTGCATCTTGTGTAGCCATTTACACCTGTAGAGAGTGTGTGTTAAATGCTACCATCAATATATGGCAGTGGAGATTTCTGATTTGGCTTCATATTATACCCACTCAGTATAATGTAAATGACTATACAAGGTTCAAGGTGACAGAGAATGAAATTTCTACTTGCTTCTTCTGTTCCTTACGTATTGCAAGGAATAAGGCAATACAATATAAGAAATTAAAGGAGTGATCAGATATAAATTGTTTTTGTGGCCCACACAGATGTTGAAATACCATTGTCATTTCAATCAATGTAGCAATATTTTCTTTGGATGGAGTGATGAGAGGGGAGGTGGGGGAAGAATAAAGGAAATCAAATACATTTGTGAAAGAGTGAGGTTCCTGGGTGTCAAATAGGAAGTTACATTCCATTTTACTAGACTAGAAAGCTAGAAGAGGTGGTTTTGCAGTCACTTTTCCCCTTTAGAGGGTCTTTCAGTCATTAGAAATTTTTCGGGTCACTTCTTAGAGAGAAATAGCTGTTATTCTGAGAAATTCCTTGGGCCTCTCTTTTTGGAACTTCTTCAGGGCAAAGGATAGTTTCGTGGCTAAAGCCAGTGGAAGCTCTTCAGATACATTCTATCTGCCTGCTGCCTAAATTGGTTCTGAGTTATTTATGTTCAGTTTCATCTACCCACTTTCAGATGTCACCATTGTCCCCTACGAGTTCAAGCACAACACTAGGACTCAGGAAATCGAGGTACTGTACATTTCAACCTTTGCCATAGACTTCACATGTGACCTTAGGTAAATCATTTAATCTCTACATATCTTAGTTTCTGCATCTGTAAAAAAAAAAAAAAAAGGTAAAAGTATGTCCCTACCTCACAAGAGAGAATTTTAATTCATCCATGTTTGCATTTGCACTTGTATAGCACTTGCATTATAGTTTCTAAAAGTATAATAGAGAAATTATTTATTTTATCTAATATGCATACACTACTACCTCAGCTATGATCTTTTGGCAATGATAGGTGTAATGTCCGTCCATCCTTCTCTTCACATTTGCTCCCCACAACCCCCAAAAGAAATAAAAGCATCATTTGCTGCTTTTATTCACATTTACTTTCCCTCACTCTTGGGTTGGCTGTGCTCCAGGCTGTTATCCCATGTTGTAATTTAGAGTAGCCGAAGTGCTGCTTTAAACTTATATCAACTGCTAATGGCGCAAGGAGACAACAGGACACCTAGAGACTCTCTAGAGCACAATGCAGCCATTACCATCCCTTTTAAACTCAGTCACAAGGGAGGGGGCCGTGGTGTAGGAGTCACATAACCAGCTCTGTGCCACCAGAGGATGCCTCCGTTCTGGGGTGATGCTCTTGTGTTGGTTAAATTGCATTTATGGCTGCTTTACAAAAAAAAGAGCCACATAAATTGACTACTGCGCAGCTGAAGAACAAGGATTCAAAAATCTATCTGCAGCCATTTTGAATTTCAGCACAGAGCATTCATGCAAAATTTCCTGAGATGCAATACAAAGGCATCTGAAGATTTCACAGTTGACTAGAACAAATGTATCTGCGTGTCTGTTTGACACTGATACTGAACTCGCTCAAACTTAGAAGTCTGTATTCAGTTTTCAGGCCCAGTATGCACTTCTTTCCCCAAGGCCTCAGGCCTTGGCTACACTGGTGCTGTACAGCACTGCAACTTGCTGCGCTCAGGGGTGTGAAAACGCCCCCCCCCCCCGAGCGCAGCGAGTGCAGCGATGTAAAGCGCCAGTGTAATCAGTGCCTGCAGCGCTGCAAGCTACTCCCCTGGCGGCGCGACTACCGGCAGTGCTGTGAATTGCCAAGTGTAGCCAAGGCCTAAAACTAATTTAGACAATTACACCTCATTTGGGGTCATTTACAAACGTGTGGAGGTATGAGTGAATTCTCATTTTAATGTCAGCTTGGTCTCTCAAGCAGAAAAATCTATTTTTTCTTCCAATTATTCAACTCTGAAACAAGTACAGATCTTGTTTTGTTTTCAGAAAGTGCAGCTTTCTTAAATATTTAATGAAAAAACTTTTATATTCCAGGTGGCTGTTTAGTCATTTGATTCATTTGTGTTACGTAGGTCAGTCTAATTGCAAGTCTTCTGTCCTTCCAGTGGCAGAACCCAGCCATATCATCCCTCCCCTGTCCCAGAAGCAAACACTCTCCAGCTATCTGAGGGGAGTGTCTACAAGTCTTATCTTCACTGCACTTTTCAAACTTGGGGAGGGGTGCAGGGAATGGTAAGTGCATGTTTACCCTTCTCCATCTGCCACTCACCCATCGCTCTCATCTTCTTCCACGTCATAGCATCCATCCCTCTCCTTCCCCCCACTGGTTCCATTTCCTCATGCTTGTAACCCTGACCCCTTTATAGGTCCCACCAGTTCTAGCTGCTCCTCTTCCCACCTCCACCCCAAATTCCCCTCCTCCTTCCATCAGCATAAATCCAGATCCCACATCCACACCCTCCCTCTACTTCCTCACCACCTCTGGCAACATATGCCCAACCCTGGCCCTCCCTCCATCTCCACCTTCTCCACCGCCCAAGCTGTCACCCCCACCACCTCCACCCCTCTTGTGCCATCACTCCTCATTCACACTTTTTCCCCTTGTCACAGGAAGGGTGCACCCCAACACAGGGTGTCAGGTCACATACGATCAAAAGAAAAGGAAAGGTTGTACCACAGCCAGTTAGATCCTATACTTGTGATCCTGACTATAAAGCACAGTAGTTTGGCCTAAGGGGGCTGGAGTCAATAAAGTCACCCGCCTATGTTGGGCTGTGTGGCCTATTGGCACATTGGGGAAGTGGGGCACCACTTAGGGGTGGGTGGTGCACAGGGTAGGGGACCTTGGGTCCTCCTTGCTCCTCAAAGTCCCAGCCCAGGGCCCGAAAGCAACGGCAGACAACCGTTTCATGCCTTTTTTCCTGGGTGATCTGTGCAGAGGCCATACCATAGCATGGAGCCCGCTGAGCTCAAGACAGCAGTCATGAACATTGTAAACACCTCGCGCATTATCGTGCAGTTTATGCTGAACCAGAACCTGGAAAACCGGGCGAGGAGGAGGCTGCGACTGCAGCGTGGCAACGAGAGTGATGAAGACATGGACATGGACACAGAATTCTCTCAAACCGCGGGCCCCGGCGCTTTGGAGATCATGCTGTTAATGGGGCAGGTTCTAGCCGTGGAACGCCGATTTTGGGCCCGGGAAACAAGCACAGACTGGTGGGACCGCATAGTGTTGCAGGTGTGGGACGATTCCCAGTGGCTGAGAAACTTTCGCATGCGTAAGGGCACTTTCATGGAACTTTGTGACTTGCTTTCCCCTGCCCTGAAGCGCCAGAATACCAAGATGAGAGCAGCCCTCAGAGTTGAGAAGTGAGTGGTGATAGCCCTGTGGAAGCTTGCAATGCCAGACAGCTACCAGTCAGTCGGGAATCAATTTGGAGTGGGCAAATCTACTGTGGGGGCTGCTGTGATGCAAGTAGCCAAAGCAATCACTGAGCTGCTGCTACCAAAGGTAGTGACTCTGGGAAATGTGCAGGTCATAGTGGATGGCTTTGCTGCAATGGGATTCCCTAACTGTGGTGGGGTGATAGATGGAACCCATATCCCTATCTTGACACCGGAGCACCAGGGCAGCCAGTACATAAACCGCAAGGGATACTTTTCAATGGTGCTGCAAGCACTGGTGGATCACAAGGGACGTTTCACCAACATCAACGTGGGATGACCAGGAAGTGTTCATGACGCTCGCGTGTTCAGGAACATTACTCTGTTTAAACAACTGCAGCAAGGGATTTACTTCCCAGACCAGAAAATAACCATTGGGGATGTTGAAATGCCTATAGTTATCCTTGGGGACCCAGCCTACCTCTTAATGCCATGGCTCATGAAGCCATACATAGGCAGCCTGGACAGTAGTCAGGAGCTGTTCAACTACAGGCTGAGCAAGTGCAGAATGGTGGTAGAATGTGCATTTGGACATTTAAAGGGTCACTGGCGCATGTTACTGACTCGCTCAGACCTCAGCCAAACCAATATTCCTATTGTTATTGCTGCTTGCTGTGTGCTCCACAATCTCTGTGAAAGTAAGGGGGAGACCTTTATGGCGGGGTGGGAGGCTGAGGCAAATCGCCTGGCTGCTATTACGCGCAGCCAGACACCAGGGCGATTAGAAGAGCACACCAGGAAGCGCTGCGCATCAGAGAAGCTTTGAAAACCAGTTTCATGACTGGCCAGGCTACGGTGTGAAAGTTCTGTTTGTTTCTCCTTGATGAAAACCCACCCCCTTGATTGACTCATTCCCTGTAAGCAACCCACCCTCCCCCTTCGATCACAGCTTGCTTTCTAAGGAAATAAAGTCACTATCATTTAAAAATCATGTATTCTTTATTAATTGATTATAAAAAGAGGGAGAGAACTGACAAGGTAGCCCGGGTTGGGTTTGGGAGGAGGATAGGAGGGAAGGAAAAGGCTACTTCAAAAGTTCAAAATAATGACAGCCTTTTGCTTGGGCTGTCCACTGGGGTGGAGTGGGCGGGTGCACGGAGCCTCCCCCCCCCTCCGCGTTCTTACACATCTGGGTGAGGAGGCTATGGAACATGGTGAGGGGGGAGGGCGGTTATACAGGGGCTGCAGTGGCACTCTGTGATCCTGCTGCCGTTCCTGAAGCTCCACCAGACGCCGGAGCATGTCCGATTGATCACGCAGCAGCCCCAGCGTTGCATCTTGCCACCTCTCATCTCGAACGTCTCTCCTCTTCTCACATTCGTCCCTCATGGCCTCACGTTCACTGGCAGCTTTCCTGTACTGGGATAGGGTGACCTTCCACTCATTCAGATGAGCTCTTTCATTGCGGGTCAATTCCATGATTGCTGAGACTATTTCGTCTCGCATCCGTTTTTTCACCACCTTATCTGAGATAGCCTTCTGGACGGAGGAGGGAGGCTTGAAAAATTTGCAGCTGTGGGAGGGAGGGAAAAAAGGGAGAGAAGTATTTAAAAAGATACATTTTACAGAACAATGCTTATACTCTTTCACGGTGAACAACACTATTACCCTGAATCAGAGAGAGTATATATTTGTTCAGTCTTTTCAGGTCTAAGATAAGATGAAGACCCTCTTTTTTCTTCAAAATAAGGAATTGTCCAATTATGCTGGAAGAAGGACCAGAGACACTGGATGTGGTATAAATAGACTTCAACTTAATTCTTAAATATCAGGCAGTACCTAAGAGATAAAAGTGTACAGGGCAGGTAATTCCATAATTATTTCAATATATACCTGGGGTGCTTCTGTCAGCCCTCCCTCTTTCCCATTGTAGTCCCCAGCCAATCCGGTGCTGGGACATCACCCTCCCTCCCCCCCAAATGAGGGTTAAGGGTCATTATAAAGGGGGGGCCGTGAATGCCTACCATACCAGTTACATACCCCAAACACCCTCTTTCCACTCCTTTAAAGAGTACCTCCTTTAAATCCTTTCCCAATCCTTTTTATCTCATCACTGTATTCCCTTCATGGAGGGAATACCTATGGAGTATCCGCACTGGACATCTGCCACAAGGAGACTCCAATAATTAGCTTGACTGCCTCTACTCATACCCGGCTGTGTTCATAGACATCTCCTAATTCTCCCTTTAATATTGGCCCAAAGCATGTCTGTTCCCAAGTCTGACAGGGGACCTCATCCTCCCTGAATAATTATGGTGCCCCATGTGCTATGTCTGGAAGCAAAATTACCAACCCCTCTCCCATTACAGGGTAACAATTCCAGGGTAACACACCTTGTGGACAGGGTGGAAGCAGTAGACATGGTCTATCTTGATTTTAGTAAAGCTTTTGATACTGTCCCGCATGACCTCATAAATAAACTAGGGAAATGCAATGTAGATAGAGCTACTATAAGGTGGATGCAAAACTGGTTGGAAAACCATTCCCAGAGAGTAGTTATCCATGGTTCACAGTCATGCTGGAAGGGCATAACGAGTGGCATCCTGCAGAGATCAGTTCTGGGTCTGGTTCTGTTCAATATCTTCATCAATGATTTAGACAATGGCATAGAGAGTACACTTATAAAGTCTGCGGATGATACCAAGCTGGGAGGGGTTGCAAGTGCTCTGGAGGATAGGATTAAAATTCAAAACGATCTGGACAAACTCGAGAAATGGTCTGAAGTAAATAGGATGAAATTCAATAAGGACAAATGCAAAGTACTCCACTTAGGAAGGAACAATCAGATGCACACATACAAAATGGGAAATGACTGCCTAGGAAAGAGTACTGCAGAAAGGGATCTGGGGGTCATAATGAGCCACAAGCTAAATGTGAGTCGACGGTGTAACGCTGTTGCAATAAAAGCAAACATCATTCTGGGATGTATTAGCAGGAGTATTATAAGTAAGACATGAGAAGTAATTCTTCTGCTCTACTCCACTCTGATTAGGCTTCAACTGGAGTATTGTGTCCAGTTCTGGGTGCCACATTTGAGGAAGGATGTGGACAAATTGGAGAGAGTCCAGAGAAGAGCAACAAAAATGATTAAAGGTCTAGAAAACAAGACCTATGAGGGAAGATTGAAAAAAATTGGGTTTGTGTAGTCTGGGAAAAGAGAAGACTGAGAAGGGGATATAACAGTTTTCAAGTATGTAAAAGGTTATTACAAGGAGGAGGAAGAAAAAATGTTTTTCTTAACCTCTGAGGCTAGGACAAGAAGCAATGGGATTAAATTGCAGCAAGGGGAGGTTTAGGGTGGACATTAGGAAAGACTACCTAACTGTCAGGGAGGCTAAGCACTGAAATAAATTGCCTAGGGAGGTTGTGGAATCTCCATCACTAGGGATTTTTAAGAGCAGGTTAGACAACCACCTGTCAGGAATGGTCTAGATAATTAGTCCTGCCACGAGTGCAAAGGACTGGACTAGATGACGTCTCGAGGTCCCTTCCATTTCTATGATTCTATGAAAATATATTGGAAGGAGAGAACAGGTCGTGCTGGTGGGGGAGTGGCACTATATGTGAAAGAAAGCACAGAATCAAATGAAGTAAAAAAACAAGTGTAAAATATTCTGTACCTTTCTGCTCCTGCTAGGATAGCTCTACTGATAAGTGAGGGCATTCTTGACCCGGCTAAGGTTCTGTGGGATACACTAGCCACTTAGCTTCCAACATCTCAGAGAGTAGGAAAGAGGTATCAGCTGCCTCAAAGGGCTTCGAGCAGTTCTGTACTCACATAATGCTGGGCACCTTGATTGTCTCATCTGCACTTGAAGATTAAGCAGACAACGCATCCCTAAAGACAAAGATCACCTCCCATTGGATCTGGAAGGGCCTGTTCATCACCAGCACTGCAATTACAAATCACCAAATGCCAGGATCTATTTGTGAAGTATAACTCCCTGTTATAAGGTAATCTCCTTTTGTATCTATGTGTCTGGGGGCCAGTCATCCTGATCCGAGACTTCAGTCAGCATAGTTGGATCAGGAGCAGGAGAGAAGAAAGAGGCAACGTCTTCTGCTGGGAATGCCTCTGTGGTGGTAAGGACTGTGTTAAGGGTATTAGGTCCACAGATCTCTCTAAAGAGCTGAGCTGAGGCTGCTGCAAAACAGCAGACAGCACAAAGTGGTTCCTTCCTATGGGACTCTGGTGTGGGCCTCCCTACCCCTCAATTAAAGTTGAAATCACTCCAGATGGGTCAGGTGCCAGAGGCCTCGGGAGCAGCACAGGCAGCACAGATCTGTCAGCATCTCTGGACTCCATCAGCCCAGGGCAACACACTAAGGCCTGGTCTACACTGGGGGGGTGGGAGGATCGATCTAAGATACGCAACTTCAGCTACGAGAATAGCGTAGCTGAAGTTGACGTATCTTAGATCGATCTCCCCCCCCCCCCGTCCTCACTGTGCGTGATCGAAGGCCGCAGCTCCCCGTCAACTCCGCTTACGCCTCTAGCCCTGGTGGAGTTCCGGAGTCGATGGGGAGCGCGTTCGGGGATCGATTTATCACGTCTAGATGAGACGCGATAAACCAATCCCCAATAGATCGATCGCTACCCGCCGATCTGGCAGGTAGTGTGGACGTACCCTAAGAGTGAGGAGCTGGGGCGGAGGGAAGTGGCTATAAAGTACCATCCACTCTCAACTACCAGAAGGAATGAGATTTGCACTCTAGGTGCTGACGGTGGGGAGATCTTACCTAAGAATGTTAAATTGTTAATTGCTACTTTTCCCAAATTTATTCTGTTGTCCCCCATCCCTTGCCCGCCCCCCTACAGTTTTCTTTGTTTTAACGCCCTAGACTCAGTGCTTGCAAGTGAGGGAGTATTGCCTTTGAAAAAAATCAGTGGTCCCTTAAGTATTCAGGCTAGATTTTGGAGCCTCAAAGCAGAATTTGGCTCCATGTCTAATGAGAGGCATTTGAAGTTGAGCTGGTCAAAGTTGCTGGATAAAATTACAAGTGGAGCTCTTTTTGTCACTGACATTCAACCATATATTTAGAGCAGTATGAGTCTGATAAAAAAGTACTGAGAAGATTTTGTCAAGAAGCTTCTTTGGAACCTACCAGTTCTCTCTTACTTGCTCTCACAGTTTCAGCTAAGATCAATTATTCTTTTAGTTTTCATTAACTCTTTAAAAATTACTTCTCCACCTTTGTTACATATTTGTTAATGTACTTTGAGCACCAACAGGATTACCATGTACAGTAAACTAACAGGCCTTCCCTAATATAAAGAGTTGACAATTTGCATGTAAATTAGTCAAAATAAATCCAGCTATTCTTTAACACCTGCATTTTTCAACATTTCCTAGATCTTTAATGTAAATGAGGACATATTTTTAGATTGTCTCCCAGATTTATTTTAAACTTTAAAGCCCACGGCATTTCAATTTTGAATGCCATGAGTATTTTATATATATATTATATCATTCAACTAGAAAGAATCCTTCTAAAGCTACAGAATGATTTTTATAGCTGCTGTGATGAAGATAATGAGAATAATGAATAATAGATGGGAAGCATTCATGAATACATGAACTCCTGTTAATGACTTTTTGAACTACATTAGATGTTTATACATATTTCATAAAAACAAAAATGTGTTGTAATTTATCGTTACGTACTTACGGCTGTATTTGTTATATATATTGTTCAATTACCAAGAAAAGGGGGGGAAAGCTTTCTATTTGATTTTCCCTCTTTCCAACCCAATAACCCACCCAAATCCATAGAGCACAGTCCTGATCCTCTTCAGTTGCAGTAGAAAAAATGATTTCTGTAGGAACAGGATTAATCCCAAAAAGCTTTCTAAGGAAAGGCTCACTCCTGCAAATGTTTACTCATGAGAGAACTCTTTATTCACACCCATAGCTTTTGCGGAATTAGTAGTGAAAGATGTATTAATAAGTAAGTGTTACAAGAGAGACACAGTTTTGGGTGAGGAAATATCTTTTATTGGACCAACTTCTGTTGGTGAGAGAAAAGGTCAGGCCATGCACTGGATTTCTGCAGCAATTTTTTTTAAACTACCATCCTCACAAAAAAGTAAACCTCCCGCTGAAATTTCAGATTTTTAGTAGTGAGGGGCACCATTCTTTGAAGTGCTGAGCATCTTTCCCTCCTATTTAAATTATTGTGAGTTAAGGACACTCAGCACCTTCTTAGGGCCCAATCCGGTGGATTTGAATTTGTTCCTTTATCTCTTACTTGATCATTGCTCACAGAAGTAGTCTCATAGTCAGTAAATCTCTTCACTTGAATAAGGATTGGGCCCTTGGCCCTCATTGTACATAAAAGGGTGAGATCTGATATGTTCTTTCTCAGCTACTTTGTTTCTTTCTCTGTTCTGACCTACTCTTTCTCTCAGTCTAGTTGCTTGATCAGACGTTCTGGGCCCAGATTTACTTTTTGTATATCAGTGAATTAGAAGAGAGAAACGTGAAGGTAACAGAAATAACTAGTTTCTTTTAGGTAACAGTTGGGGGAAATACTAAAGAAAACACCATGATTACATACAAGCAAGTAGTAGTTTTTGGTATCAAATTTTGATTCTTGACTGTTAGAAAAAGGATGGGGTGAACCTGAGAATTAGAAGACTGGCAAAGCTCAGAGACTAGGTTTGCACATCCCTAAATTTCTAATGTTTGAAAAAGTCTTCTTATAATATACACTAAAGTTTCTCTTATTCTTCAAAGTTGAGTCATTTTTAAAATGAAGTCGTTGGCTTTCTTCCTCATCAGTTGCATACCATCTTCAGCTAACTACCCAGGTAAGAAAGCAATGAGAAACATCCGGGCAATCCTTTAAAAAATAACCTTAATTTTGATCTGACCCAGAAACTGCTTTGTTTTGCTGCTTTAAACTTAATAATAGACCTCCAAATATATTGGATGTAAATTCTTATAATACTGATCACCTCTGGAATGTCAGCTCGGTAATACAATTGAGTTTTCTTAGCACAAGGGGTCAATAGTAAAAAAAACCCAAACACTTACCAGCCTGCCTGAACACATTTGGTTGTAGTGTAATAAAAATGCTAGGTCTTGGTTTAATGAATCAAAGGGAAGGACTGTAACAGAGCAGGATTCATTCTTGTGTTAACCCTAGAATCTGTGCCTGTTGTGTATTAGTGATTAGTGAGTAAGAACATAACAGAATTAAGACTAAATGAGCAACACAATCCTGAACAAAATAAAACAGCTATTCTCCATAATGATGTGTAACACTACTATTTAAGTATCAGAGGGGTAGCCGTGTTAGTCTGAATCTGTAAAAAGCAACAGAGGGTCCTGTGGTGCCTTTAAGACTAACAGAAGTATTGGAACATAAGCTTTCATGGGTGAATGCCCACTTCATCAGATGCAAGTAATGGAAATTTCCAGAGGCAGGAATAAATCAGTATGGAGATAACGAGGTTAGATCAGTCAGGGAGGGTGAGGTGCCCTGCTAGCAGTTGAGGTGTGAACACCAAGGGAGGAGAAACTGCTTCTGTAGTTGGATAGCCATTCACAGTCTTTGTTTAATCCTGATCTGATGGTGTCAAATTTGCAAATGAACTGAAGCTTAGCAATTTCTCTTTGGAGTCTGGTCCTGAAGTTTTTTTGCTGTAAGATGGCTACCTTTACATCTGCTATTGTGTGGCCAGGGAGGTTGAAGTGTTCTCCTATAGGTTTTTGTATATTGCCATTCCTGATATCTGACTTGTGTCCATTTATCCTCTTGCATAGTGACTGTCCAGTTTGGCCAACGTACATAGCAGAGGGGCATTGCTGGCACATGATGGCATATATAACATTGGTGGACGTGCAGGTGAATGAGCCAGTGATGTTGTAGCTGATCTGGTTAGGTCCTGTGATGGTGTTGCTGGTGTAGATATGTGGGCAGAGTTGGCATCGAGGTTTGTTGCATGGGTTGGTTCCTGAGTTAGAGTTGTTATGGTTCACCAGCAACCACGCACCGCACCATAACAACTCTAACTCAGGAACCAACCCATGCAACAAACCTCGATGCCAACTCTGCCCACATATCTACATTTGGAACGTAGGCTTTTTGCTAGATCTTAAAAGAAACAATTACAAAAATTAAGCATTGAGTAGCTCTCTTGAGGTTCAGCTTAAAGGTTACAAGCAAAACAAAAACATCTGGGGTTAGCACAGAGGAGATCCATAAGCCAAAATAAAGAAATAAACCTACTTGCGTCTATTTAAACATACCCTGTCCAATTATTTCTTCTAGGTATGGAAAATGAATTGTTATACCTGGTTCAAGCCTTCCACAGGATTCCTGCTTATAGCATTGCTGCTCCGTGTCTTCTTCTCAGGAGACCAGACAAAGGGAAAGTTTCTTTCCCAATTTTAAAAAGTTCTAGCCTTCCCATTGGCTCTTTTGGTCAGGTGCACCTCTTTTTTTTAACCTGGGGGACTTTTTAACCCTTTACAGGTAAAGCAAGTAGAGAACAGCTACCAAGAGGGATTTTACAGCTAACTGGATGGCTGGGTGTCCATCAAAGGGAGCTACCCCGCTCCTACACATCTAAATAAGGATTAGCCCTCGAAGGGTATGGAAAACTGGTCGGGGGGGCACATGTTCAATCACACATAGGAGAATTCATACAAGTTGATGAATAAAATGCTTGTAGAGTATCACACTGCTTTGCTCCACAGGTCAAGGATAGAGTACAGTATTGCACTGCGTAGCACAGGGTCCATGGAATTTCAGGGAAACCCCACCAATGGGACATCAGCAGGATCAAGGAGACTGAATGAGCATGCCACAGAAGTCCTAATTAGGATCCACAGGTTCTAGAACTGCTCCATTCATGGAGCTGGAGGAGAACATTAGGCCCTATGCATTTATTTTCTCTCCTTCCATATCCTATTTATTTTTATTTGGTTTCTTCTATCTTCCTAAATGTAGAGTGGTCCTCTGTATCTTGGGACAAATGACCCCTTTTTACTAATCCCACCTTTATCCTCACCCTCGCTGAGTCTAGGATCTAGATTTTATTGGCTCATGCATGTGCTGGCAAACTGAGTGCACTTTTCCATCTACTCTAACACACATTAGCAGTTTTCTGCTTTAAAAGTCATGATTTTAAGTGTATTATTTAATGTATTCATTAAATGTCAATATTAATAATAATTAATCATGTTTGCAAGTTTCCTATTGTTTTTATTTATATTCAAAACCTGCACTTCATTTTATAAGGCCTGCAGGGTTCACATACAACCTGAGAATTCTAAAGACAGATAGAATTCTGCTCGGGTGGAAAGCCTCAGCAATAGTCTTACCTCCTGCATTTAACAAAAACAAATTAGCCCTGGGTGTTGAAATAAATCCTATTGTGAACATGCAAATTGACTTGCATTGTTTCCTTGAATCCTATTACTGGCGCTATGTGCAAAAGTTATATAATCAGACAAACCAGTAAGTTACAAAAGAGTAAAATATATATATCTGGGTGATCCCCAAAATGCTTCAGTGGCATAGTTGTTACAGGAGTTGCACCCCAACATCAGTGAACTGAGGTTCATACTCCAAACACTTGCTAAGCAGACCCTAACAGATTCAAAAGTGAGGGAGCACAGTCCAGCCTTATGGTTTATTATTTTCTTTTGTTTATTTCAGGTTAAGGTAAATACAGCAAGGAAAGGGGAAAATGAGCCAGTTAAAGATCTTGGACACAATGGATAAAAAGCAGTTTGGGAGCTGAAGTCTAAATATGATTTACCCCACCAAGGAGAAATCAGCAGAGGATCTAAAAGCTTTGCTCAGTGAGTATTTTGAGCAGCAGGAGGAAGAAGCAAAGGGAAGTGACTATGGATTGGGAAACCAACCATACCTTAATCCCTCACAGGAGACAGCCACTCAGGTAGTGCTGGCCAAATTGCAGCTCTTCAGGCCCAAGGAGGAATACAAGAACCAGGTTCAGATGGCAGAGCAGAGACTTAGAGAGAGAGCAGCTCTTGAGGAGGCAGAGGAGTGGGCTCACCAGCAATGAATGGCGTGGATCCACATAGCTAAGGCCAATGAGGAGGTAGAGAAGCGCCCCCATCTGTGATGAATGGCAGTGATTGAAGCAGAAGAGAGCACATAAGGCACAAATGAAGGCACAGGAAATGTAGCCGAGGGAACTGGAGCAGCAGAAAGATATTCCCCAACCCATGAGTAATCCCCCCAGAACTCATCCAGCTGGGATAGTTTGTGCCCACCTTTTAAAGACTCAGACTGTACGGAAGATTATTTAATTGCTTTTGAAAGAATATGCAGGCCAATGGTAACGTTTTCCAAGTCTTTATTGGCATGGAACGGGGGAAGCTATGAATTATGATAAATATAAGGAAGCTGTGTTGCTAAGATTTTGAATTACACCAGAATCATACTATATAAAGTTTAGAAATCTAAAGCAGCATGACAACATCAGTCATAAGGAGTTTATGCACAAAATGTGTGATTCTATAAAACAATTGTTAAAAGATAAAGGGACAGAAGGGGACTATCGGAAATTTCTTGACTTGTTTGCCCAAGAAAACTTTTTTAATACTTGTTTTGATGAAATCAGAGCTGCCATATGGGAGAAATCTCCAGAAATAGTACAGGTGGCTGTTTGGGCTGTGCAGGTATTGAACAAAAGCCCCCAAAAGACGGGCAAAGACCAGGTATGGGGGGGGTGCAGATTCGTTCACAGAAGGAAGGAGAAAGGATGCAAGGCCAAATATACACCAAACGGGTATCCTTCAAGCAATCTCTGTTACAAACTTCTGTCCCAGTATGAGGCCCCAAGAAAATGCTGTGTGTGTGATTCTACTGAACACAAAGAAGCATTGCCCCAAACTCAAGCCCCATCCTGTGCAATTGTATCTAATGTGAGCTGGGAATCACAGCCCTAGCTCCTAGTGCGAACATACCCTTAGAGGGTATTGGAGAAGAGGTCCTCTTCTTGGAAGAAGACTTGAAGAGGGATTTCTTTCCCCTTGTGTCTGTGTGTTTTCTACCCTCCTTGTGTCCCTGATGGGAGGAATGCTTAATTCTGTCAGCTCTGGATCGAGGTCACAGTGCTCAGGGGCACACTGCTCCATGCCTCTGCCTGACATACAGAGGGGTCTACTGAGCCAGGGTTGGACTGTGGCCTCATTGCTCAATCCATAAGGAATCTTCACAGTCTGCATTCACATGCCTGACAGGTTCAGCTTTGAAAGGATCAGCAACTGGAGCACTTTGAGCTTCCCTGAGGCAGTAGAGGTACCTGAGGTGGCCATCTCTGACCAGAAAGGCCCAGGACAGAAAACAGTTCTTGAAACCTGGGATCTTGGCCATAATAGTCACCAAACATGGAGGAGTGTGTGTGGAGGCGGGGAATAACCATTAGAGGAAGACCCCAGCCTCTGAAGACCAACCCAAACTAGTTACAGCTATAAAAACTATCAAAATTTTCATCTAATATTTACAGGTTGATGGGGATGAAACCAGCAGACGCTGCAGGCACTGAGGAGATTCTGTCACAGGCCACAAGCAGTAGGAAAGAACTGGAGAGACAGTCAGTCCGCACTGCCACTTATGCCCTCAGTTCAGAGCACGAGGAAGAGAATGGCACAGATGCAGATCAACAGATATTACCAGAAAAAAATTCCAGTTTCAGGAGAATGGGTGTGTATGTGCATCTCCAGTGGAATACACATAGGGACCATCACTTGAAGAAGAACTGAAAAACTTGCTTATTGAATTTTCTCCCTAGATATATTGTGTATGCATACCAGTTTTTTTATGAACATCAGCATTGAAGCATTGGTTTAAAAAGAAAACAGAGAGAGAGTCCTTAGAAGCAGATATAAGGAAAATATGTCTGTCAAATACTGATACCAACCTTGTCTCTCTCTCTCTCAAAAAAAACACAAAAAAAACCAAGCAAACAAAACAAGTTATTTCTTCTATCCAACTTATTCTTACCATTTCTAGCATTTAAAAAATCATTAATCCTTTCTCATAGTCTGAGTGTTTTCATTAACATGTTCACAATTAAATATGAAGCTTTCTAATGAGCATGCCGCCTCCAAAACAATAAGCAAAGAATTGTGTTTGCATAACTGATACAACAAAGTATGCAGCTGTTTCTGGCCTGTGAAGAAATCTTATTTTTTTTAAAGGATCTTACTTGCTTCATTAGAAGTTAATGGTAAAACTCCCTGATTTCATTGGGAGTAGAGTTATGATAATAATCAATCATTTTGAAAATCTTACGCTGAATATCTGAACTAAGTAATGAGATTGGGAAATAGCAGGCACTGTCTTCTCTTGATTTGTTTTATTTGATAAAAAAAAATAATGGTAGAACATTGCATGCTCCTGCATTCTCCTTGTTCCAGAAATCTATTTAAAATAATTCTTTACAAAAAAAGTTATTTAAAGTGAAAAAATTCACATCTGGACCTGGACATGTTCAGCCTTTTAGACTCGTTGTGTTTCCTATTCTCACTGATCTAGCTAGGGCATTTTTACTTTAATTATTTCCTGATCACCCTTGTGCCTACATTGATAGTGTAAGGAACAGAAGTTTTGTACAGAATTCAGGAGAAGAATTTGGATCTTTGGCAAGTCTAAATTCTTGGCCTTCGTATTTGATCTGAAAAACATCTCTTTAAGCCTTCTTAACTGATAGACTAATATTCTGTAAGCTTTGTTCCCTTTCTTATAAACGGAACACTTAGCCAAGTTTCAGTTCCCTGGTAGTTTTCATTAAATCCAAAAGTAGCCCCTTCACCTCCAGCCTTTTACATGAATTTTTATAAATTTGTCAAATTCTGCATCTTCTATAGTTTCCTTATTTGGCTGCTGACATAAATTATTTTACTTCACAATACTACTTTGGATGCTTCCCATAATATTGAGTGAGCAGTAGCACTGCTAGCATTATTTGCCACTTATTCCAACGTACAATTTTTTAACTTAGAAGTTGCCCGTATCTTGTAATATAATAGTATTTAGGGTCCAATGTTGATTAGCTTCTGAGCCTTTGGAATATCAACCATACCAAAAATCGGTGCACAATTAGATATTATTACCAAACTTTGATAGCCAACATAGATTTATATTCTTGAAAAAGACCATATTTTATTATAAGAAGCAATGACTGTGAAAAGCTCTAAAATAATTATATGTGATACATTTAGCATCCATCCATTGTAGCTCCATAAAAGTTTGTGGCAGGCTACCAACAGCTGTTTTGTTTAGTTATCTTGAAACCCCATTATCCTTCAATGTCAGTCACCTGGTTAAGATGCCTTATTACATAGGTAGCCCCCTTAATATCATTAGTCAGGGTCATGATCTTGTTTGAGTAAGAGTGTTCTCATTTAGAGCATGCAGATTTGTTATACTAATAATCTAATCATAAAGCATACCCTGGAAGAATACATCATCTGGCTTCTCTAATTAGTCTCACCAGACCCCAAAATGGAGTCCTTTAATTAAAATATCAACTCTTACTCCCATTTTTAAGGGGTGCACAAACTTTCCCCCAGCCACAATTTGTTATCTTCCTTGGGAAATGGTGTTTTTTGCAGCTATATCAAATCAGGCCTGAGATGTGTTTCTTACAAGCTGGAAAGGAAATCCTAGCAAAAGGGAGGTTTTAGACAGAAGCTCTAGAGCGAAGCAGAGAAAGAGATGCACACTTTAGGGACAATACTGTTTTTTTTCATTCTAATGAAATTTCTTATTAGCAAAATTTGACCAATTCTTTAATCGGGTCAGTGATGAGAAGGACTTAATTTTTTCAGGTGGTTAAGTACTTGCTGCTTCTTCTATGGATTATTCAGTCCATTTATTTTCCATAATACCTTATGAAATCGATCCGTCATTAACTTAATAGAATCACATCTTTCTGAATCAAACTGAGAAATTAGGTGCTGAAACAACAATTAGAATGCAGATATGATAAACCATGCTGACATAAATAATGATATTTTAATGGCGCCACTCAATTATCAGCCATTTTCACCCATCCTTGCTATTCTAAATAGAGGGTCAACCTGTGGTAATATCAGATGCTCACATGGTGATAACTGTTGGCAAATGTTGGCTCTCTTATGGCAATCATTGTACAATGGCTGGCACTGAAATGCTGACATTTACGGTTACA
Source organism: Terrapene triunguis (assembly GCF_002925995.2). Taxonomy (NCBI): domain Eukaryota; kingdom Metazoa; phylum Chordata; order Testudines; family Emydidae; genus Terrapene; species Terrapene triunguis. The sequence goes on from NW_020664931.1 coordinate 8,930,017, forward strand.
AGTGCTGATGACTATGCAAGATGCAAGACAGTTGAAAAATCAGGCCCATTTTCTGTAGTTTAGGAAATACTTACAATATCACAATAATGTTGATTACTTTTAAATGGTAACTGTCATCTTTTTAATGGTGACCACTGAAATGTTTTACACGATGATCCAATGTAGAAACAGTCTTCCTGCTTTCATGACTGTGTACTTCCCAAATAAATGACATTTTATAGTCTCGGAACTTTCTTAAATGAGTCTTTCACTGATGGACTGGTCCCTGAATTTCCCAGGTATTGTGTGTACATCGTTCTTGTTCTTACCTATATGTCCAGTGGAATCAGCTCCTACAACTCATTGACTTCAGTGCCATGACTTGATCTTATGTTTGTCTGCCATATACGAATCATGAAGAGTGTTTGAGGAGCTGTGTTCTATAATGTGCTGGGGGGAAAGAAGGGCTTGGGGGGCAGCTCCACGCAGGAGGAAGGGGGAGAGGGGTTGTGGGTGGCAGCTCTGCACAGGGGGAATATGCTCAGTGCTCACCCTACCACAGCTCCTGCGTCCGGCCTGACCAGGGGCGGGGCCTCAAGGGGAAGAGGAGGAGCAGGGCAGAGGGGCCAGGGGAGAGAGGAGAATCAGGGGAGGGGCCGGAGTTCCGGCTTGCAGGGGGGGGGGGACACCCCCAATTGGCCATGGGCCCATACGTTAATCCGCCTGTGGTTTTAGCATCCCAGGAATGCAACTGTTACAGCCTCCTTCCTTCATACTACTTTTGCAGCCCACAAGGAAGGAGCTGAGGGTAAAAATAGTAAGGTACCTGCAGTACTGTTCTTAAAATGTTGTGCTGTTTACAGTGCAGCAGGGGGCCAGGTAGAGTGTAATCCTTTCAGGGATTACATTACTAGTTAACTATTTCTTCTTTAAAGGCTAGCCATCATTTGGAAAACGTAGCAGCGTTCAAGTTATGGAATGGAAAAGAGAAGTGGCCTTCCATTTCTGTGGAGGACACCTGGCCACCTATGCCAGAGAACTATTTCTGCTAAAGGTCAGCCCTCTACATATAGCTCAGTGGAGGGGTTTGGGTGAGCCACGAACATGGAGTAAGCACAGTTGCCCTGCTGTTAAACCTGAAGAACCAGCTTGAATTTCTGCTGCACCAAAAGTTTGCTGAATTATGCTTAAAGGACTAGAAGGCTTCCTCCACTGAGCCCGCCCAATAGAGGAGCAGAAACACATGCTCCTCCAGGTCTTCTGGTTCTTCCTATGAAGTCCTTAATGCCTCCTTGCCCTGCCCCTGAGGGGCATCCCATCTTACAATGAGGCCAGCAGGGTTGAGGAGGTCACGAGTCACTTCAGGCTCCACACTCACATCCCTGGACTCCAGCTCATCGTAGCACAGACATGTGCTGGATCGCCTCCCGGAGCCATTGTTGGAGTCCTTCATCCTCCAGTACAGGAGCCTCAGCTGCTTCATGTGCTCCTGGCACTGGGACGGAGTCCAGTGAACACCCACCTCCTCTAGCCTCTGTGAAATCTCCCAGTGCAGGGGAATGTTCCTGCTCGTCCCAACGAAGTTATGGAGGATGGTGTATTCTGACCACACACTGACCATCACCTGGGTGTGTTCCAGAGACCAAGGAAAAGCTCTTGGAACATGATCCATGATCACCTGTGCTGATAAGCAGAGTTCACAGGAGAACTGATTTGAAATGCTCAGCGCAGGTTGCTACTACTGCTGGTAATGGTGGGGTAGATGGGTCAGGGACCTTTATACCTTTGGGTAAGGGTCAAGCAGCAAAGAGATCAATGCACTGTGGGAATGTCCCTGGGGATCTATCAATACCCATGGCCTAGTACACACTCCTTAACCCCATTCACACTACACTGCAGAACAGACTCTGGATTCTGCCACAGCAGAGGCATGTGCATACCCACACTCCTCATGCATAGTAGATTTTGTGCTCTGTTCTCTTTTTCAGGAACATGCTTCAGGTCTTCACTTGTGGGCAATATGGGGGTTATTGCACAACAATGCACATGTGTCCATGTGCAGTCCCAAGCATTGACATAGCATCTGATGCCCATATTTGTAAATCTGATGCTTTGCAAGTTACACATGGTAAAATGACAAACAAAAAAATCATTGTAAAACTTTTAAATATAATAATGCTCTCTATAAATTGGATTGCAATTCCTTCCTGCAATTCTTTGTTTGCATCGCTGCTGCCATTGTCATACTTAAATTATTTATCTATGCTAACCTTGGAGCTTCAAGATCTTTTGTCAGAAAAAAAAAGACCTGAATAAACAGAACAGAGGGGCCCAAAACAGCGGCTACTACATGGTCGTCTGCCCTCAGAAAAGTAAATACAATCAAATTAAAAGGTATTTTTCCCATCCTGGAAAATAAGTTTCTAGCAGAATAGTTCCAGTAATCCACATCAAGTGATACTCTCTCTGGAGGAGATTGACAGAAAAATGGATGAATCAAGAAAAATGAAAGTATCCTGCCTTAAGCAGTTACAGCTGCTGGTACACAGGAACCAGATATGCAGCTTCACTAGAATAACCGGCTCACATCAGCTAGTGATATAGGATATATGGTGTAATGTATTAGGTAGGTGGACACATTACTGGAGCTACTCTTCTAGAAATGCAGTTAACAGCCAGGGGAAAAGACCTTTCCTCCATTAAATACTTCCATTAATACATACCTATGGACTTTAAACAGCAGAACCAGTCAGGAAAAGAAGAAATATATCTTGATTTTTTTTAAAGTATTAGCAGAGGCTCTACCATTCAGTCTATATTACTCCAAAAGTCCATCCACTCCTTTGCAAGTCACTTCTGCTTAGGCAATATGCCACCACTAAGCTGTTTCAGCCCAGGTGTCAGCCTGATCCCTGATATGAAGAACTTTTAGTGATAAAGAAGGAGCTTTTATGCTTGGAGGATAACTAAAAAAAAAAATCCGTCAAGGAAGAGATGCTCTTGAAGTTGATTTGTGACTTTTGTGCTGCTTCAAAAGAGACAAAAAGGGAAAATAGTTAACTGAAATGTTTTGACCTTTCCAGGTACAATTAAAGTCCTGGACCATACTGAGCAACTGCAGGATCTTTTGACACATTTCTAATTTGAGAAAAAGACAATACTAGTCAATTAATGGGAAATCTATATTTTTTTCCTGTGCATGAGGCTAGGTACAATTCTCAGGAACACTGTCAGGGCCAAACGTAACAAATGCAATTTTCTAAGAAAAGGCTACTATTTCTCCAAACTTCTGGCCAGGAAAGAGTCAATTATTTTGATAACAAATTGAAAAAGATATGACTACAGAGAACTGCACGAGCTTGGGAATCTGTCTTATGCTTGCCTGAGTGAGGGACAGACACTTTTAAAGCATGATTTTGCTCCAAAACGTGTTTGTAAAAATGTTGTTCTAGGTTTGATGAATCTTGTGTCTCAATTATGCCATACATGACCAGCTTATGACATCTCATTCTGGATGAGATTGTAACCTTTTTAGTTCTGATGAGGCCAATTACTTGGTGCATGCCAGAAAATGAAGATTTACAGAATTTTATGATACAGGACTCTAAATCTGAGTTATAGCTGCTTACTAAGTGAATGACAAAAGTAAGTTTCCATCATATTTCTTTTACTCCTTGTAGTGAGGCGGTGTGGCTTCCCGCCGCCCCAGGGGGGGGGAAGAGCCCATCCGGAGGCCGGAGTGGGCGGAGCTAGGGAGCTCTGAGCCTACCCCTCAGAGGGTCAGGCGGCGACCTGGAAGTATAAAAGCTCACCCTCACAGCTCAGTCAGGCCCCAGCCGCCGGAGAGTCCAGACATCTCCAGCATAGCTCGTGACTGGGAAGACCCCACAGCCCAAGGCAGCCACCAGGACTGGCGGGGCCTGCCCTGCGCCCGCTATCCGGAGGAGCTGCCGGACCTGCCCTGCGCCCGCTATCTGGAGGAGCCGCCGGACCGGCCGATCAGTCCCTGCCCTGACGAACCCATGATCTTGTATCCCCCAGAGGCCGACACCAGGACCCAGGTAGGCCCCGAGGGGGAGTGTGGAAGTAGCCCGGGGGCAGCCGACCCCAGTCTGGCTGCAGCACTGCCAGAGCCTATGTCAGTGTGTGGCGGCCAGGATCCCCACTGACAGCAGTGGGCCTTCTGCCGCTGCTAGGGCCCCGGGCTGGGACACAGTGGAGTGGGAGGGCCTGCGCCCCCCCTGCCACCCAACCCGTGGGTGGCAGTCTCCCCCTCTCCCAGGCCTTTTGAGGCTTGGGCCTACTATTGTTGCTCAGCCCTGACTGAGGGCCTGAGCTCCTGACACAGTCTTATTGCCCGCCCTGAGCAGGGCCAGGCTTACCGTGTTCTTCCAGCTACAGCCAGAGCTGCCGAGGGAGGCCCACGGCCGGACAAATTTCCCCAGCTCACCGGTGTGTAGTGAGCCGGTGTGACTCCCCGCCGCCCCGGAGAGGGTCGAGCCCCGGCAAACTCTTGTACACTCCTGTTAGCCCTGGAGAACCAAAACTGCTATGGGAGAGCAAGTCAGATTATGTTCCGACTCATGCTTCAACAAACTATGAATCAAAGCCATCAAGAGAGCCACCCATTTCAATTAGAATAAAATTGTTCCCTAAACTCAAACAGCAGATTTTTATTACTAGAGAGGACTCATGACCTAGAAAGAACACTGCTCGATTTCCAGATAGCCAGGTAAAGATGCAGGGCTGGTAGAGAGGAAAACACACTTGTAAACTAATCAGTAACAGTTTCTATACTACAGTTATTTTGACACAAGACACCTTATGTTGACCTATCTGTGGAAGTGTCTTCACTTAAATTTTGCTTCCACTGATGTATGTACCCCACTACGCTGACTTAATAACATCACCTCCCCGAGCAGAGTAGGCTCAGGATCGATATAGTTAGATGAATGCAGTGTCAGTGTAGACACTACGTTACTTACACTGACTGTTACTGGCCTCCAGGGGCTGTCCCACAATCACCCACACTGACCGCTCTGATCACTGTTGTGAACTCCACTGCTCCTGTGTCAGGTACATAAGAAGCAGCCCCTCCCCTGCACAGAACCATGAATTTTTAAAATTCCTTTTCCTGGTTGCCCAGTTTGGTGAGCACTTCTAGCAGCTCTCCATTGCTGAGTGTAACTGCCCAGCTGACCATGCCAGCAACATGCCACAGACACATTCCTGCCTGGAGAATACAAGATGTATTGGATCTCCTGGGCCTGCAGGGAGAAGAAGCTGTGCAGGCACAGCTCCCCTCCATCTGTAGAAATGCAGACATCTATGAGCAGATTGCTTGGGAGAAGGGCTACAACAAGGGTCACTGAAATAGTGGTACAATCTAGATTTAGCCTGCCTTTAGAGATCTCAAAAAGAAATGGCACCCAATTATTTTCCAGCTTTGAAAACCTGCTACAGACAGCTAAGGCACAGCAAGTAACAAGGGTAATTCTGTAGCTATCTTGACCTGCAGTTTTCATGTGGTTAGTTCAATTGAATCAAACTGCATTTTTATTTTCCTCTCTAGTGGTAATTGCATCTTGGAGGATCTCTTTGTTTTTGGTCATGAGCTCAATTCTCCTGAAAGATCATCTCCAAAAGTTTCTGGAGACTAAGGTCACTTTGCAGAGGCAGCTGATACTTACAGCGACAATGCACACCTCTTAACAAAGCTGTCTAAACTTGTCTGCCACTGCACTTTAGGAGGATCTCGCTCTCTGTTGTATTTTCAGCCAAAAATCTTTCACATCCCAGAAACTTTTATTATTCCATTATTGTATGGTTACACATAGTGCTGTGTAAAGGACAATTTAAATAATGAAGAAAAGCAATAAGAGCTCCTAACCTATGAAACGTACATTGTGGTTTATCTCCCTGCGCAACCCCAGCTGACATCAATCTACTGAGGATTGACAAAAGGATATAGCATTTAGAGCAGAGTACCTCAGCAACCTCCCTCGCTAATAGCTTTTTCCTCCTGAGCTATTCCTGTCACCTGAGTTTAGTGTGATATGGATCCTGTTTCAAACATTTGTATTTAAAGCTAAATTCCTTGAAGACAACAGCATCCAGCTGTTTCCATCTCAACAGCAAACGAGCTGGCAGGGGCTGTGAGATTAAATACAGAGGCTCACCATTACCATTTTGGAAGAATTGTGGCTATGAGACTGAAGAGAGAGGGTGTGCACTCTCATATATTTTGCACATCTGAAAACTCTTTGAGTCTTGGACAGCAGTGCTTCATCAGCCATTTTGAAATGATTAAACTAGCTCGACTGATCCCCTGTGTTTATCAACTCTAACCTTTTTCCTTTTCTTAAGAGCAGAGTGTGACACAGCTGTCTGGTAGTGGACTAGTCACTGCCGGCAATAAGATTCTCGCCTAACTGATGTCCTTACAAGCATCTCACATCTTCAATCTTCTTTTTTTTAGAATCCTTGTATTGGTTCGTATTGCTGCTGCAGATATCTGCAGGAAAGCTGCCATTTGAAAACCTGCTGGAAGGCTAAATAAAGTCCCATATTATCAGTCATATCCATTGCCAACTTATATGCAAGTCAGAATCTTCAGATTAAACTCTCCATGAGTTCCTATATTGTCCATGCTTGTTCCAACCCACCTCGTCCTATCTCTAGCTTGTAGCTTGGTCGAACGAGCTCACATCAGGAAATCACAGGCCTAATTCTTCACTTCCTGGCAAATTCATGTAAGTCCTTTACATCTGTGTGAATTGTGTGTGACCCAGTAACACAGGCGTAAATCAAAGGAAAAATCTAATTTCATTGCCATTTAACTCACTTTACATTCACTAGGACTAAATTCTAGTCTCAACAACATTAGTGAAAATCAGCAGTAACTCCTATGAAGTCACAACAGGAAAAAAATGATGTGAGATCAGCATCGGAACCACTTTGCACAGGTGCAAATTACTACATGGGGCACAAAGCAGTCAAGAATCTGACAGTTTTATTATTGCAGGGAATCTGGTTACAGACTGAAGAGCAGATCCTCAATTGTTGTCAACAAGTAAACACACCCGCAGATCTGACTCGGGGGTGTGTGTGTGTGTGTGTGTATTGTTATATATAAACAGACACGGATTTTCTTCAGTCATGAATTAATTTGATTTCAATTTGCACATATATTACAACACTAAATGGTTGCTTTCCCACAGATAATAGGATAATTTAATGTTACTGACTAAGGTATGCCTGTGCCTAGGACTAGTTAAGCCATATGGATGATGAAAAAATTTTGTAGCCAAAAAGAAAAATTGAATTAATACTTTAACAAAAATCTCAACAAAACAAGTTACCCAGTGCCTTTCAAGAACTTCATATGAGAATAAAAAGACAGTTTAGCTACTGATTCTCATATACATTTTCAGTGACATATTCATCATGACACAAAGGAATAAACCTGAACACAATATACAAAAAATGTAGACTTCAAAGAAGTTTCCACCAAGTTTAAGACAGCCACATTTCTCAAGGAATAAATGCTCTAAATTATTTATTAACTCCTAGTTTTTAAACTATGGAGCTTGACAGCAAAGTATGTTTTAAAACCCAGCCAAAAAAAAAAAACCCTCTTACACACCTATTTTTCCTGTTCATAAACAAAATAGGTCTTTTTAATAATTATTATTTAGAATAATTCTTTTTTCTTTGGAAGAAGTCAAATATGTTCATTTTATGACATTCTTAATGGATGGGTATATCAATTACTGATCAATCTTTCAGACTGCAGTGGTCAACAAAAGTTCAGTCTGCTTATTGGCCACAGCATCATGAAGATCATCACCAATATCATTAGAATGTGCCCACAAAGGACAGTGACACCACAGACATTCACAAGTATTTACAAGACTGTTATCAATCATTTTGTTAGGCAGATAACTAGGCCACAAACACTGAAATCAACAGTAGACAGCGATAGAGTAAACTGTTTAGCCACATGACTTAGGTCAACACAAGGCAGCTTATGTTGACCTACCTGTGGAAGTGTCTTCCCTTAAATTTGGCTCCCACTGACATAAGTGTGCTGCTACACCAACTTAATAACCCCAGCTCCCTGAGCCACATAGACTGAGGGTTGATGTTAGGTCAACAGTGTCAGTGTAGACCAGGGGTGGGAAAACTACGGGGGCTGCATCCGGCCCACCAGCCGTTTTAATCCGGCCCTCAAGCTCCCACTGGGGAGAGGGGTCTGGGCTTGCCCCGCTCCGGTGCTCCGGGCTTGCCCCGCTCCGGTGCTCCAGCCAGGGAGCAAGGTCGGGGGCCACTCCTAGAAGCAGCGGCAAGTCCCTCCTCCGGCTCCTATGCAAGGGGCAGCCAGGGGGCTCGGCTCTGCACGCTGCCCCCACCCTAAGCACTGTCCCTGCAGCTCCTATTCACCGGGAACCGCGGCCAATGGAAGCTGCAGGGGCGGTGCCTGCAGATGAGGCAGCATGCAGCAGAGCCGCCTGGCTGCCCCTATATAGGGTGACCAGACGTCCCGATAAAATCAGGACTGTCCCGCTATTTCGATGTCTGTCCCGCGTCCCGACTGATCTTTTTTTTGTCCCGATACTGGCAGCACTGTGGGTTTTTTTTTTTTCTTCCCTCAGCCAGGGCAGGACTCTGCTTCTTTTTTTTTTTCCTCAGTGCCTCCCCCCCCGTGTCCCGATATTGTCTTCCCCTCATCTGGTCACCCTAGTCCCTATGCATAGGAGCCAGAGGGGGAACTTGCCGCTGCTTCCAGGAGCTGCTTGAGGTAAGTGCCAGCCGGAGCCTGCACCCCTGAGCCACCCCCCCCATGCCCCAACCTCCTTACCCAGCCCTGATCCCCCTCCTGCCCTCCAAACCCCTCGGTCCCAGCCTGGAGCACCTTCCTGCACCCCAAACTTCTCATCCCCAGCCCCACCCCAGAGCCTGCACCCCCAGCTGGAGCCCTCATCCCTCCGTGCCCCAATCCCCTGATCCCCCTCCCATCCTACAAAACCCTCAGTCCCATCCCGAAGCTCCCTCCTACAGCCCAAACCCCTCATCCCCAGCCCTACCCCAGAGCCTACACCCCCAGCCGGAACCCTCACCCCATCCCGCAACCCCAACCCCAATTTCATGAGCGTTCATGGCCCGCCATACAATTTCTATATCCAGATGTGGCCCTCAGGCCAAAATGTTTCCCCACCCCTGGTGTAGACACTGCATTACTTATATCAATTATTACTGGCCTCCAGGAGCTGTCCCACGATCCCACGTGACCACTCTGGTCACTGTTATGAACTCCACTGCTCAGGTGTCAGGTAGACAGGAAGCAGCCCCTCCTCTTTAAACTCCTGCAAATTTTTGAAATTCCCTTTTCTAGTTGCCCAGCTTAGTGAGCACAACTAGCAGCAGGGCCGGCTCCAGGGTTTTGGCCGCCCCAAGCAGCCAAAAAAAAAAAAAACCACCATCGCGCCCCCCGGCGGCTCCTCGGCCGGCGGTCCCTCGCTCCGAGCGGGAGTGAGGGACCATCCGCCGAATTGCCGCCGAATAGCTGGACGTGCCACCCCTCTCCGGAGCAGCCGCCCCAAGCACCTGCTTGCCAGGCTGATACCTGGAGCCAGCCCTGACTAGCAGCTCTCCATTGTTGATTGTAACTGCCCAGCTGACCATGCTGGCTACATGCTGCGGACAAAGTCCTGCCTGGAGAAGACAGAAGATTTTGGTTCTCCTGGGCCTGTGAGAAGAAGAGGCTGTGCAGGCACAGCTCCCATCCAGCTGTAGAAATGTGGACATCCACAAGCAGATTGCTCTGGGGATGCAGGAGAAGGGCAACAAGAAGGACCAGCAGCAATGCTGCATGAAATCCCAGGAGCTATGACAGGTGTATCAGAAAGCCAGGGAGGCCAACAATCAGTCTGGTGCACAACTGCAGACCCCCCACTTTTACAAAGAGCTGTGTGCCATCCTCAGCAGAGACACACACATCCCCAAGGCACTGGGGATACTTCTGAGAAGCCTGAGTCACAGGCCCCTGCTGTGAACATGGAGGAAGAGGAGCAGTACAGGGAACTGGGGGATCCAGCTGTGCAGAAAGCCAGGACATGTTTTTGACTCCAGCACAGTCCAGACAGTCAAGCCCGGGCAAGCCTGATGCAGGGGAAGGAACCTCTGGTAAGCATGTTATTTACTTTGAAAAACAGGGATGGCTCCCCCAAAGCAGTAGGATACATCTTTTGATTTGCTCATTTTCAATTTTCCTAGAAGAGGTAGTGAAACAAACAAGAGAGGTAGAGTTGCTATCTGCTTTTCATTCCCCTCTACAGTTCGGCAGAAGGGGAGCCATGCAGAGCAGTTTGTTTATATGCATTGAGATGTCCCTTGAATCCTCTCTAGAGATCTTGATGAAAACTTTCCTGGAGACACTCTGCAATTCTCTGTCGAAGGTTTCTGAGGAGAGCTGCCTTATTACTTCTGCTGTGGTGGGACACTTTCCCCTGCCATTCAGCAATTACTTCAGCAGGCACCACTGCAGTACACAGACTAGCAGCATATGGGCTTGGGCAGTATCGGGACTCCAGCAGCAGCTGTGCTCTCTCTGCCTCTGTTACCCTCAGGAGAGAGAGATCAGCTAAAATGATCACCGCCTGTGGAAAATGGTGCCAGTATTCAATTCCATTGCCCTATACAACTAGAATTATGCAAGCGAGCTATTGCCTCATGCCCCAAGCCTCTGGAGGGCCATACTCATCATGGCTGGTGCTGTGACTGGCACCGTGTTGTATCAATCCCAAGCAGAAATGAGATGGTTGTGCTTACAACATCTGGGGAGCAAGGGGAGTGAGTTCAGCATCTTAAGCTTTGATTTCCGTCACGAATACTCTGACAATGGTACCTCTGTGTGTTGTATCTGCAGCTGCTACCATTGCAGTTTTCAGGGTCTCCATCTCCACACCCGTGGGACACCTGAGCTAGATAAAGATGACATGTTCCAGGAGATCCTGCAAGCCAGTGCTGCATCAGAGAATGAACTCAAGGCCTGGAGATCTTCTCCATGCTGTCTGCAAGGGTGGATAGAGTAGAGAGAAGAAAGGCAAAGGAGAAGGGCATGCAGCAGGAAATGCTTTCACTTCTCAGACAGCAAACAGAGTCTGGTAGACCTGCAGGTTCAACAACGGTGGGGGGGTGTAATGGAAATGACTGTTCTTTCCCCTTCTTAAGTTCTATTCTCTGAATTTATTAAGTTCTAATTTTTTTATTGCCTGGTTCATGCTACAGAATAAAATTCTATTTTTTGGAATATAATTCATGTTTATTAGTTCACAACATATGCTGGCTGGTGCTGAGTCGGTCTGACATCCATCAATTTCCTGTTACTGTACTGTATCAGAAACTCATATCTTTCACAAACAATATTAATAGGTGCATTGTCAATGTTGGATTCCTATGCACACAGCAATCACTACAAAATTCATTCTGGTACTACAAAAGAGCAAGGCCAGGTAGACCACACTACAGCACCACACGCTATAGCGGCTCACTATTAAAATGCTCTTTCAAAGCCTCCCTGAGCTATATAGCTCCGACTTGAGCTCTTCTATCTGGCCCTTGTATCTGGCTGTTCAAACCCAGCAGACAGCTGCTCCACCTCCACTCCCACTGAAACCTTGAATTGTTTCTATGTCCAAGGAATCGTCATGTTCCCAATAGCTCCTCTTGCACCTCTGCAAATATTGCAGGATTAGGAAATCTGTATTTTCAATGCTCATTACAATAGTGCAGAGCTGTGCAGACTCCAGGCATCTGTCAGAGATGGAGGACAGAGACGGTGCAGGTTTGTCGGATCTCTAAAAATAGTCCCTCCGAAGCTGCATTGACACACGCTGGCCGGGAAGTGTGAGGGAGTCTTCTGTACCAGTGACTATGTCTTGAGGAAAGAGGACTTCTGTCTCCAGGTTTAGCTATTCACCTTTCATGAGCATGACATTTACATTTTAAAAATAAAGCTATGCTAAAAAAAAAATAAAAGTGACATATGCCCACAGGAGTCTGCTGTGATCATACATTAGACAATCAATCAGAAGATTATTATAATAGTGAATGACTGGTATTTCCGGTTCAAAAACAATAATACTACAAATGACAAAGGAAAGGCCATTACACTTTTAACCTCTTCCATATACTCTTAAATACAGGATGCAGTGCACTCTAGTATGAAATGAAGACTGCATAGGACAACTGTAATTCTAGGAACACTTTGCAGTGTGGTGAGAATTTTAAAGTCGAAAGAGAGGTTTGGAAGCCCAAGTGCCTATCTGTAGTAGACATGACAGAAGTGGATACTAATGAGTAATACCAATTGGTAAAGTATAGGAATACAGCCATATTATTTTCCCAATAAAGTTTATGATTATATGTCACTATTGTGGTCAGGCACCCCCTGCTGGCCACCCATCAGATTGCTGTGAGATGACTCCAAGCCTCTGATTCCCTGGCTCTGCAGCTGAAAAAGCCTTCAGATCCTGAATAGAGTCCAGCCATTGCCCCAATCTTGGGGTCCCTAGACACACTTTAGGGGCATGGACCCTTTGTTTAGTTCCCCACTCAAAGAACTGGAACCTGCTGCCTAGTCCACATGGGTGTAGGGTTGACCCTTCAGACTTCCCTATATTTAAACACATCCTCTCCCAGAACCCCATCAGGAGGTTTAAGCCTTGTGGGTTACTGTTTACCTTTCTCGGCAGGCACATAGTAATTGTGAAACAGATTACACAATCACAAATTTTGCACAGAGTCTAACACAATTTTTCTTTTATGTACTTACACAAAGCACAAGAGAGTACAGATCATACAACAAAATAAACCCTACATAATAAATCCTCACCATCTTACCTTCCTTCAGGTAGCTTCTCCCTCATGGATTCTTGCACTCCAGCTTGCCTCCTGTTCTTTTTTGGCAATCTAACCCCTTCCATCCTCTTCTCCAGACCTCTTGTTCCTGTGTGGCTCTTATCCAGTTCCCCTGTGAGACTACGGATTTGCCTGGTCAACTGGCTTTCTTTGTTCTGTGCTTGGTAATTTTCCATTGCTTCTACCTTCCCTACTCCCTTCACAAGAGAGGAGGAAGTATCTTCCACCTTCTGAGCAAACCCACTTTTCTGAGCAAAACAGTCATTTAAAGTACCTTCCAAATTCCTGAGTCTGGAGTGTATTTGCTGCACGTCTGGTCAGCAATGGTGGATCCACATACATATAGGCTTTCCATGACACAATAATTTCATGATACAATTGCATAATATCAACCAGAATGTATTAGTTGTATAGACAGAGTCCCCAGAAAACCACATCTTAGACCCTTCAATTACATTGGGGGATGATTCTCAAAACCTGAACACTCTATGAATTTGGCCTACCTTCCTTTAACAGCTTATTTTTTCACCCAATTTCTGTGATAGTGGCTATGTAAAGAGTTGCTCCTCCCAATGGATCCTGACAGAGCTATAGCTTGGTTCTAGTTAGTAAATTGATAGCCTTTTTTTCTGCAGCCTGCTGGCAAGGAAACAAACTTCTTTTAACATTACAAGAGACACCCCCCCACACACACACACCTTACCCTCAAGGAGATCAAGAAGTTTGGCCTTCCACCTGGCCTGAACCAGTGTTGAGGGACTTGGCAACACAATGGTCATTAGAGGTTTCTGTGCCACTTTAGGAAACAGAACTAGAGTGTATATCTCCATGAATATTTCCATCTCTGCCTAAGTGTATATTGTAAAAGAAAGAAAGAGAGAGAGAGAGAAAGAGAGAGAGACTCTAGCTGTTCTATTTTTCTCTACAAGAGAAAGTACTCATGACCAGTTACTGTGATATTTGTGTATGGAATTTCAAATGTGTGAAGTTCTAGCTTTAATCTATCTATATTTTGCAGTTACAGAAGTAGAAATGAAATCCTACCTGAAAAAAAGTTTTGAGCCCTATACGTTTAGTGAAAAGTGTGTTCACTTATGGAAACAAAATTACCATTTCACAGACAATGTTTTGTCATAGCCAAATAAATCAGTCTAGATTAAGGCTGGTCTACTTACCATGTTATTGCATAGCCAGCCAGGGTGTGAATGTACAGCACACCAGTTTCACACAGTTAAGTTCTACATGGACCCTGCTACCGTGCAATGAAAGTCCTAGAGTGTGGCTTAGCACACTGTGCTTTGAAATACCAGTATGCTAAACCAAACTTCAGTGCTGTCACTGTGCAGCAAGCTGGGGTGCTGTACATTCATGCCCTGGCTAGCGACACAGTAACTTCCTGTGTAGACAAGGCTTTAAGTCATAGTTTTGATTCACCGGCCAAAATGTTCTAAGTTAGGGGTCTAAAATCCATATATAGGTTCCTAAATAAGTGGCCTGATTTTCAGGTGTGTTGAGCACCCTACATTTTTATTATTGTGAAATGCAGTAGCTCAGTTCCACTGAAAATCAGATCACTTATTTATGTGTGTGACGGGATGTGTATACCCTGCACTGGGCAAGAGAGGGTTAACCCCACACTTTCAGCAGCGGCTGTCCCGTCCCTCAGACCATGCTGTGCATGCTCCAACTACTGTCTCAGTACAAAAGGGAGCAGTCCAGCTCATTCTGGGCTGACGGCCAGAGGGGAAGGACCTTGGGCAGAGGCTCCAGCTGAAGAGCCATCACAGATTGAGAGCTGGACTGGAGGGCTGCGGCTGATGGAGCCGCAGGGAATCACCCGTGCTGAGGAGCTCGGAAACCCTGATGCAGAAAGGACTACAGCCTCTGGAAGTACGCTAGGAAGTGACCCAGGAGGGTGTGCGAGTGGTACCTAGTACCTAAGTGGGATCAGCGTGTTTCAGTAGGAGTCCCCGCTGATGCATCGTCAGGGCCCTGGGTTGAGGCCTGGTGGAGTCAGGTGGGCCCAGGCCTCCCTACCCGGGCTGCCACCACTCTCGTAGCAGTCCCTTCCTCCTTCCTGGGCACTGGCCATTGGGCCATATTGCCCTATGTCTAGAGGATGCTATATTGACTCTAGCCATTGGGTCTCACTGCTAGGCGGTGCTGCCCTGAATGCAAGGCCTGCCACAATTGACTCTGGCCGCTAGGCCGCACAGCCCTCAACGCAAGGGCCAATGGAATTGACTCTTGCCACTAGGCTGCGCAGCCCTGAATGCAAAGGCCGCTGGAATTGACTCTGGCCACTAGGTCGCCCTGTCCAGAACACAAGGGCTGCTGGAATCGACTCTGGCCACTAGGCCGTGCTGCCCTGAACGCAAGGGCCACCGGAATTGACTCTGTCCGCTAGGCTGTGAGGCCCTGAATGCAAGGGCTGCTGGAATTGAACACCAGACTCAGCAAGAATGCCTGATCCAGCAAATGGCTGCCTTGATGTGCCCAACTGATGCATCAAACCCCAGCCTAACTGGACAAGACCCGGGTGCTCTTCCCCCCCGGCCTGTCAATATGACTGTCAAAAAATGGGACCTAGTGTTGACCACAAGGCATTTTTGGTGACTTTTGAACAGGTAGCCACTGCCGCCAGTTGGCCACCATAGTACTGGGCTACCCTGTTTGCACCCTACCTGACAGGGCCAGCCCAGGCAGCCTACTGGGGGCTAGATCCGCAAGACACCCTCATGTATGAGAGAGTGAACCGGACCTGGACCAGACAGGAATCAATCCCGACACGTACTGATGGCGCTTCCACCAAGAAAGATACCCGCAGGGGGCTAGGCCTTGGGCAGTAGCCCAACATCTGAGGGACAAAGCCTGGCGATGGTTGGAGCCAGAAAAACAGTCAGGGGCTCAAGTAGCAGAGACTGTTGTCCTTGAGCACTTTATCCAGATCCTCCCGAGTAGAGGGAAGGAGTGGGTACAGTGGCTCTGGCCGATGATGCTGGCAGAGGCCATAGAACTAATGGAGGACTACTTGACATCTGATGGGACGGAGACATGACCGCGGAAGTCTGGGAGTCTGAGGAGGAGGGATGGACCGGCTGGGGGGAGCTTTCACAAAATGGACTCATGGGAATCACAACTCATCCCCTGACCATCAGCTACGCCCCTAACCCCCAAACACCGGCACCCGATCAGCCGGACCCGGACCAACAGGGAAGGAGACCCTCAGCGGGGACAGAGTCTACCGAAGGCAGACCCCAGGACAGGGGGAACCCGGGACCATTGCTGGGAGTGTGGCCAAGAGGGACACTTTCGGCAAAATTGCCCCTACAAGGATTGTACTTATGGGCAAGTCTGTGTAGCTGGCCCTCAGGCCAGGAGAAAGGGCCAGAAAAACTTCTTGTATCAGTTCGGGTGGAAAGAATCCCCACAACAGCCTTAGTAGACTCAGGCTGTAGTCAGATAATTATTCGGGAGGGACTCGTGCCCGACCTTGAACTCTCTGGAACAAATATACACCTGCAGTATATCCATGGGGATATACAATCTTACCCCACTGCATGGGTAAGACTTGAGATCTACAGCTGGGGAGAAACCCTCCAAGTCGGCATGGCTCCCAGGTTAGCCTAACCTGTGGTATTGGGAAACTCTTCAGCCACTCCGGGGAATCCAACCCTGGAGAAGGACCGTCTCAAACCCCTGAGCCACCCGCTGAGTCCCCTCAAAGTACAGAGCACCCTGTCAAAGATGCTCAGGGGGAATTGGAGCATGACGGGGACTTTGTACAGGAACAGAGCAAAGACCCATCTTTAAGTCGAGCCTGGGAGCAGGCAGCGACCCCGGACCAAGAAGGAAATGGTACACCACCTCCCCCCGTACAGGGACCATGTTTCTAGATTCAAGGGGATTGCCTCTACCGAGTAGTGCAAGAACCCCAAACACGGGTAGTCATACGACAGCTCTCTGTGTCCTGGAGACTGTGCTAGAGCCTTCTGCAGCTAGCTCATGCAGTACCGTTGGGGGGACACCTGGGTAGAGAGAAGACCCTACAGAGGATAGCTCGCTGGTTTTTCTGGCCTTACATACACCAGGAGGTGAGGTATTATTGTGCTTCCTGCCCTGAATGCCAGTGGGCCAGACCGAAAGGGGTACCCAGGGCCCTCCTCATACCCCTCTCGGTGGTTGGCGTACTGTTTGAACGAATTGGCATAGATCTGGTGGGACCGCTAGAAAAGAGTCAGACAGGGAACGGGTTCATCCTCATATTGGTCAATTATGAGACACGCTATCCTGAGACCATTCCCTGATGCATGGCTACTGCCCCTCACATCGTGACAGAGCTAGTGAAGGTTTTCGCTCGGGTTGGGATACCCAAAGGGATCCTAACTGATCGGGGCACCAATGTTTCCTCCAAATTGATAGCGGAGTTGTGTCGCCTCATGAACATTTGGACCATCAGGACTTTGGTCTACCACCCGTAAACTGATGGATTAGTCAAGCACTTTAATGGAACGCTCAAGTCAATGCTCTGCAAGTTTGTAGAAAACGACCCCCGACATTGGGATGCATTATAGCCTGCTCTACTGTTCGCTATATGGGAAGTCCCACAAGCCTCAACCAAGTTGTCTCCCTTTGAGCTCCTCTATGGGAGACAACCTTGGGACATCTTTGACCTCCTGGGAGGCACAAAAGACACCTGCAGATCTTAGGTGCCTTTGCTCGAGAGAACCTGTTACAAGCCCAGCGAACCCAGACACAACAATACAACAGAGGGACTAAGGTATACCATTTTGAGCCCAGAGACCAGGTTCTACTATTATTGCCCTCCACTGAATCAAAGCTATTAGCCAAGTGGCAAGGCCCCTGAGGTGTCGCACTGGGTAGGACCAGTAAAATATGAAATCAGGCTATCAGAGTGATGGAAAGAAGTATGCACATACCATGTACACTTGTTGAAAGCCTGGAAGGACAGAGATGCCTTATTCATCGCACCTGCACCCCCTGAACCAGAATTGGGACCATTAGTTGGAGAACCCCTAGACTCAGGGTCGGTGGTAATGGGCGAGAACCTCAGCCCCACGCAACGAGAACAGCTACAACGTCTCATACAGGACTTCCTGGATGTCTTGTCAATGCACCCAGAATGGACCGATGTCATAAGCCACCATATAATGACTACCCTGGGACAGAGGGTGAGGGACAACTATTGGCTCCTTCCCAGGAAAATGTGGGACATGGTCCACCAGGAATTGGAGACGATGCTTGAGATGGGAGTCATGGAGGAATCTTGTAGTGAACAGCGAAGCCTGATTTATGCTGGTCCTGAAACCCAATGGCACCATCCGCTTTTGCATTGATTTCAGAAATGCTATCTCCCAGTTCGATGCGTATCCAATGCCTCACTTTGAAGAACTCCTGGAGCAACTATATTTTTCGACACTAGACCTAACAAAGGGGTATTGGCAGGTACCCCTGATGCCGAACTCCAGGGCAAAGACTGCCTTCCCCACAACATACTGCCTCTTCCAGTTCACAGCTATGCCTTTTGGACTACATGAGGTAGCTGCCACGTTCCAGCAGTTGATGAACAAAGTACTGCAGCCTCACAACCGATATGCGGCGGTAACTTATTGTGGCAGTTGGGAGGACCACCTTCGACACCTAACCAGTGTTTTCAAGGCCCTTCAGGAGGTGGGCCTCATGGCCAACCCCACAAAATGCCATCTCGGACAGGAAGAGGTGATGTACCTGGGGTATATAGTGGTAGGAGGCAAGTTACGGCCCCCGATTGATAAGGTGAAAGCTTTAGCCGATACCCCAACACCGACAATGAAGAACCAAGTGCACCAATTCTTGGGATTGTCTGGATACTATCGGTGTTTGCAACAATAGTGGCTCCCCTTTCTGACCTAACCAACTTCGGCAGGTGTGGTGGTCCAGTAAGTGTGAGGAGGCATTCCAGACCCTTAAGAAATGGCTAGCACAGGAACCAGTCCTTGTATATCCAGACTTCTCAAAAGACTTCATATTGCAAACAGATGCCTCGGAAGAGGGACTGGGGTCCGTCCTATCCCAGGCAATCAATGGGGAAGAACACCCCATTTTATATTTAAGCCGTAAGTTGTTCCCCAGGGAAACACATTATTCAACAATCAAAAAGGAGGCCTTGGCGGTAAAGTGGGCTATTGACACCCTACACTACTATCTGCTCGGCAGCTCCTGCATATTGATTACCAATCATGCACCACTCCGATGGCTGCACAGCATGAAGGACACCAATCCTAGGATTATGCATTGGTACCTCTCCCTCCAAACATATGATTTCCATGTCTGTCATCAGCCAGGTAAGGCTCATGCCAATGCGGACTTCTTCTCCAGGCTGGAAGGGGAGGAGAGGGCGATGGACCACTTGCCAGGGTCCCTTAAGTGTGTGGGGGGGTGATGGGGTGTGTATACCTTGCACTGGACAAGAGAGGGTTAACCCCACACTTTGGCAGCGGAAGTCCCATCCCTCAGACCATGCTATGCATGCTCCAACTACTGCCTCAGTACAAAAGGGAGCAGTCCAGCTCATTCTGGGCTGATGGCTGGAGGTGAAGGACCTTGGGCGGAGGCTGCAGCTGAAGAGCCATCACAGACTTTGCCTGCAGGACCTGGAGACCCTGAGAGCCAGACTGGAGGGCTGCGGCTGATGGAGCCGCAGGGAATCACCCGCGCTGAGGAGCCCGGAAACCCCAATGCTCAAAGGACTACAGCCTCTGGAAGTGTGGTAGGAAGTGACCCAGGGAGGGTGGACGAGTGATACCTCCCACCCGAGTGAGGTCAGCATGTTTCAGTAGGAGTCCCCGCTGACCCAGTAGCAGACCACTCCACCACTGTCAGGGCCCTGGGTTGAGGCCCGGTGGAGTCGGGTTGGCCTGGGCCTCCCTATCCAAGCTGCCATCCCCCTGGTGGCAGCCCCTTCCTCCTCCCCAGGTACTGGCCATTTGGCCATATTGCCCTATGTCTAGAGGCTGCTATATTAACTCTAGCCATTGGGTCACACTGCCCTGTATCTGAAGGCTGTTATATTGACACTGGCCCTTGGGCCTCACTGCTCTGCGCATAGGGGCTGCGATATTGATTCTGGACCTCAGGCCACACTACCCAACACCAGAGGGCTGTTATATGGACCCTAGCCATTAGGCCGTATTGCCCTGCTCCTGAGGGCGGTTATATTGACCCTAGCCATTAAGCTGCACAGCCCTGAACACAAGGACCACTGGAATTTACTCTGGCCACCAGCTGAGCTGCCCTGAATGCCAGGGTTGCTGGAATTTACTCTGGCTATTAGGCCACACTGCCCTGACCCCAAGGGCCACTATACTGTCTCCAGCCTCTGGGCCATGCCGCTTTCGGCCTAAGGACTGTCAGGGAGATTGTGACAGTGGTAGTATCACAATCCTATCCCACCCCAAAAGAGGGACTGGGTGTGTATATCCCACAACAAAATGCTTATATCGCATATGGGATTTAGGCACAAGTTTGGGCATATTAACCGTTTACTACTGGAGATCAAATTCTAGCAGTTGGGATGATATTTATGATGTAAATGTTTCTTGGCTCTTGCTAGTTTAACCGTGATTTTCAAAAGTGACATTAAGAAATTTATCAAGTTAACATTGGTCCATTTGCTAAAACATATTGTTAATTTATGGTTTTCCTTTGCCTACTTGCCACTTCCTCCAAATGAGCAAATTTATTATGGCTGACTGCTTTTCCTCCGAGACATAACAAGCAACATAGTCAAAACCCATTACTCACACTAATGCTGAAAAATGAATCCTAAATGACAGAAAAATATTATATGTTTTAAGTAACAGATATGACCAACAAGGATGGACAAACTAGTTCAAGCAATACCTACTGTAATCCACACTTCATCTGAAAGAGAATCTTCCTGAAAGCTGTAATAAGTAGTCCCACCATTCTAATTTATGAAAGGCTTGAAGCTGAGATTTATGTCTGAAAGACCACTAGACCTGACCTACTGTGATCTTACAGTGGAGTCTGGAGGTATCAACAAATAGGGTGGGGAAGCTTTTTGTGGACCAGGTAGAGGCAAAGTAAATCAGTGGAAGAAAGAGAAACAGAGGGACAGACATAAATGATGAGTCCAAACCAATAAAATACCAAACTATAGTCAGACAAAATGCAACGAGAAAAAAAAGTAGAACCACCTGTTAGAGGGAAATAAATGGGTTGGTATCAGAAAAGCATCCACCTTTTTTAAAAGCTTATCTACACCAAATCTTTGCAGAGTTTGCCCATCAACAATCATGACCCTAGCTTCTAGGAACTCATCACATAACTAAAAAATAATGGTAGCTTGGGTACAAGTGATCATGCCAATCACATTTATAATGTGCAAGCAGAATAAAGTCCAGTCCCATTATATATACCCTTGGTGCTTTAAAAGGGCTAATTTCACAAACCTGAAAATTGTGAGCCTCATCAGCTGGGAGTACAAATTTAATTGGAAAAATGTGAATAGTAATTAGGAATTGTTTAAAAACACTTTACATACCAACTTCCCACAATCCCTCAATTGAGGAAGGAGGACATATTGGTTAAAAAAACTGGTTTTGTGGGGAAGAGAAGGCAGCTCTAAAAACAAAAATTTAAAATACCAAAAAAATGGAAGAGGGGAAGTTGATAGTAATGAATATAAATCAGAAGTTATGAATTGTAGAAAATTGATAATGGAAGCAAAAGAACACAAGGAAAAAAAATCTATGGCCAGCAGAGATAAGGACAATAAGGAGGAGGTTTTTTTAAAGTATATTAGGAACAAAGAGAATCCTAATAATCGTATTGGTTCATTACTGATGGAAATAGTAGAATTATCAACAATAATGCAGAAAAGGCAGAAGTATGCGATAAATATTTCTGTTCTGTATTTGGAAATAAACAAATGATGTAGTCATATCATATGATAAGATACTTTCCATTCCACTAGTATCTCAGTAGGATACGAAACAGCAGTTACTAAAGTTAGATATTTTTAAATCAGCAGGTCCAAATAACTTGCATCCAAGAATTTTAGAGGCGTTCACTATGGAGCTCACTGGAGTGTGAATGTTAATTTTCCATAAGTCTTCAAACACAAGGGAAGTTCCGGAAGATTGGAAGAAAGTTAATGTAGTGCCAATATTTTAAAAGGGTCCTCCAGTCTCATATCAATCCCAGGCAAAATAATGGACCAGCTGATATAGGACTTGATTAATAAAGAATTAAAGGAGGGTAATATAATTAATAACCATCACCATGGATTTATGGGAAATAGATCCTGTCAGATTAGTACTATTTTCAATAAACCTTTGATGATGGCCATTAATTATATTACCCTCCTTTAATTCTTTATTAATAAAGTCAAAATATGATATAATCAATGCCAATCAGCATAGGGTTATGGAAAATATATCTTGTAAAACTAATGACTTTATGAGATTAGATTACATTTGGTTGATAAGAGTTATAGCATTGACATAATATAGTTTGACTTCTATAAGGCATTTGAGTTAGTATCACAAAACATTTTGATTAATAAACTAGAACAATATAAAATTAACATAACACATTACATGGATTAAAAGATGGCTAACTGATAGGTCTGAAAATCTAACTGTGAACAGGGAATCATCATCAAGTGGGTGCATTTCTAGTAGGGCCCCACAGTGATCAGTTGCTGGCCTTAAGCAATTTAACATTTTTCTCAACGACCTAAAAGAAAACATAATATCATCACTAATAAAGTTTTCAGACTGCACAAAAACTAGGAGAGGTCACTGATTAGCACAATCTCAATCACTTGGTAAATTGGGCATAACAAAACAATGTGTTTTAATATGGCTAAATGTATACATCTAAGAACAGAGAATGTAGGTCATACTTACAGGATGGAGGACTCTATCCTAGGAAGCAGGGACTCTGAAAAAGATTTGAAGGTAGTGGTGGATAATCCACTGAACATGAGCTCCCAGTGCGACACTATGACCAAGAGGACTAATGTGAGCCTTGGATACATAAATATGGAATCTCAAGTAGGAGTAGAGAGGTTATTTGACCTCTGTATTTGGCACTGGTGCAACTGCTGCAGGAATACTGTGACAAGTTTGGGGACCAAAAATTTAAGAAGGATGTTGATAATTGGAGAGCATTCAAAGAGGAGCCATGACAAGGATTAGAAAGCATGCCTTATAGTAATAGACTCAAGGAACTCAAAGTATTTAGCTTAACAAAGAGAAGGTGGGTGCGGGTTGATTACAGGCTAAGTTCCTACATGGGGAACAAATAATAATGGGCTCTTCAGTCCAGCATAGAAAGGTGTAACATGTTCCAGTGGCTGGAAGCTGAAGCTAGACAAATTCAGACTGGAAATAAGGTGTAAATTTTAACAGTGAGGATAGTTAACCATTGGAAGAATTTACTGAGGGTTGTGGTAGATTTTCCATCATGGACAACACTTAGACAAACATCCAATTTTGATGTTTGTCTAAAAACTATGGTCTAGGAATTATTTTGGAAAGGTTCTATGGCCTGCATTATACAGGTCAGACTGGATGGTCAAAATGGTCCCTTCTGGCCTTGGAATGTATGAAAAACATTGTCATCAGCAATATACCCAACTCTTTAGGCAGCTGGTTGACACTGGTCTACGTAACAATGGCAGAAAAGAAATTCTGATTACAGAGAACCATAATTAGACATTTTGGGGATAGAGAACATTGACATCAACACCATTTCATGGATAGGTGTTTTCACTATTATACTTTTCCCCCCTGAACATTTAAGGCTTCTGTGAAGGAACTGCTGGGGCTGGTAACATCACCAGCAGTAACATCACCTGAGACAGTGGAGTCTCTGGGGGTTGATCAAGGTGACATTTGGAGAGTGGATTTCAAGAGAGGATGAACAGAGAATGGTGGCAGGGAAGTCACAGAGAGTTGGAGGGTCAGAGAGAAGGTCAGGCTAGACTTGCCTGGAGAGGGAGGCTAACTGAAGAAGGGTTGGTAGAACCCCGAGGAGGGGACGTGGAGATAGTTCGGCTTGGCGTTCAGAGCTCCAGAAACTCCAAATATAGATGGTTGGGCTTTGGACGGGAGAGATTCCTCAGAGAAAGTGAGGGTTCCGAAAGCCATCCCAGGAACCTAGCAGCGAGGGCTGCTGGTGGGAAGTAACATCAGGCACAGACAAGTCACAGCACAATTAGTATGTATATTTGTAAGAAATTGTGAAGGTCAAATCAGATGAGCATATTTCTGTGTATGGAACTATTTCTTTAATGCTTCCAATTCCATGTTGGATTGCATTTCTTCTTAACTTGTCCTAAACAAGATCCGTTATTTTCATTAACTCTAAGACTAAGACTAAGACTAATATGTGCTATTACACTATTTAGACACCTGACTGCTGCTTCTCAAAGTGACACTACATCATACTTACCACAAGCAAGAGTATCTCTCTGGGTTTCCAATTCCTGAGGAGAAGAAAAGACTAAAATGTTTTATCTATAACTCTAAAAGAAACAAGGACTGAGTATTGGATGGTGGCAGCAACGGTATCAGATTGAGGGTCACAGAGTATATCCATGCATGTGTGTCAGTTGTTCACCGAAGAGTGAGCATGTCATCAAAGCATCTGTAAAAGGAACTAAGTCGCATCTCTGGAAATGCCTGTTCATATGCTCCAGCTCTTGGAACTGACAAATGGTGTTCAATTAGATGGATAGTTATGGATTATTAATACAGTAACTATAAGTAGATGTAGGTAATATCCAGTATCTCTGGCTAAGCTAAGTGATTACAAATATTCAGAATTGAGGAAAAAGAAACTCTTTGAGAATATTTTCATGTGACTTAAGTAAACCTTACTCAAAGCAATTATTTACACAGGCTTCGCTAGGATGACTAGATCAGTGGTTCTCAACCAGGGGTACATGTACCCTTGGGGGTACACAGATGTCTTCCAGAGGGTACATCAGCTCATCTAGATATTTGCCTAGTTTTAAAACAGGCTAAATAAAAAGTACTGGTGAAGTCAGTACAAACTAAAACTTCATGCAGACAATGACTTGTTTATACTGCTATATATATATTATATAAGAAAATGAAAGTACAATATTAATATTGATTTATTTTATAATTATGGTAAAAATGAGAAAGTAAGCAATTTTTCAGTAGTAGTGTGCTGTGACTGTATACTGTAGTGTACTGTATGTTTATGCCTGATTTTGTAAGCAAGTAGTTTTTAAGTGAGGTGAAACTTGGGAGTACACAAGACAAAACAGACACCTGAAAGGGATACAATAGTCTGGAAAGGCTGAGAGCCACTGGTCTAGAGGGCTCAGAGAATTGATAATGTAATGTAAAGCTATTCATCTCTAGTTCGCCAATTCAAATCCAGCCACCTCAACAGGCCCAGTAGAGAAGCCTAGCAGGGCCGGCTCTGGCTTTCTGGCTGCCCCAAGCAAAAATAAAAAACAAGAACCTGTGGGGCGGCCGGAGCACGGGTGCAGGGGGACCGGCTGGGGGCGGGAGAGGGGGAGGGAGCGGGCGGGAGAGAGAGAGAAGGGGGTGGCCAGGGCTACAGCAGGGGCGCTGCCACGCGGCCCCTCCCGCTGCACCGCCTCCTGCCACCTGCTGCGAGGGCTCCGCTCCGGTCGGCGGGGAGGGAAGGAAGAGGACTGCCCTGCAGGGCGCTCTGGTTCTCCATGCCGCCGCCCCCTACAGGGTGGCCAGAGTGGAACAAGAACAAAAAAAAGCGGCTGTGCCGCCCTAGGATTGGGCGGAATGCCGCCTCGAACAATCTGCCGCCCCAAGCACCAGCTTGCTCAGCTGGTGCCTGGAGCCGGCCCTGAGCCTAGGATTGAACTACACTCTTGCTTCCTTAAGTACCTCCTTTCCAGTCCAGTTGGATGCATTTGACTTTAACAAAATTTGTGACAGCATTAGGAAGCTACTACTGTTGGTGCCTCTGCTCCTATTTTGTGGATAGAGGGCCCCACCACCTTCCATGCCTGGGATCCCAGCACCTCTCACAAGACAACAGTAACAACATTACCCACCCAAAGAGACCCAAGTCAGAAGATTGGGCCTTTCATAGGTATTAATCACCTTTTGACTATACGATAGTTGAACTCCCACTTTTGGGTGTATCCATACATTTCATCTGTAAGAGTATAAAAATAGAGCTAAACCAAAGCTATATAGACTTCACTGGGTTTTCAAGTTAAAACTTTTCTTAAGTAGGAGATCCTTAAGATGTTCCCCCTAACTGACAGAATTATCAAATCAATTCAGCCATGGGGAACTGAGCAAGTTAAACCAAAAGCAATTATCTGTGTGTGTTGAACTGGGAGCACAAAAGGTAGAGGCTCTGGGAAGTTCTTCTCTCCAGACACTTAAATCTCTTATAGAAAGAGTTGACCCTTGACTAGCATTGTGTGCAGGAACAAAAGGAATATCTAATTAAACCCAGAGAAAGGCAAGTTGTGTGATCCCTTCATTTGTGCTTTATAAGTACTTTGATTTTAGGGCTGTCAACAAGAAAGTGCAAGGAGACATTTAAAACATGATCTCTAGCAGTAATATCTTTCTTTGTCGCCACATCATCTAAACAGTTAATATGCAAGTACAACACACTTTAACCCACCTGATGATTTACTGTGGTAATAAGCCCAATATCCTTTCCAACAGGTTTCCTGAAAGACTGACTGCAGGGTGAGGTATTTACATTAAGGTAACTGGCAAAAAAACAAAACAGTTGGATTAGTGCCCTGTTGCTAAATTGTGTAGTCAACTGCTTGACCAAATTTTGGTTCATTATGAAATATATTGAAGCGACCAAATAATCAATGTATGCAGCATTTATGTAGTAGTGTCAGTCCCATGATATTAGAGAGACAAGATGGGTGAGGCAATATATTTTATTGGACCAACTTTTGTTGGTGAGAGAGACCAGTTTTCAAGCTCACACAGAGCTCTTCCTCTTCACTCAGTGTCACAGATAAAAAGAAGATGGAACAGATTGTATAGTATAAGTACTTAACACATATTTCAAAGGACCATTCAAGGTGAAGCAGCCCATTAATTCCCCTCCAGTCACAGGAAGGAAAAGGAGTTGTTAGTGGGTTATAGATTGTTACAATAAACCATAAATCCAGTGTCTTTTCAGTCCAGGATATTTAGCGTCTAGCAAACTTATGAATTTAAGCTCCCAGGCTCATCTTTTGAAAGTAAAAAGCGACAAAGAGTCCTGTGGCACCTTATAGACTAACAGACATATTGGAGCATAAGCTTTCATGGGTGAAAGTGTTGTCCAGGTTTCATTTCAGGATGAGGCTTATATATTATATATAATATATTACCATAAGCTTAGCATATATTGGTCAACAGCCCCTTCTGCTTCTTTATGATGGATAAAGAAGACCTGGTAGATTTTATGTTTTTGTTTCATTCTTTTTTAAGGCTGTGGTTTGTCTGTTTTATATCTTAGATATATCAGCAATTGGATCTGGTCTTTCCTACTTTGCTAGATGTCTTTTTGGAGGACCCAGGGAAACGGATTGGGAGCTCTCTCAGCACTTAATTGAAGGGGGGCGGTATTAAAACTTTAACTTTAGAGTGTTAAATTATTTTGATTGGGGCTAGTATTGAAGTGAAATTTTTTAAACATGTGAATAAAAGTCATTTCCTATTAATTACTCGAGTCTTTGCTTCCTTGGTACCTATGATATCAAAAGCCTACTAGTTCCCTCAGACTGCCATAGAGTCTTCCAGGAAAAAATTAGGGCTTACAAGACCTGAAATCTCAGTGTCAAAGAAAAGAATAACTTTATACTTGATAATAATTTTTTTAAAGGGCACAAACCATTTTTCTCTTTTGTTCCTTACAGTCAAAGTGCCATATTGCACCTTTCTCCTCAGTGGGGTGCACAATGGTGGGAAAGGTTACAAACAGCACTTCCCTCCTTCTACCCCCTATCACACACACCTATCTGAAGCAACAAAGTAGAATTGCAATCCCTGAGCTTCCAGAGGAAGGTGTTGCTTCCTCTGGGCCCAAAATACTCCAAAGGGGACAGAGAGAAAGCAGGTTCATAGCCCATTCCCCAGGCACTGGCCAGAAAAGCTTTCTGCTTGCATGGAGATGGGATAAGGGGGACATAGTGCACTGAGAGGTAGACCCCTCCCAGAGATCTCTTTAGGATAAGGCAGCCCGAGACTGCCTCCAAAGTTGGGCTGTATCTTAAAGAGGTACAGATGAATGCTAAAACACACAGAGCCAGAAGAGTGAGGGAAAGGTAAACAAGCAAGGGTGATAGAAGGAATCCATTAAATAGCTTATAAGGTTGCTCAAATGGCGAGGACAAGGAGTTTGAAGTTTATGCCGAAAGGTATGTAGAGTCATTGAAGGTACTGGTAAGGGAGTTGATGGGGTGTTGTTTACCCCTCTGTGGTCAGATGTGCAGTCGAGCCTGCATTTCCCTAGCTTTTCTGTACTTCAGGGGTAATCATCTGCTTCCACACTACTAGGATTCCAAAATACGATCTCCCAGCTGGGGCCTGGTTCAGTACAGAAATCATAACCCTTCACTTCCACAGGAGACTCCCACCTGCCCACTCCAGGGCCTCAAGCACCCACAATGCTCTAACTAGAGTCTGAATTGTGCTTAGTCCCAGGTATCAGGGCTCACGGTCCTTCTAAATTCATTTCAGAGGTCCTCCAGACTCCTTTCTCTATGGTTTGTCACAGACCCTCACAGGCTGCTTCCCTGGCTCACACAAGCCCATTCCAGTTACCTTGGCTGGAGAAACCCCACAGGCACTGCTGTTCCTTCATTTCCCTTCCTCTCTGAAGAGCCTCCCACCTCCCTTCTGCTTTTCCCCAAGTTTCTTTCTCTCGGTGAGTGACTCAGCTTTTTGCACCAATTCCTCCCCCAGCAACTTTGCTGAGTCACACATCTCTGCTGGAGACTACCACCTCTGGAATGCCTGGCCTTAAAAAGGGGTAGACCCCCTACAACAGGACTGCTGGGCCATTAAATGGCCAGTACTTTGTTACAGAAATGAAGTAGGTAGAGCAGCAGGTCAGAAGAGTTTGACCAGTGCAATTTAAATAGACTGGAAGAGAGTGAAAATGGCTGAATAAATCACAATAAATGGCTGAATAAATCAGGAAAATCACAGAAGGATATTACAGTAATCCAGACAGGAGATCCTGAAGACATAATAAGGATTTTGGCAGCAGGGATACATTCTGAATATATTGGTGTGACAGGTTGGATCACAGAACCCCCCTTGGGAGCTGCCACCCGATGTGCCAAGACTACTTCTACCCCTGCTTTCCCTGCCAGCTCAGGACCCCAGTACCCTGTCTTGCTGAGACAGACATACCCGTCTGCTCCAACAAAGACCCAGGGTCTGAATTACTTGCCCCAAAGCTGCAGGTTTACCTGAAAGCAGCTAACAGAAGTGTTCCTGTCTTTAACACTCAGATGCCCAACTCCCAATGGGGTCTAAACCCAAATAAATCTGTTTTACCCTGTATAAAGCTTATACAGGGTAAACTCATAAATTGGATAGGGAGATATGCATAGTTATTTGCTCCCCCGGGTATTAATACATACTCTGAGTTAATTCATAAGTAAAAGGTGATTTTATTAAATACAGAAAGTAGGATTTAAGTGGTTCCAAGTAGTAACAGACAGAACAAAGTAAGTCACCAGGCAAAATAAAATAAAATGCGCAAATCTATGTCTAATCAAACTGAATACAGATAATCTCACCCTCAGAGATGCTTCAGTAAGTTTTTTCCTCAGACTGGACACCTTCCAGGCCTGGGCACAATTCTTTCCCCTGGTACAACTCTTGTTCCAGCTCAGGTGGTAGCTAGGGGATTCTTCATGATGGCTCCTCTCCTTTGTTCTGTTCCACCCATTTATATATCTTTTGCATAAGGTGGGAATCCTGTGTCCCTCGCTGAGTTCCCACCCCCTCCCTCTCAATGGAAAGACACCAGGTTAAAGATGGATTGCAGTTCGGGTGACATGATCACATGTCACTGCAAGACTTCATTGCCAACTTGCCAGCACACACGTATACAGGAAGACTTACAGGTAAAACACAGCCACCTGCAGACAATTGTCCTGGTTAATGGGAGTCATCAAGATTCCAAACCACCATTAATGGCCCACACTTTGCATAATTACAATAGGCCCTCAGAGTTATATTTCATATTTCTAGTTTCAGATACAAGAGTGGTACATTTATACAAATAGGATGATCACACTCAGTAGATTATAAGCTTTGTAATGATACCTTACAAGAGACCTTTTGCATGAAGCATATTCCAGTTACATTATATTCACTCATTAGCATATTTTTATAAAACCATATAGACTGCAACGTCACAATTGGATATAAAGAAAAAGCAACAAGATTTAGCAAGAGTCTGAACATGGAAGACAAAAAAAAAAGAGAAAGCTGTCAAAGCCAACAGCACCACGCTGGGGAATATAGCAGAATTAGCTAACACTTAGGAGAAGGGAAGACTTGAGGAAAAAGTTAGAATTTTTGTTTTGCCATGTTCAACTGTAGTTTATAGCAGGATATCCAGAAAAAAAGTTGTCCAGGGTGGACTCTTCATACAAATGGAGAATGACTGAACTAGAAAGGCAGATTTGTAAATTATCAGCATAAATATGGTTGCTGAAGCTGTGGCTGCAGCAAAGCCCACTCTGCAGTAAGGTGTAGAAGAGGAAAGGATGACACCATAAAAGAAAATCCTGTGAGACTCCAATGAACAGTAGCAGAGGGAAGAGCTGGAGCCCCCAAGAGATGTCTGAAGGAGAGGCCTGTTGAGAACTTGTCAAGCACTAAGTCATAAAAGGCCAGAGAAGAGAGAAAAAGAAGAGAGACTGGAAAATGGACTTGGCTGATCATTCTGAGAGAAGCAAAAGAAGGATAAAATGAAGAGGAAACCCTTGGAAATGGAAAGGAAGATGACACTGGTCACCTTCTGCAGAACAGTCTCTGAGGTCAATATAGTTTCCCCAGCATTGACCAGTATGTTCAATCTTGCTCTCTGGAAAAAGCTGCTGCTTTTATTAACCACAAAAAGTTATGTCTATTTATTCAGCCATATTAGTCATTTATAGAGATCATAAATATACACAGTATTTTACAACCAAAAAGTGAAATACCTTCTCTGCCTCAAAAGGAGTGGATGCATTATACAAGACCATATGGCAGAAGGAACAAAGTAAGAAGAATTCTTGCAACATGGGGGTTCAAGGAGCAACTTAACAGAGAGGAAAGGTGCTTAACTAGTGGACAAATAAAAAATTTTTCTTCCAAGCTCTAGGAGTGGTGTAAATGAAAGCATAGAGCAGGGGTGGCTCTTCAGAAGTTAATATGTGGCTCTTTGTATAGGCACTGACTCTGGGGCTGGAACTACAGGCACCAACTTTCCAATGTGCTGGGGGGTGCTCACTGCTCAACCCCTGGCTTTGCCACAGGCCCTGCCCCCACTCCTCCCCTTCCCACCCCCTCCCCTGAGCCTGCAGTGGCCTCTTTCCTCCCCCTCACCCCCAGAGCCTCCTGCACGCCATGAAACAACTGATCGGGAGGTGCGGGGAGGGAGCGGGAGGCGCTGATCGGCAGGGCTGCCGGTGAGTGGGAGGCGCTGGGAGTGGGGTGGGGGAGCTGATGCTGGGCTGCTGACGTATTACTGTGGCTTTTTGGCAATGTACATTGGTAAATTCTGGCTTCTTCTCAGGCTCAGGTTGGCCACCCCTGGCATAGAAAGACAGATACAAATGAGCAGAGCATGAGCAGACATGTATCTGGTGGCAAGATTACATAGAGCACTGAAGGTAAAAGACTACGGTCAGACTTGATACGGTAAGAAACAGGAAGCATAGAAGGTTTCCAAGATGATGGAGTGGTATGATATGGTATCTATTCTGTAATTCTGGGGGAGGGGAGAATATAATTGTCCATACCTATATAGTGCTTTTCATTCCTAAGTGCTTCAACTACATACATTCTGTAGCACTGAAGTACCACACCTTGTCGGATGGAGGGTCACAGCTATATGAAAAATCAGCACTCAGAATGCTACCAAAAAACATGGGGTGAGGGGCGGGAGGGGGGAAATATTGTCAACGCTCCTCTTACAAAGTCTTAGGCTCTTTGGTACCTATATAGAATGCTCCGTTTAAGATCTAATTAAAAAAAAAACACAATAAGGTTTTTAGTACTCTGTTTAGCTACCAGAAAAGGTGGAACAACAGAGCTGATCTTGCAGGCCCATGAACCTATGATTCTCAGGGAATTTAGATATCCCAATTCTGATTCTTACAGAAAGCAGCATCCTCTCTAATAGGGTAAGAGCCAGGGTACAGGAACCAACATGTTATTCTCACACTTCACATACAGTGACAGATCCTGAAAAAATCTTAACTCCTGTAATTGCCCCAGGGCCATTCAATGCACTTCAGAATCCACAGCTTTTCTCCAGTTATATAAGTCAATGGGCAGCAAACACAATAATTGAAATACACATCTCAGAATGAACTGCAGCATGGAACATAAATAAAAGTCTTCATGGAAGCTCATGGGAATAAACCACTAATGGAGGAAACAATCAGTACTGGACACCATGGTAGAGTTTACAGTAAAATAAACTTGATTAGGGCTAACATTGCATGACCAATCTGGGAGAACAGGAACAAGCAAATGCCATTGTTTCATTTGTGCCACATCTACAGAGTCAAATTCTTCCCAGTTTACTACCCCTTAACTGAAATGGAACAGAGTTGGTACAACTCCATAAAAAACTTAGCCCACAGTAATAAAGAAAAATACTGAAATTCCAAAGTAACTGGACACATGCTATCTTTGCTTTGGAAGCTGAGAGCTATCCCAAACCTGGCACAATGAACAGTACTATTCCATTCACCACCATTATGTATCATTTTACATAAACACACACACGCGCACGCACACACCTGCACTTAGCCTCTAAAATAGAAGCCTGAAAAATTAAATGCAATATCTGTTTAGTCAGCTGTTATTTCAGGGAGGTATTTTTCAAATATTCTGTTCACTCACTCTTCTATATGTCACAAATTTATCTGTTAAACCAATATGCACTGGATTTCTTTTTAAAGTCACCCTGGAAATGTGCATGCTTTTGTATCACTAGCTAGGTGGCAGCAATAAGGATGCAACAGTTAGGGGTTAACTTCTATAAGACATCTCTTCAGTCTGTGCTGTGTAGTGACTTGTGAGTGGCAGACATATTATTATGCTATTACAATATCATGGTGGTTCAATAGTGCAAGATGTATGTGATGCACAACCACATTCCAGACCATGTCTTCAAACCAAGTTTTAACAGAAAGTGCAAAATAAGTTCTCTTAAATAACAAAAGAAAAAACTTTTGAAAATGATTTTTTCTGGTTTCAACTTTCAAACCTTCATTCTTTTCTTGGAACCAGAAAAGCATCAAGCCCCTTTGTATTACAGCCTAAAGTTCTGTTGAACTCCTGAGCTCACCCGCATAGTGTTACCAATTTTTGTGATTGTATTTCAAGTAATGCTCCAGCTGCTGAAAGCATGAGATTAAGAAAACCACAACTTACATTTTAAGAAGTAAGTTTCTAGCCCTAAGGGGTTGCGGAGGAAAGCTCAGTAACGTATATCCCTAGGGTACACTTGGGTTGGCTACACTGCAATTAAAAACCCATGACTGGCCTGTGTCAGTTGACTCAGGCTTGTGGAGCTCGGGCTAAGGGACTGTTTAATTGCAATGTAGACTTTCGGGCTCAGGCTGGAGCCTGGGCTCTAGGGCACTGCAAGGTAGGAGGGTTCCAGAGCATGGATTGCAGCCTGGAGACCAATTAAACAGCCCTGCAAGCCTGAGTCAGCTGGCATGGGCCAGCTACTGGTGTCTAATTGCAGGATAGTATACCTGAAAGGTGCAAAGTTACTAGCTGGAGGGATGGGGTGGGGTGAGGAGGAAGAGTGAAGCAGAAGAGGTGATTTACCTTGATTTTAAGGCTTTTAACACAGTCCCACATGGCATTCTCATAAGCAAGCTAGGGAAATGTGATCTAGATGAAATTACTATAAGGTGAGTACAAAACTGGTTGAAAGACTGTACTCAGAGTAGTTATCAATGGTACACTATCAAACAGGGATGGCACGTCTAGTGAGGTCCAACATGAATCTGTCCTGGGTATAATACTATTCAATATTTTCATTAACGATATGGAAAATGAATTGGAGAGTATGCTTATACTATTTGCAGATGACACCAAACTGGAGGAGTTGCAAGCACTTTGGAGGACAGGATGAGAATTCAAGGTGACATTTACAAATTGGAGAACTGTTCTGAAATCAACAAGATGAAATTCAATAAAGACAAATGTAAAGTACTTCACTTAGGAAGGGAAAAAAAATCAAATGCAAAAATGGGAAGCAACTGTCTGGGTAGTAGTACTGCTGAAAAGAATCTGGGGAACATAGTGGATCACAAATTGAATATGAGTCAATTTAATTTTGTTGCAAAAAAGGCTAATACCCTGGGGTGTATTAACTGGCGCATTGGATAGAAGTCACTGGAGGTAATTCTTGCAATCTACTTGGCATTGGTGAGGCCTCTGCTGAAGTACTGTATTCAGTTTTGGGCACAACACTTTAGGAAAGATGTAGACAAATTGGAGAGAATGCAGAGGACAGCAATAAAAATGATAAAAGGTGTAGAAAACCTGACCTCTGAGGAAAGCTTAAAATAGCTGGGCATATTTAGGTTTGAGAAAAGAAGACTGAGGGAGGACCTCATAATTGTCTTCAAATATATTAAGGGCTGCTGTAAAGATGATGGTGATCAATTGTTCTACATAGAATCATAGAATCACTGAAGGTAGGCAAGAAGTAATGTGCAGCAAGGGAGATTTAGGTTAGACATAAAGGGAAAACTTTCACACTATAAGGGTAGTAAAGCCCTAGAATAGCCTTCTAAGGAAGGTTGTGGAGTCCACATCATTGGAGGTTTTTAAGAATAGATGGACAAACATTGGTCAGGAATGGTCTAGGTTTACTTGATCCTGCCACAGTGCAGCAGGGGGCTGGACTTGATGACTCCTTGAGGTCCCTTCCAGCCCTACATTTTTATGAAAGACCAGAACAGAAATTAAAGAAAAAAAATAAAATTTTAAGTCCTCATGGAATGAAACCTTGGCCCCCCCTGAAGTCAATGGCAAAACTCATTGACTTCAGTCTGGCCAGAATTTCATACCATTAATTTATTAATATTGAATTTATTAAACTGAAAGGGTTTGACATTGCCAAAAAACATATCTTTACTCATGCTAATTAACTTACTCCCAGGTTTAAGCATTGGTATGATTCATCCTTACAGAAGGATTCATCCACTGCATGGGGCCAACATATGGATGATCATCACACCGCTTAATCCTTCTTGATAGTTTAAGACTTGAGTGGTGCATAGACCTCATTCAACCCTTGCACACGAGAGCTAAATTTCATCCAAATTAAGGAATAACTTTTTCTTCTGTGGATTCCAGTTCAGAAAAAGACAAGCAACTGCCAGGTCTGCCCGTTGTTATGCAGCATAGTTATCTATTAGAACATACCTGAAAGTGTTTGCATTTTGTTTTCCAAAAGTTGTCTATTAGTGCCTAGTTTACAGATTATATGTTTATTTTTTTTCTAGTTGCTAAACTAAATTACATGTCATTCTGACTCAGGCTTGTGGAGCTCGGGCTACATTAGCCTACAACTTGAACTGTTGGCTTTTAAGTTTTATTTCCATTTTACTTAAAACTTGGAGAGTTGAGCTTTATTTTTGTTTTCCATTTTTCCCTTATTTATTTATTTTGTATAAGAGAACTGACAACTGATGGACAAGAAAGTGTTTATTTACTGGGTTGCTTTGCTTTTTACCTTTTTAAAAAGTCGTCCTTGTCAGTCTAGAGTTGAGATTCTATCGCTCAGTCTCATGAAGATAATCCTTCCTGAATATTAAAAAGCATAAAAAAGTCAACAAGCACTCCATCGGCCAATTCCATTATTCATTTTTGCTTAAGTTTTTTAATAAAAACAATGTAGACTCTATCTATGACCTGAGTACAACATATTTTCAACTGAAACCATACCAAAAAATCTCTGAATTTTACTACAGAAATGAAATATAAGTAACGCATAAGCTTCAGTTGTTTATTTATGGGATTCACTATAGAAATGTTATATAATGATCATTAAGTAGTCAGTAAACTCAAGATCAAGGTTGTTGCTGGATTAGATTAGTTCACAGGAAGGAGCCTATTGACAATATTCAATTTTTCATTAATTCATATCTCACCTCCTTTTCTTCTGATTTTTTGGAGAAAAGTATCCATTATATTATGAATAAGGCTATGATTTGGTCACGGAGGTCACAGAATCTGTGACTTCTACAGACCTCCATGACTTCAGCCTGCAGTGGCTGGGAGCCGCAGGGAACCCCCACTTCCCATGGTGGCTGGGAGCTGCAGGGGACCCCTTGCCACCTGGAGTGGCGGCGGTCCCCCACAGCTCCCCAGCTACCGCGGGTGGGGGGGATTCTCCGCAGTTCCCCAAGCATCGCAAGTGGCAGGGGAATCCTCACAGCTCCCCACTGGGGGGGGGTTCCCCCACAGCTCCCCAGCCACCACAGGTGGGGGTCCCTCCCAGCTCTCAGCCACAGGGCAGGGGCCACAGTTCCCAGTCACAGCAGGGCAGAGTGCTCGAACCTCCTCCCTCCCCATTTTGTCATGGACATTTTTAATAAAAGTCAGGGACAGGTCACGGCTTCCGTGAATTTTTGTTAATTGCCTGTGACCTGTCCGTGACTTCTACTGAAAATGGCCATGACAAAATTGTACCCTTAATTATGAATAGTCATCGGTTTGTTTCCCAGACATAAATTTACCTTATAGATGTAATTCCTCAGTCTGATCTTCAACGTTCAAGTATCTTTAAAAAAAACAACACTTTAATGTAAAATGCTGGCTTACTGCAGTTGTCTTAGATAAGCTGATGTTTCACCTATCTCTAGATAGCTTCAAAACTGGAAGGCAACTCTTCAGCAATTCATTACCCCATTGCTGAGCTTTACTTTATATTCACAGGTTTGGTGCTACACCACTGTAGAGTTACGTTAGCGTAACAATGGTGGTAAGGGTGGCCAATAGAGGGGTTTTTCCACTATGCTCATCTATGCTTTTTCAAAATACCACTCTACATTTAAAATACACACACTGAAAGGATTCTATACTCACTTCCCCGACTTCTCTCTTCCCACCCCCACTCACACACAAGCGCCTTTATCCCCCCAAAATCCCCAAGTGCTTTACAAACTAGGGCTTGAACTCAGCAAAGCTTTCAAGTGTATGCTGAAGTCCCCTTCACGTCAATGGGAAGTTAAGCACATACGTTGCTGAAGCAGGGCCTATACAAAATCCCACTTGTCCCCAAGGAAAGCAACAAGGACTCCATGTTATATTATTTGAATTACAGTAAAGACCAGAAACCACCTTCAGGGCAGGGGGAACTATAAGGACCCAAGCATCATTAGAACATCAAGTCACTTTGCGTGTCGTCAAAATACAGCAGCCATTTCCAACATACGTAAAACGTATTAATGTACAAAAACAAAACATTAACTGGTCTCTTTTCAGGACACTGAGAAGTACAGATAAATAGATATAGCTAGATTAGATCCTGATAGCTAGTATTATAGTTCATTAAATGTCTTAGCATATGAATCCAATATGTATCAAATAGGTTTTCATACCACCTATATTAGTCCAATATTTCACTATACATGTCTAGTTATTAATTTGCATGCTGTCTCAACTCCAAAGATATTACATACAGAAATATTTAAAAACTTTAAAATGTGTGACTACTTCAATTTCTCCCTTAAACAAACAAACCAGTCTCCTGCAGTAAACTCCATATTCTATTCTTCAGCTTGATTTGAAACAGTATCAAAGGCATGCTAATATTGTGGGGATTAGTACATTTAATTATTTATGTGCCACTGATTTAATTAAGAGAGCTTCCATAGCAAAAACATGCAAAATCCCCAAATAACAAAGTCCCATTAATAGGCAAATAAACTTGACCTCCTTAAAAAACATTAGAATTTTCTGATAGGATTTGCATTAAAATAAAGTAAGAATGGCTGTTGCAGGGGTGCTCCATATCTGTCTACATGTAAAGAGCAGCAACAAGAAATGTCTTGTCCTTGGCACATGGCTTCCTCTGGTGCCTGTATTTATTTGTTTTACTCTTTACTTAAGTATAGGTACCATATCATATTACTATCTAATACATCCTCTACTGGAAACAGTAGCCTCCCATATGTAATGGGATGGACTTTATAGGCAGCCCAGGTTAAGACAATTCTGCCCATTACAGGACTCTCTTAAGTTGCTTATATCTTTGCCAAACTTTAACCATTTGAGATGAAGTTTTCCACTCTGGGTGTCTGCCTGAGGCGGATTTTTTTTTTAAATCACATTTCAGCTAAAGTGGCTCAACCAACTCCAAGAACAAGGGGAAGACTCATTGAGAAGACTGTGCTCACTCACTTAAGGGCCAGGCAGAATTCTGCCCCGCTGTTACTGCTTGATGCTGGGGCAATAAGTTGACTATATTGTTTTTGCTTATCTGTTCCTGTTATAATGTAAGAGCAAACATTTACATAGTAAATACCCTTGTAACTAAATCACCCATCAAAGAAATCTTGTGAAATGTTGATGAAGGACTTAAGGACTTTAACAGAAAATGCTAATTTCAAAGCAAGTTGCCATTATTTATATAGTCAGGGGTCAAAAGTCTTAAGTGCATTTCTCACTCACCTTCATCAAAGGAAAAGCCCACATGGGAGAGCCCTCAGTCAGCTTGCTTTCTGTGTGAAGATACTATAAATATGGATTCAATGAAGGACCTTTTGTCTCTGGATTAGATTAGTTCACAGGAAGGAGCCTATTCTAACATGGTAGAATAACTGAATGAGAAGATTGAGATCCAGAATTATTCTGGATAGCCCTGAAAGACTTTTGGGAAACTGGCAGCTTATTACATCACTGCCACCATTTGGAGTTACAAACTGTGATTTACCTGTTATATTTTACCTGCTTTAACCTCTCAATAACTCTCATTCTTTTTCTTAGCTAATAAACCTATAGTTAGTTTACTATAGATTTGGCTGCCAGCATTGTCTTTGGTGTAAGATCTGGAGTATCAATTGATCTGGAGTAAGTGATTGGTCCCTTGAGGCTGGGAGCAACCTGATGTGGTGAGATTTTTGGTTTTAGTGACCTTTTATCACCAAGTTCAATTTCTCTGGGTGGTAAGATAGATTGGGAGTGTAAAGCGACTGTCTGTGTCTCCATAGTAAGACTGGTATAGTGATCCAGTAGTTCACATTTTTTACTGACTTGGTGAAATCTAATTAAGAACATAAGAATCATAGAATATCAGGGTTGGAAAGGACCTCAGGAGGCCATCTAGTCCAACCCCCTGCTCAAAGCAGGACCAATCCCCAACTAAATCATCCCATCCAGGGCTTTGAATATAAGAACAGCCATTCTGGGTCAGACCAAAGGTCCATCTAGCCCAGTATCCTGTCTTCCAACAGTGGCCAAAGCCAGGTGACCAAAGCCAGAGGGAATGAACAGGTAACCATCAAGTGATCCATCCCCTGTCACTCATTCCCAGCTTCTGACAAACAGAGGATAGGGACACCATCCCTGCCCACCCTGGCTAATAGCCATTGATGGACCTATCCTCCATGAATTTATCTAGTCCTTTTTTGAACCCTGTTATAGTCTTAGCAAAAAGTTCCACAGGTTGACTGTGCATTGTGTGAAGAAATACTTCCTTTTGTTTGTTTTAAACCTGTTGCCTATTCATTTCATTTGGTGACCCCTAGTTATTGTGTTTATGAGAAGGAGTAAATAGCACTTCCTTATTTACTTTCTCCACAACAGTCATGATTTTATAGACCTCAATCATATCCCCCATTAGTCGTCTCTTTTCCAAGCTGAAAAATCCCAATCTTATTAATCTCTCCTCATATGGAAGCCATTCCATACCCCTAATAATTTTTGCTGCCCTTTTCTGAACCTTTTCCAATTCCAATATAGCTTTTTTGAGATGGGGCTACCACATCTGCACACAGTATTCAAGATGTGGGTGTAACATAGATTTATATAGAGGCAATATGATATTTTCTGTCTTATTATCTATCCCTTTCTTAGTGGTTCCCAACATTCTGTTCGCTTTTTTGACTGCTGCTGCACATCGAGTAGATGTTTTCAGAGAACTATCCACAATGACCCCAAAATCTCTGAGTGGTAACAGCTAATTTAGACCCCGTCATTTTATATGTATAGTTGGAAATATGTTTTCCAATGTGCATTACTTAGCATTTATCAATATTGAATTTCATCTGCCATTTTGTCGCCCAGTCACCCACTTTTGAAATATCCTTTTGTAGCTCTTCGCAGTCTACTTGGGACTTAACTATCTTGAGTAGTTTTGTATCATCTGCAAATTTTTCCACCTCACTGTTTACCCCTTTTTCCAGATCATTTATGAATATGTTGAATAGTACTGGTCCTAGTACAGACCCCTTGGGGACACCACTATTTACCTTTCTCCATTCTGAAAACTGATCATTTATTCCTACCCTCCATGAGAGGACCTTCCCTCTTATCCCATGACAGCTTACTTGGCTTAAGAGCCTTTGGTGACGGACCTTGTCAAAGGTTTTCTGAAAATCTAAATACACTATATCCACTGGATCCCCCTTGTTCACATGCTTGTAGAACATACCACCAGTTTGGGGCATCTGCTCTTGTTTTCTGACAGTCTGTCTTGCGGAAGGCACTTTCAGTTGTGAGGCATTTTAGACAGTGTGCCTGCTCTAACTCATCAGAAGCAGTACATAGAACAGGATTGGGAGACACAATTAAGGGGGTCTGTCAAGGCTCCTTCCCCACTCTGAACTTTAGGGTACAGATGTGGGGGTCTGCATGAAAACTTCTAAGCTTAACTACCAGCTTAGATCTGGTCCACTGCCACCACTCCCAATGTGCTAATTCCCTTCCCTGGGTAGCCTTGAGAGACTCTTCACCAATTCCCTGGTGAATACAGATCCAAACCCCTTGGATCTTAAAACAAGGAGAAATTAACCACCACCACCCCTCCTTTCTCCCACCAACTCCTGGTGGATCAAGATCCAACCCCCTTGGATCTAAAAACAAGGAAAAAATCAATCAGGTTCTTAAAACGAAGGCTTTTAATTAAAGAAAAAGGTAAAAATCATCTTTGTAAAATCAGGATGGAAAATAACTTTACAGGGTAATCAAACTTAAAGAGCCCAGAGGAACCCCCTCTAGCCTTAGGTTCAAAGTTACAGCAAACAGAGGTAAACACCCTAGTAAAAGGTACATTTACAAGTTGAGAAAACAAAGATAAAACTAATACGCCTTGCCTGGCTGTTTACTTACAAGTTTGAAATATGAGAGACTTGTTCAGAAAGATTTGGAGAGCATGGATTGATGTCTGGTCCCTTTCAGTCCCAAGAGCAAACAACAACCAAAACAAAGAGCACAAACAAACACCTTCCCCCCACCAAGATTTGAAAGTATCTTGTCCCCTTATTGGTCCTTTGGGTCAGGTGTCAGCCAGGTTACCTGAGCTTCTTAACCCTTTACAGGTAAAAGGATTTTGGTGTCTCTGGCCAGGAGGGATTATAGTATGGTACACAGGAGGGCTGTTACCCTTCCCTTTATAGTTATGACAGGGTCTATACCCTTTGAGCACTTCAGAGCTCTGCTCTGTTGGGACTGAGGGAAAAGCCAGAGTGTAGAGAATTCAGGGGTCAAGGCAGACAATCAGCAATGTGTATCCAACGGACATTCTTCCTGAAGCACTCTAGCAGTGGGGTTAACCACAGCTGAGTCTCTGGTAGTAACGATAAAAAGCTACATTACAACTCCAAATGTGGTTTCTCTTCCCCCTTGGTCCCATAGTAACTGACAAACCCCTGTGGGACATCCATCTGCTGGCTCATTCTGTGTTTGGTTGCTAATTAACACTGATCTATATTTTTCCTGATGAGCACCCTGTGTTCGGATGGACCACGGACAACTGAGTTTGCAACAGCCAACAAGCTACCAGAATTACAGCATGTGACATTTATTTCTGAAACACCAAAAACTATTTTAATAAATTTACACATTAGAAAGTAACATTGAAGCAATCCACCTGCCTGAGTCATTGACACTCAAAAAACACAGTGTCTCAATGCATCTTAAAACACAGATCACTTCATAGTAAGTGTATTTATTGTTCATTAAGTGCAATTACTCAAAACTGAATCATTGCATAGAAGTTAACATGATTTAATATGGTACCTATGGTGTATATTTCAGGAGTAAGCCTTCCTCAAGTCAAAATGCTAAGGTAAAGAATTACTGGGGAGAGACCTGATTTTAGATTTGTGCATATACAACTAATTTTAAAACACTGTATAGAAATTTAAGAGGGGATAACATTCCCTGGACAAGCTTTGCAATTGCTATTCAACCCCTTGCACCCACAGAGTATATGAAACAAACCTCAAAGATAAATCTTATGTTTAGTGAAGAACACTTCTAAATTCATGGTGGAGCTATGAGAAATACATATGAATGTGATTATGAGAAGAGTGGAATTAAAGGCCAACAGCTCGCTATCACATATAGCCTTTATTTGACATGCAAAGAGGGAGACAGTTATATGATCACAAGTCTAAGGACTGCAACCTGACAGTAACATTTTTACCATTTACCTCTCACATTACAGCTACTGTCAGAAGCATAGATTCATGCAGGG
The DNA here is from genome assembly GCF_002925995.2 of Terrapene triunguis. Classification (NCBI taxonomy): domain Eukaryota; kingdom Metazoa; phylum Chordata; order Testudines; family Emydidae; genus Terrapene; species Terrapene triunguis. The sequence continues at coordinate 8,972,902 of NW_020664931.1, forward strand.
CCATTTTCTAGTCTCATTAGAAGTTCAGTCATGAGAATAAGGTGCAGAGTTACAGTCTTAATGCCTGATATTTAGAGAAAAGCAGTGTAGTCTGCAGTGCTACTTTGACCTTTTCAGTATTCTGTAATTTGGTTGACCATTCATGTTCTCCCTTGTTTACAGTTTCACTAACCTGGGAGGAAGAGCAGCAGTGTAAAAAGGTCAGAGCAGTACAAGGAAAGTCTGACAGAATATGCTAGGCATTCAAATCCAGATATAATCAATGCCATAAAAATATCAAACTAATCCACCCAGAAAATGGCATCATAATACATTCTCAATACACAAATATTGAGAAATAAACCAAACTAGCCCACCACGCACCTAGTGGTTTACATTGGAAACTAAATTCTTTGGGCGTAGAGATGCACAGTGGGTACACTTAATTATTCCATTTCCAGAGATTATAGTGAAATGAAGATTCTATTTTTATAATTTGTACAACTTTCTATATATATTATAGTACATATTTATTGTGTGACACCCCAAATTAGTGGTTGTTTTTTTCCTAATCCAACCTTGGACATTCAAGGCTTCAAATCAGCAAGGTACTTTAAGCATTTGTAGTCCCCCTGAACATGCTGCTTAAAGTTACACATATGCAGAAGTCTCTTGCTGAATCATTACCAAAAGTGCACATAAGTCAATGGCAACGACTCAGACCTTCAGATTTTTTTTAAAAAGGGTCATGCCTTTATGTATGTAAATATGGGACAACAAAATTAGAAAATGGTTTTAAAAATGTTGAAAATAATGTACACCAAAAAAATTGTTGGGGATCAAATCATATTGCTGAATATTCTTTTATTCAGTTTCATGGAGATAACATATATAAATTTATCCAGTTCCCCACAAGCAACATTTGAACACCTTCATTTGTGTTGAACATTTTATTACCATAGAAGTATAATGTTAGGCCTGGTCCACATTAACCCCCCACTTCGGACTAAGGTACGCAAATTCAGCTACGTTAATAACGTAGCTGAATTCGAAGTACCTTAGTCCGAACTTACCGCGGGTCCAGACGCTGCAGGCAGGCTCCCCCGTCGATGCCGCGTACTCCTCTCGCCGAGCTGGAGTACCGGCGTCGACGGCGAGCACTTCCGGGATCGATCCGGGATCGATTTATCGCGTCTAGACAAGTCGCGATAAATCGATCTCAGAATATCGATTGCCTGCCGCCGGACCCGGAGGTAAGTGTAGACGTACCCTTAAAGTCACTCTATTCCTCCTCTTATTTTTATACTAATGAAAAGACAAAGGTTGGTCAAAAATTCTGCCAAAACTATATTGGCCAAAAACATTTCCATTTTCCAGTGAAAAGCTGAAATTGTCCTCTTCCTGAAGGGGGAAAAGAACCACCAAACATTTTCCAAACAGCTCTACAAGTACCTTTGAACCTTGATTGGTTTTCTTTGATTTTTTTCCCCTGTTATAATTGTGTTTTTATTGTGTTGTGTATGCACTGCACTCTAAACACTTCAGCCAGGGGATCTCTAAAACAAAACCAAAAATTACTCTTAGTTACTGAAAATCCAAACAAGGGACCAAATTCTGCCCACACACCAGAATAAATCCAGAGAAACTTAATTGACGTCAGACCTTGAATTCACACTGATGTAACAGAAGAATTTGACTCTATGGGCTGGTCCACACTAACCCCCCAGTTCGAACTAAGATACGCAACTTCAGCTACGTGAATAACGTAGCTAAAGTCGAAGTATCTTAGTTCGAACTACAAGGTACTTACCGCGGGTCCACACGCAGCAGGCAGGCTCCCCCGTCGACTCCGTGTACTCCTCTCGCGGAGCAGGAGTACCGGTGTCGACGGCGAGCACTTCCGGGATCGACTGCTTACCGCCGAACCCGGAGGTAAGTATAGACGTACCCTATGTTTGCATGTTATACCCAAGTAAATTGAGAAATAATTGAAAAATTAGTGCTACTGTCCACTTTCCTCTTTACAATTGTTCTTCCTGTTAAAATATCAATTATGAGAAGTCCTAACAATTATGTTCAGTTCAGGAGGGACTTCAGTGAAAGGCTTGGTTGCTATAATAAAACCCTTTTATGACTCCTAACTCAAACTAGCTCTGATGATGTAGAAAAAAAAAAAACCCCTAAAGCTTAAATGTTTTGTCTCAAAGATCCAATTTGTCCATCTTTAATCTACATTATACTGTGCCATCCACCCTCCGAGTGAAATAAATATTGGGTGGGTAAAACCTACAACTATCTGCAGCTGAACACAGCTCAAAAAATATTCTTCTTGTAGGGTGCTGGTTTGTCCTTTGCCTACAAAGGCCCATTGAAGTTAGGCTAATTTAAGAGCTGAATCCACTCTCACACCCAGAGTCTTTTCCAGATAGTTATATTTCTCAGAGGCAAAAAAACAAAAAACAAAAACAAAAAAACACTAACAGTTCCTCAGCCCACCCTGAGCACTAAATAGTCTGTCGTCCCTTCATTCCCCCCAAAAGGTGCTAAGCAAGGATGAAATGTTGTCGAATTTGATCAAACAGGATTGTGCTAGTTAATCTGATCACCCAGTTCACATCTGTCTCCATGCTGAGACAAACATGTACTAACAGGGAAACTTGTTATTTTTGTAGTGTTCCCTTCAGAAAGGAAAACAAAAGTCAGAACACACTGTGCTCTTCACACTAACACATGATGCCTTACCAATAGCACATTTGTCACTGGAGAACAAAGGGAGATTTCTTATATTGAAAACTGCAGTGCAAAAACTTATTCCTCATTTACATATCTTTATGTACCACCACATCAACACTAGACTTGAGTCTCCACACATCCCCAGATCTCCATTACATTGTTGGAATTAGTGGTGGGAAAACTGGATTAGTGTAAATAAAAATTCCCCAAATCTTCCCCCATCCATAAAACTGAAGTTAAGTCTTGAGGTCTGGGACACTGGGGCTTATTGATGGCATTGATCTCAGGGAAGTTATTCCTTATTTACATCAGTAGAAGTGAGTGGAGTATCAAGCCCAAAGAGTCTTGCTATAAGAAGAGGGCACAGTTACTTACTCCACAAAAATTGCTGCTTTTGTCAAAATAGAGAGGAAAGTTTCCTCACTGTTAATGATAGAAGTAGTCAGGGGAATCTAATGAAAGTGCTCACATTATCAGGAACCCCCACCATAGAGTTTTAGTGGGTTTTCTTTGACATTTCCCACAAGTACTCTGGACAAATCATCATAAAGTACTTTTACAAGCAAAAAAGAGATTCTATTCAGATCTTACTTAAATCAGTGCAATTAAAAGTGATTCAGAATATTAATGCTATGTTCAAACTAGGTCCAGTTCATTTTTTTTTTTGGTGCCCACTCTAGTTGTCTTGCTACACAGCAGAGAATCATAATCAGACACTGAACAACTTTTTAAATTGATTTGTTTAAGTGTGCAATTGTGCAGTGCAATCTTAAGCATCTCTGAAATTGACAACCTGTTGAAGTGATGATTGCTGCAACAGTTTTTGGGCCTCCTCATACCGATCTTGCATTACTTCTAGTATTGCTGTTAAACAAGAGTCAGTCTCCTGCATCTTATGCCAACCAGGTTCCATTAAGACCAGAGTTCACCACAGGTGACAATATTTGTCCCTTTCATTTTGCAGTTACCATCACCTATTTATTTTCTGCCTGGGAGTCACAAATTACTGTCACACAACCAATATCTGAGCTAAGAATCTTCAGGGTTTTAAGTAAAGCTTTCTTGTGCCTACCATATTTGGTTGATGGGTTCATTAATAGAGAACTTTCAGATAAGCATAGTAAGCATCTGAAGCCTCACTTCATCTTGAAGTGGTCTGAAGCATCTGAAGAAGTGGTTTTTTTACCCATGAAAGCTTATGCCCACATAAATCTGTTAGTCTTTAAGGTGCCACTGGATACCTCGATGAATTCATCTTGTAACAGACAATACTTCAGCTCTCTGGTAAAAGGGACACCTGTAAATATTACTCCGATGGTAATTAGGATGATAGCTGGTAGGATGGTTTATATTGCTCTATATACTATGCTCTATATGCATGCTTTATATACTATACACTGAAATGTACGTACAATATTTATGCTCCAATTGACTTATTTTATAATTATATGGTAAAAATGAGAAAGTAAGCAATTATTCAGTAATAGTGTGCTGTGATACTTGTGTATTTTTTGTCTGATTTTGTAAGCAAGTAGTTTAAGTGAGGTGAAACTTGGGGTATGCAAGACAAATCAGACTCCTGAAAGGGGTACATGGGTGTAGGCTGTCCACCTATGGTGGAGATGACCCATTGTGCTGGGACCAGGGCAATCCATGGAGCTATCTCCTATCCCATACCCACCGGTTGAAACTATGGAGAAACTTTATGCAGGCCACACACCTGTTGGTAAGGCTCCTTACACCTTTTCCCACCCTCTGTGCGCTGACATGAGTTCTAGCTACAGTCTGCCACTTGATGAGTCTCTGCACTCCTCCATGCCAGTCTGCAAATATGAATTTGTACGTGTGTGTTAAACATGAGGAATATACATAAGAACAAAGGAACTGGCTTTTAAATATATTGGCTTTTAGAGAAACCAAATGGCTCTATCAATAGTTTGAACAGTAATATTGATACAAATCAGAACTTCACCAGTTCTGCAAGAAATGACAGCCCAGTTAACTCACTGCTCCATCTGCACACACCACCTTTGGAATCAGCACAGCTTTTAGAAAAATTAGTGCCAATTTCTCTTGATATTGCTTTCCACTTTAAAAGTTAATACTGTGCTTGAGTGAATTCACAAATGAGTAGGATGTCATCTCAGCTTGCTGTAAAAGCTAGGTGAATGGTTTATATTGCTCCATAGACACATTCTTCAAAGGCTTTGCAACCTATAAACAGGGGATGTTACCACTGGTAGTTATTTTGTATCATCTTGGTGAAAGGAAATAACCCTTGGATCATCTAAGAAACACTTGGAATATATTAAAGAGAATGTATGCATATAAAATATGCAGTAGAGGTAAAAGTATGTAAAAATATCCTCATACATAATCAAATAATGTCTTGGGCCTATAAACAGGCTTGAATTGCCTAAAGTCTGGGGTTTTAAATTCCTGGAAATGGTGGGGTGGTGAAAGCAGGTAGTAGTTTTAAAAGGCTGTCAAGTTGAACATTCTAAAATCCCTCCTATTTCCTTTACCTTGTTATGAATTATTCATCTGGACTGAGCAGCATGCAAACAACAATAAAACTACATCTGTATTTTTGTGACAACCGTTGACAAACTGCAGCTACACTAAAGACAGAAAATATTAGCTTTGTATTGCCAAAGCTGTACACCTTTCACCTCTTCACACAGTCAATTTCACATTCTTTCTAAGCATCTAAGATTTGGAGTGCATCATTGCTCACATGTAGGTATGAGGTGGTGAACTACAGTTTTATCTTAAACTAAATGGTCAAACTGACCACTTAGGATTTGCACAGCCAATGTACTTCACATTATAGCTTGTTATACAAACAATTATATGGTTGCAAACCTTTGGTACACCAAGAAGCTAGAATAAACTGACATGGAAGCCATTGGCTCAGAGCCAGCTCATTAAAAGCAATGGTGTGAATAATATAACTATGTTACAGATTCAGCTCTTTGAAAAGCATTATCCACCTAACAGTGCACCAAAGCAACATAATAAACACAGGGATCTTATGGCTGCACATTACTGCAACACATGTTGAAAAATTAATATTAATCAAACTCACTGAAACACCTACTAAAAATATCTGTATTCTTTTGATGTGCATGCTAAAATATTCTAAAGCATAGAGGAACACTTATCACACATCAGTTGGAAACCCCTGGATTCAAGTGTATTTTTACCGACTTTTCATGGGTAAAGCAGAATACAGAGAATGAGGAGAGGTGCTAGTGTGATTTAAATGATTTTAAGGATGTAGGAAGAGTATCTGGGAACTGTGTTGCCAGCCATGGTACACATTTAATTTAAATTAGTACCAGAGATTAAAATCACCTTCTAGTCCATAAAACTTCTTTTCCTTGTAATTTAAACCCATATTTCTTTTAGTTAGGTTCAGCCATGCATATCTTTAGAGATATTAAAATACTTAATATTTGTCTAGCATAGTGTCCAAAAATACATTGGATAAATTAATAACAGAAAGTGCAGTTTGCAACAACTTTGAAAGTGTCTCATGCCTTCCAGTGGTGAATGCCAGTAAGTTTTATTTTTTAAAAAGATTAAATTGTTTAAATTAACATAATAAAATAAGAGACCAGCCTAAGGCTGGCAGGGGGAACAGAAGCTCTGACAGCCTCAGGAGGTGAAAAAAGATAATTTAGAATTTGTTTCCTCCTGCCAGCCTAATTTGAGGATGCTGCTCTCTAGTTCCCCATAAGGGTCAAAGGGAAGAACTATGGGGCTTCTGACCACTTGCCTGGTATATTTCGCATTTACTTGAAAGGAGGTCCATAGAGTGTCCAGAGATATACCAACTAGAGTTTCCCCTTGTGCCACACTCATGTAATATGTTAACTGTGTTATGTAACTGCAGATATGTGAAAGGGAGCACAAGTGTTAGAATTCATGGGTGTTACTCAATGGGGAAAGTAAGCCACATTGATCCAAAAGTAAGTGCTGCCAAGCTGGACAGTCAAGGCCAACCTGGATGGGAGAAAGCGGGGATTCTTTCTGCAGTGTCACTTTATTTTTGGGGAAAGAGGATCCCAAGATAATGTGTTTGTCTCACACAAAGATGATGAAATACTTTCCAGTCTATTCGTATCCAGGGAGGATGTTAAACATCTGCTAAGGATATTTTTTTTTTAAATCAGCAGATCTGGATAATTTGCACGCAGGGGTCCTAAAAGAACCAGCTGACAACATCTCTGGCCTGCAGAAGTCCATTTTTAATAAATTTTGGACCATCAGGGAAACTTCAGAAGACTGGAAGAATGCTAATGTTGTGCCAATATTCAAAAAGAGCAAATAGGATGACCTGGGTAAGTATTAGGCCAATTACCCTGACATCAATCCCAGGTAAAATCATGGAAAGGCTGATATGGGATTCAATTAATGAAAAATGAAAGGATAGGAATACAATTAATGCCAGTCAAGATGATTTTATGGACAACAGGTTTTTGTAGAAAATGGATTTCACTCTCTGATGAGATTACAAGTTTGGTTGATGAACGTAACTATATAGATGTAATAGGCTTAAGCTTTTATAAGGTTTTTGACTTAGTACCACATGACATTCCAATTAAAAAAAATGAGCACTCTTTAGTATCAAAGTACATATTGAATGGATTAAGAACTGGGTAACTGACAGATGTCAAAAAGTGATTTTCAATAGGAAATCAGTGAATGGGGGTGTCTGTATTGGACTCTGCAAAGTTTGGTGCTAGGCCCACAGCTATTCAGTATTTTGATCAATGATCTGGAACTAAATATAGAAATCACTGATGGTAAAGTTTATGGATGACACAAAGATAGTTGGAATGGTAAATAATGCTGAAGAAAGGGCAGTCATACAGAACAATCTGATCAATAGATAAAACACATTTTGTTTGACTGTCCAGGTTAATACAGCCAAATACAAAATTATACATCTAGGAACAAGGAATGCAGGTGATATCTACAGAATGTGGGACTATCCAGAAAGCAGCAACTCAGAAAAGCATTTAGGGTTATAGTGGACATACAACTGAACAAGAAAGATGTGGAGAAATTGGAAAGGGTCCAGAGAAGAGCAACAA